>NC_092427.1:9045133-9348163 GCF_036169615.1 Heliangelus exortis
TCTGAAGATGGAAGGTGAAGCTGGAGATGCTGAGTTGAACATGTGGAGCAGCTTGTGACTTCCTTGTAGCTAGCTAGAACTCCCTGCTTTGTGTCTTGTACTTGGGCTCTAAGTTCTTTCTGAGCAGGGCTTTTTGTTCTGTGCTTGTATAACACATGGCAAAATACCCCTTCCTGAGCCTAGAAGGCCCAGATCTAATACAAACAATAACTAGAAGTAAAAAGCCTATTTTCACAGGGGAACAGGCTTAACTTTCAAAAGCTTAGAAACCACCCCATTTCAGCAAATGCATCAATCTCTGTTATAGAAGCATTATGCCCGTTTATATTTTTTAAATTAATTTATTTCATTTGATCACTTTCCTTCCAAAAAGTTTGGCTGTTAATTGGATGCAGGCAGGACACACAGACGGAGTGCTCCAACTTCCCTGTTGGCTCTGCATTTTGATGTGGATATTTTGAGAGAAAGGCATTGTCTGTTAAATGGGAGTTGTGAAACACAACTACACTGGTCAGATCTAAAACTTTTCAGTTGCCTTAGGTAACCAGATAATGTTCCCTCATTTCTTTTATTTTTATTTTTTTTTTAATATTCCCTAGGTATTTGCTGCACTGTATGCCAGGGAAGAAAGCCCTGGAGGGAACATTAAGGTCAGGACAAGATGGAACTAACAATATACAGAATGTTTCTGCTGCACACAGCCATCAGTACAGTGTTTGACCTCAACTTCTCTGGTGTGCCATAGTTACAATTGCTGCAGTATTCCCTGGGTATCTCTTGTGTTATGAAAGTCCCCTCTCTGCTGTGGAGAGGGGAAGAGCAAATAGAAAAGAGAATAACAATGAGAGGAGAGGAACAAAAACTCGAGAGTTATGCATGAAACTGGGTTCATAAATGAGGAAAACAGTTCCCTGAGCCTCACAGTACAGTGTGAATGCTTTAGTGATCACCCAGAGATCACTAAATCACACAGAGATCACACAGAGATCCACAATCAGAGGGTCCCCAGCTCTCACCCAAGCTATAGCTTTGTGTAGTAGTAAGGCTGAGCTGGAAAGATTAATTTTAAAGTGGATTTTTGTCCTTTGTGTAACAAGTCATACAGTGTAAGCTGTCCCATCTTTTCAAAAGCCCTGCAGTCACTGCCATGCCATCTGATCAGGTTGTCATTAGGTGGACTTAGTCATGCAGCTCATCATTTGAATGTGCTCTTCATTTAATGCCTTATAGTTTTCGGGTGGCAGAAATGTTTTTGCATCAGACAAAGAGAACCGTAAATGCTATTGTCAGTTTGGTACAAAGGTTTGCATTTGTTTGGCTGTAGTAACTCTGCTTCTTATTTCAATAACCCAGCACAGTAGGGACAACGTTCTGCCATTACACAATAAAAAGCTTTTCCAGGCAGGACAGACACAGTCTGAAAAGCAGAACGGATAGTGCAGTCTCATCCTGATGAAATTAGCAGGGGAGATATATGAAATTTCCACCTTCCATTACACACATACAGGGACATTTAGAGTCTGATCTGAGTATGAATCTGAATTACTATTTTCTGTCCCCTCATCTTAAAACATGGATATTTACAATATAGCGTACAATATTTTCTAAGACAAAGCAAGTGTTGTACTAGGAAACAGAGAATGCAATAAACTTTTTACTCTTGGGCCAATAATCATATAAGAAAAAACTTGATGAAGTGTCCTCTACTCCTTTTCTTTATATGTCAGCAGGAATAAAAACTGCTTTACTTTTTACCTCGACTTCACTACTTTAACCCAAGCTGATGGCAAGAAGCCTAGAGAATATTGCTAGCAGCCTGTTCTCTTATGACACCCACCCTTCATCTGGATGTAATATCTCAATATTACTCCAGAAGATTGGATTTTATTTAGTCTTTTAGCATGATATGAAAAAGTGAACCAAATTCTTAGATGGCAGGGGCTTTGTCAGTTAAAGGAGTCTGGTTTACTGGGAGCCAGCTGAAAGGCTGACTTTATCATATGCTGCAGATTAATGAATGCTACTGCTAGTCAAGAGAAACAAGAGGTCATCCAAAGACTACTTTGTTTGCTCTTTTAGTACTTTTAAAAAAATGTTTCTTTAAATACTTTTAATACAGGCTTGTTCAGACCACACTTGCCAGTTAGTCTGTGATACACACTGGCATTGAGGATCACTCCTTTCAGTTTTGGGTCTAAAGCAGTTTTTGTGGCATCCTAGCTGGCCAGGGCTGTAATTGTTTTGACACAGCTCCTGTTAGGAGAATAGAAAAAGAGAGATGTTTTCCGCTCTGTTCCACTACTCTCCCATTACTAGACACCCAACAGTTTTGTGGTTTGGCATCTGCCTTTATGCAGAAGAAACTTCAAATTAAGTCCTCAGAGCAAGGCTTCAAATGAGGGTCACTTACTGTATTAAACTAGTGCAAAACAATCTGTCTGTTTTTTCTTATACTGAAATTTTTTAAACCTGTCAGGCTCATCCTGCAGGAGCAGGAACTTCAAACATTTCAGCAAACTGGAGATGCATCCTTTTTTTATTATTTTTCTGGGCAGACTTCAGCTTGAGGAACAACCACACCACGTTTGCACAGTGCCTACTGCAGCCACGCAGTCCCATGGTGCCATTGGTACAGCAGGTCACCAGGATCTGGAAGTGATTGATGCCTCCCAGGATGAGCTCTTTGGAAAACTCCAGGTAATTGAATTCCCTGCTCCCTCTTACAGGAACTTCATTGCTTTTCAAACTCCTCTTTTTTGCTCAGTGGAGAGCAAATCCCTGCTCCTTCGCAGGGCAGAAGCAGCTTCTCCCAGCTTTGTAGCTGAAATCATCCCTCAAAGGCTCTGAGCTACTGTGAAGTCATCATTGCAGATATGAGGTAGCACAGGAGAAAGTATAAAACCACAAATGGACCTATAAAACAGCAGTTCTGCAGCTCTGCCTGAAGAAACACAGAGAGGATCCCAAAGCTTCTTGTCTGAAACTTGCTAGAGTCCTTCCCCCTGTTTTATTTCCTCGCCACTCCACAGAGCAGAATCCCTCAGGTTTGCCTCCCTTAGCTATGCTCTACTCTCCTGTCCCATCTTCATATTAAAAGAATAAAAGACTTTAACTCTTCATAGCTAAAATTAATCCAAAATCCCCTGCCCTTCTCCCATCCAGCTAAAAAGACACTGACTGTAAAGATACAGGGGGTTCCTTTAATTCTCCAAATACAAGAACAAATCTCAGCTGCAAGTGGAACATTTCTTTTCCCATCTGGACACCTGAGAAGTAAGAGACAAGTTTCTTTGTACTTCCAAATTAGAATTTACTTACTGGCCAGATACCTATGGAATCAGACTGTGAAAGGACAGGACAGTAGACTCACTTTGCTCCGTTCCCACTATTACTAAAGGGATAGCTTAAAAAAAAAAAAACAATAAATCCATATTTTATCAGTATTTTTGCCTCCCAGTGTACATCACTGAAAGGGTTTATATGAAGTCCTCTTAATTGGCACAGCCCCTGCTGGAAATAGAAACATGCAGATGAATAGCTCATTCAGATTAGGCTCCCAGGAATATATTGTGCTGAGAGACATTCACTTTTATTTCCTGAATTGCTTTAACGATGAGCACTGAGCAACACTTCCTTTGCTCCCTCCCTCCCAAGGACCCTGAGCTGCCAGGCAAGGCAGCAGCCAGAAGCTGACAGAGGGGCCCAGAGCAAGAAATATCTGCACCTAAATACCAAAACACACCTGTGAACAACTCTGACTGGGCCTTCAGATACCACCTTTGCCCAGCTAAACACGTAATTCTCAATTAAGTGAGCAATTACCCATTATTGGTTAGCCCTTGAAATGTATTGTGCTGGATCTATTCCCTGGCAGCAATCCCAGTGAAAAAAACAAGTCATCTCCTTAGGGTAGAGATTTATATTCTTTGGTAGTAGGGTCACTAATAACACTTTGAAACATGAGTTACAGGTAAACTCAGAAGGCTTCCAAAGGCTTTGTACACCTTCAGCTCCTGCTGTAGGGAGTTTCCAGATATCATGCTTTTCATTTTCTTCTACCTACCTACTCATTAAAGAGCATCTTCTACAAAGTATTTTGGCTACTGTTTCCTGTTATGAAGAGTGGGAGATGAGAGAATAAAATTTAGCCAGTCTAGGCTCTAGAACAGGGAAGAAAAACACAGTGCCTCTGAGAAACAACCTTCTGAATAGTTGTGGTGAAAAGGAGCATTAGTGCCAGGGAAACTGGGACAAGTTTGTCACAAGGCTTGTTTAATAAGCTTTAATTGCAGAATAGTTGAGTCCTTGTTTTCTTAAAGAATCATAGTCGTCAATATTTTAATTGAAGATTAAAGATCTATAATTGATAATCCCAGAGAAAGATTTTCTGTCTTTCAGAAGAAGAAAAAAGCAGGAGGTTTTTTTCAGCTAAAAACAAAAAGCTTGGTACCAGACCTGGGTAAGTTAAGAATAACTGGCTGAAAGGTTTGAGGTGACTCTTTCTTATGTTTTGTGGACACTTCTTAAAATATTGAAAAGAAGAACACCCAGAAAAACATGAATTAAGTCTAAACCTCAATTTTGTATCAAGAAAACTATTGACAGAAGATTTTCAAGCAGTCTCAGCTGCAATGCAGACCTGTGAGCATTTATATGCAGACCACAGCTGTTTAAAACTCTATACATGGGGCAGATGAAAGGTTGACTTCAATCTAATGGTATTTTAACCTGCAGTTTCTGGAAACCAGATATTTAGGTTGCTTCTTTTCCTCCTAAGAGCAGAGTAAATTAAAACAAAATTAATTTCTTAGATAGTCCCTCAGTCCTGCAGGAGAGAAGAGGAGGGCAGTCCCCAGCCCCTGAGGATAGTGAGGTCTGTTAGGTGTTGGAAAATCTTTGAGAGAGGATTGGGGAACAGAAAGAGATGAAGAAGGGAAGTATTTTAAGCTTTGTTCGAAGTTAACTTACACGTTGTGTTAGTTCTATCTTCAGCAGCACCCAGTTTGGGCAATACAAATCTGATGCCACTCATGATGAATTGCACACAGGACCAATTGGAGCCCTACTAGCTTTACAATTGATAGTACATAGACCAACAACAGTGGTGCAGTTTTTCATTAAATGAAATCGAAAAGTGATTTAATAATTCTGTCTTAAATTGCTTAAAAGAATTTTAGACAGTTAAAAATTGCATGGATTTTAAACCATATGTGTGAGAGTGGAAAAAAAATAAGGGTTTTGTTTTTCCTATTTTTAATATGAGCCAGATGAAACAAAAAGATTGTTTCCTTGCAAACTATAGGTCAAGTACCTATGTAGGCTTTGAGATGGCTCTGTAAGTTATCATGTTATCTTTCTTCCTTGACAGTATACCATTATGTGGTGTATCATTTCAGCATTTACTATCTTTCATGTCCTTTTATCTTCACACTAGGATTTCTTTCTAAATTCCAAACTGTGCATTTGGTTTCATTATATAACATGGGCTTTTACAAAACTTTGGCTCTTCATATTCTTTGGTTTCATATTTGTCGGCATCAGGCTGAAATAGTAAACCCTCTACGTCTATTTTATCTTGTTAAAGATAAAAACAATATGGCAAATGAACTATTTGGGGAACACTACTTCCAAATTAAAGGAGAGGAAAAAGTATTAAGTGTCACCACGGAGTGAACTATATTGAAATCTTGAAGTGAAGTGATTTTTTTTTTTTTAAATTGAATAAAAAGGTGACCCAAAATGTTACAACTGTCATGCAGGACTGTGTTATCTTAAATTATTTATTTAACATCTGGTAAATATTATCCAAGCTACAGTGCAGATAAATTGAATAAAAGAATACCAATGCCAGGGGAAAAGAAGAATTGCTTAATACTGTAAGTATATAGAATTGTTCCACAAAGCAGTTCATTCTCTCTCTCTGCAAGGGGAGATGAGAAGTATGGTATTGGGGTAAAATGCATCTGCTTCATTTCACCCTAAATATGAAGCTATCAAAGAAGTTTTAGGGATTTAATTTAATCTCAAACACAAATTCTATGAAAACAGTCTGACAGTGACATGAAATTTTACATAACTTCTTTTACCCCTCCCCTTTATAATGCAGCTTCCCAGCTGATTCATTTTATTTTATCCTATGCGTATTGGGGATCAGATTGAATTTTCCTTGAGAAAAGAAAATAATTAAGCCATCTATAAATGTTTGGCTGGGCATGAACATAGCAGCACAGGATAGAGTTACTTGGAGAGGGGAATGAGGTCAAAGAAAAGTACTGCAGGGGAAGAAAAAAAAAGCATCAAGTTCTGTGACTTGGAGAACAAAATAAAAAGAGGATGGAGTCTGAGAAGGGGGAAGGGTCCTAGACTTGCTGTCAGTTTGCGGGTTACAAATGGAACAAAAGGCTTATCTTAAATATATGCAGGTTTAGAGATCTTTTTCTGGAAGCTATTGAGAGCTAATTAAATTATGGTTGAGCACTGAACATTTCTCCAGTCCTTCCATGGTCACTTTCTGCTGAGCTCTTCTTGGTTACTTGATACTGCTTATGAAATAAAGAAGATTGATTCCTAAATATCTGTTCCTATTCCCTCTTTGTGGATTACTTTATACTACTTTTCATTCTTATAGTCTTTTCTTAAGCTGCAGGATATAAGGGCCCTATTCAGACTGCCAGCTACAGCATCCAAGATTAAGGGCCTTCTGTCACACCTAAGTCTAAGAGGGTAATGAGCAATTCAGACCACCTAGTGTCTACAGCTGCCTGGCTCCTGCACCCTCAACAGTGAGGAGGAGTCATGACACCCCAACTGTTCATGCAAACCTTAAGCATCATGATAATTTCTTTCCACCACACTGCTCGCCCACTCTATTGAGAAACTTCCCCTGCAGAAAGCCATGGCAGCTGACATGGAGAGCCCGAAGGGCCCTTGAATGATCCTGCTCTGAAGGACACTGATGTCACCAGGCAAACTGTGGTTAACTGTACTGGCATGACAATCAGACTATTATCATAGAAAAGCCAACAGGGTCCTGGGCTGCATGAAAAGAGGCACAGCCAGCTGGGCAAGGGAGGTGATTCTCCCCACCTGGAGTACTGTGTCCAGGTCTGGAGTCCCCAGCATAAAAAGATCATGGAACGTGTCCAGAGGAAAGCCACTGAACTGATCAGAGGGCTGAAGCACCTTTCTTGTTAAGACAGGGTAAGGAATTTGGGCACTCTCACTTTATTTACAGGGATACTATCAAAATCCTGTCTTCTTACATACAGAAGAACCATCAGCAGAAGGCAATTTGCTTGATCAGAAACCTGCACACCTGCCTTTCTGATGAATTCAATGTCCGAGGAGAGCTGTCCCCCTGTTCCTTCCCCAGACAATCTTTGCACTTACTTCTATTGATGACTCTCTCTCACTCTCTATCCACTACATGCTAGATAACTGCAGTTAAAAAGGATTAATTCACCAGTCTCCTCATCAGTCTTTGAGAGGTTTTTTTGCAGGGGATTAGGTATGTATCTTTATCATGCAACCCAACATCGTAAGTTTTGTTTGAACTATCGATACACCAGAGAGCACATACTTGTGTCTTCAGGCGGCTTTGAAAGAAGGGTGTTTCTCATGGTTTTTCAGTAAACCTGTAATTATTTATAGATCAAAGCCTCATTAGATGGTAGCTAAAAATATCTTTCAGTATAACACTGTTAAGATTATAACTTTTTTTTTCCCAAAGGGATTAGACCAAATTTTCCATAAATCTAAGGAAAACTTTTCCCTTTAGTCCAGGAGTTTGTCTTGATAAACCTTTTCAGCAAAGCTCTTGACAGATGATACCTAATGTGTCCAAATTCTTGCAATAACATTAGTGACAAATAAGAATCATTAATGACCTTCATAGGCTTTTCCATAGCCTAATGGATCCTGAAGAGCATTTTTTCACCACGAGCTGTATCCCATCTTTCACCTTCATTTGTAAATGGCATGGGTTTGGTTTTTGTGGTGATGAATCTGAGATTGGGAAGGTCTGTTTACTGTATACCATATACTTGGAAGGTATTTAGCTTCCACAATTTACCAGAAAGTGGGAATGCATAAAAAAAGTGAAATAGGTTCCAGAGAATTTATTTCAAAGGTGGGGGGTTTATTATTATTATTATTATTATTATTATTATTATTATTATTGAGAATTTTTATTTCTTGTTGTGCACCATAAAAAACCTACACTGTTGTGTGTTTGTTTGTAAGAGTCACAATGCACTCTAGAATTAGGACTCTAGACTAAGTCTAGAATGTTTCTAAAAAATACACAATTGGTAAAAAGCAGGTATGAATGTGAATGAGGGAGTAGGAGTACATGTTTGGTATTTCTGTAAAAACCAGAGGAAATTATTAATACAAAGTCTTCTGGCCTGAGCCTTTGTGTTATTTGGGAATGCTGCAATCATACAAGGTAGGATTCTCTAAGTGGTGTGAGTTAAGTTATACAGAAACTGTTTTACTGGTTACATAGATGAATTTTCAGTTGGTACAATTTTTTCCATCTTTATTTTGAATTAAAGAAAAAAATATAGGAAAGCAGAAGCTGGACCCTTGTTATTGACCTCGGAGGCTTTTTCTTTACGGTTGCTCATGAGTATACTTCACCTCAGCATGGCAGCAACTGTGATATAAACCACCTGAAGATAGTATCTCTCTGTATTTAGTCTTGAATAGTTGGTAATATTTGGGCCTTCTTAATGTTGTTTATAACTTCCTAGAGCAAAACTTCATACTTATAAAATATTCCAGTTTCACTCACAGGGATCCCATTTTTTTTTTCCCCAAAATCATGATTATTAAAAAATCAAAAGTCTCCAGTTTTTTGTGAAGTTCATCAAACTGCTGCTATATTGCTGGCCATTTGTGTTAAGTAAATCACACAGGTCAGTTTGCCAGAACAAGTACCACAGTTCAGAAGACAGGAAACCAAAATACCCCAGGACTATCCAAGGTCACTGATAGGTGATTATGGAATGAAAATGTAAATTTTGCTGAAAGACACACTCCAGTTGACATAGACAACATCCTACCAAAGCTGCTAGATAGTGTTGTCTACTGCTTAATATTTTCACTAGAGAGATTTCATTCTTTGAATCTATTCACAAGTTTGTCTCTTTATTTGCCTTCAGGCGAAGTCTTTAATCTGCTTACCCGTCTTATTAAAGGACATTCTTTCTTTGGAGGAGAGTGATATTTAAATCACAGATTATTTTACTATTTGGTAAGCTTAGAAGAAATCTGGAGAAGTGCATAGAAATGACAGACCTTATAAATAAGTCTGTCAAGCACATTTGAGTCTGAAATCAGTCTGAAATCAGTTAGAATTCTCTCCTGTTCTCCCCAGTAATTTACATCCTTAGGTGGATTATCATCATAAGTCATTACAAAAAGCTTATCTTGGAACAGAAGCTGGAAATATTTTTCAAGTTCTTTGTAAGAGAAAATGCACAAATAGGTGATGAAACATAATGACGGTGCATCTGAATATTACCAAAGAAATATAATTTATTTCACTTCTTTAGATTGTGTTCCTTATTTAGCATCTGTTAATTGACAAGAATTTTGCTCTTCTGGTAGTCTTATTTTCCCCTCTGTGGAGAGCTTGTGGTTTCCCCCTACACAGTATGGAAATGTCTTTTTTACAAAATCCTTCATAATTGTGTCTCCAGATGCTGAAAAGGAGTCCAAGCTGATGTTTCAAAGTCCTCAAGAAGGTTCTTATTTGTACCCCAATTAAGAATACATTTGACTTACAGAAGTGACAGTTAGACCTCAGAAAATTTTAAAGCAGGAATGATCTTTATGATTCGTATCTGATGTACAAACAGGGCATTGCTGTATCTGTAAATTTGTTTATTTTGCTCAAAAATCCAGTAATGACTTCTGCATCTTTGAATTTACAACAGTATATTCATTATGCTGGAATAAATTAGCCAAGTGCTTGATCTTTTAGCCCTGGTGTCATAACAGGATTTTAGCAGTGGGCTAGCAGATTCTGAGGTGAAAACATCTGTTAGTATAAACATGCAGAGTAGGTAATGAAGACAGGGATTTAATCTTTGGCAAAGATAAAACAATGCCTTTGCTTTTTTTTTTTTTTTCCTGCTCTGCCAACCAAATCCAAATTCCACTTCTTGTGAGAAGAAGAGGACTTAGGAAAAAAATTGTGTCCTGATGTGCAGAACCCTGCAGAAGAGAAGGTGTGTACCAAGGTGGCTGCTGGCAGTGATGCAGAAGCTGTTCTTGCCAGCACAGTCCCTTAGCCTCCCTTCAAGAACATCATGGTAAACACTGCAAATATCTTACTATAAGCAAAATTTAGGACAAAACGTCTTCTCACATGCTGACAGCCCCCTCCCCATACAAAGGAAGAGGTAGGGGGGACAATTGGCCAGGCAAATCAACATAAATGCCTGGAATAATGCTAGAACAAAGAGTCAAACAAAATTCTGTTTCAGGCAGGTTTTCCAGGTAAGCAGCTGGAACATAGCAAGCAGATGAACAGAACCCCAGGCAGCACACAGCATCTGTTGTCTGATGTATCACAGGTACTCCAGCCCAAGCCAGCCTCTCTCTGTGATGGGCCACCAGTCTTTGTGGGTAGGCAAAAGTTTGTTATTGTAATTTTTTTTAATTTAGTGAGTGTTTTTATCATGACCCCTATGGTACTTTTGTGAGCAAGTGAAATAAAAATTCATGTGGCTCCTACAGAGTTCCATACAAGTGCAGTCTGGAAAGGGCTGAGGTAGTTCAGCCTGAAGGGAGGACTGAACAAGGTAACAGGAGTAGAACCCTCAAGTTTTTGTTGTGCAAAAGAGTAGAATAATCTCTTCTCCATGTCTGTAGTAGATAAGACAAGAAGTAATGGACTGATATTTTAATTATACTGTTGGGTGTCAGCAAGAGCTTTGCAACACTAAGGATAATGAGGTGCAGAAAGTCTGGATTGCCCCTTCTGGGAAGTCTCTAAAACCAGGCTAGACAAAAATCATCAGGAATTGCAAAATGATCACTGGCCTTGCCTTAAGGAAAGGTTCAGAAAACCTCTCAGTGCCCCTTCTATCCTATGAGAAAAGAATATTCTTCTTTCTCAAAGCAAAGGTCTTTGTACACCAGAACATGCAGAGCAGGCTCTACCTCCTCTTTCTGTTCAGGTGACCTCTGACATTTGCCCACCAATTAATCAATCAAGATCTGAAAAGTGTGCATTTTACCAGAAAAAGATTCCTGGGTAAGTGACACTGTTAGAGTTTATGAAATAGACACCCAGACACACACAGATGCCAGGGAGAGCTACAGCAAGGTGCCCCCTTTGGAAGTTTTGCACTTTTGCCCTGTCCCAAATAGCATCAATAAAGTTTCCTGTAGGATTTCCTCACTGTTACACTGCTTAAGGGCTCAGCAAATAACCCTGCATCTGCAGCCTGCCCACTTCTTGTACCTCAGTGGACCATAGCTAATATGGACTGCAAAGTCCATGTGTGAAACACATGTGTTCTGTCCCAAGACTTTGGGAGCTGCATAAATTACACATGTGAAATGTGTCAAGCACATGTAGGCATGCTCTGAATCCTCATGCATTTTTTTTGGTAAGAAATAACTCCTAGAGTGTTTATTTCAGCTATTCAGTTATGAGGAGAGACTGTGGGGGATTCTGTGTAATATTCAATTCACAGACAATAGAAGATTTTATTTTTCACTCTGCTGTCCAAGCTGTAAAGCTGGATGCCAATATTTCCTTCCCACAGTGAATTTTACTCCTGCACATTTATTGCTGTGTAGGATTGGAAAATCTTGCTGCAAAATGTAAATTAAGATACCACAGTGGGAGCTTCTGGATATAACACAACCCTTTAGTCATCTGAATGTTGCTTTAGGCTGTCTCTCTACTTATGAGCACTATTTACTAGCAGACATTTAAAGCAAATGGGAACTGAAGTGTGGTTAATCTTTCTTGCAACATATCAGTTCAGTTTCTTCAACATTATCAGCAAAGAAGAAAACAAATTAGAAGGTCCGAGCTTGAATCACTAAATCCAATCCCAATTCTGCAGACGCAAAATCTGAAGCCACTATTTACACCTGATAAAGAAGGGCCCTGAGTACAAACTCTGTAAGGATGAATTTTGCATTTGATACAGATTTGGAAGTCACTGGAGCAGTCACCGGCTTCTCTTCAAGCTCGTTCTTTCTCTTGTTGGGTAATGATCCTGTAGCAAGATAATTTTTTTTCCCCAAGATGGAAGAAACAGCAAAAGAATATGTAGGGAAAAAAAAAAAAAAAAAAAAAGACCACTGTTTGTGAAAGACTGGTAATATCTGAAAAATTGCAAGTTTTATTTTCTTCTTTTTCCTTATATTACCCATATTTCCACTAGCTCTGACCAATAACACAACTTTAGCCAGAATGAACCAGGAATTTGAGATATTGGTCTCTTTTAGGTGAGTTTTATCATAAACCAGAGGTGAAATACAAGATATCTGAAATGTCTTTGCAGGGTGGGGGGAATTTCACTGAGACATGGAACCAGTGCAATTCCCAAAAGCAAAGGGGCTTTGCTCCTGCTCCATGAGTTCTTCAAACTGATTATAAAATGGCTGCTGTAGCAAAAAGAGTGAAAACTACAGCATTTTGTTTCTAAGAAAATTCATCTTATTCTTTGTTTCTTTCACTTAAAATAAAACTTACACTTTCTATATTGACCTTGTAGTGCAAGACTTCCAGTGTCCCCTTGCAGATTTTGGGCTGATACAAAGAACAGCTGGTACCACTAATACTAATGGATTTCTTGGTTTCAGTTCAAATACAGTAAACTTTTCATCGAGTTCACACTAAATCTGAAGATAGGGTTTTCATATTTGGTTTTCTCCAGTGAGAATGATAGGCTTTAAAAGTACTTTTAGAAATACAAAATGAAAAAAAGGGACAAAGTCCTTTTTACTATCTTAGCAAAAAAATGTGCACCGTATTCTTTCCTCCTTGCATTTTACCCCACTCCCATGAAAGATCCTTATAAGGATTCCAAAACTGACCGGATAATTTGTGAGACCTCAGTGAAAACATGTACTGCAGTGAAAGAATTTAAAACTTTATTACATACATTCAAGAAAATATGTCAAAAGTACTTTCAGACCTTCAATTAGCTGTACATGGAGTGTGAAGGGATCAAACCAGTATCAGTGTAACGCTGTACAAAGTTTCATTTCCCTGTAAAATGAAGAGTGCAGATGCATGGGTAGAGACCTAGGGCCAAATCCTGCCAGGGCTGAGTGACAACCTGAGACCAGGGAGAGCTGGAGGCTCAGGGGATGTCAGAGAGAGAAGTGTCCCTCCGTGGGACACAGCAGGCAGGAGGAAGGCTTTGGAAGTTGTTTAGCACACCAGAGATTCAAGCAGGCAGGAGGCAAAAAGGTGTTTTAAAATTCAGCTGAGACATTTAGGCTTTAACCTGCTTATAATTTCTTGTGTTTAACAAGCTAATTCTAATTTAAAAGAAGGAAAGTCAAGGTCCCACTTTCTACTTCCAGAGAGAACCAATATTTATTTATTGCTTCCCTCCAGTCACAAAAAGATAAGACTGCCAATATTTTTAATTTAAAGAGCAAGAGCATGTTTGTGTAGGAACATCCCCATGCTGCTTACCAGTGAGAGTCCTCCCAACAGCCCAGACTGGCTGGGAGTACCTGCAGGGAGAAGGGTGCTCAAAGCACTCCAAATGCAGAACCATGTGTAAGTCAAGTACAAACTGTTCTGAGTTAACATTAACAATTAAACACTTTTTTTTAGTTTTAACACTTTATACCAGCATCTTTTCTATCCTGTTCTGAATTAATTAAGAGATGGGCATTCAGCTGAGCAAAACAATGAAGTTCTGAATCTGGTGGACTTTGGGATGGGGGAGCCTTGTTTCTTCCTGTGGTTCTCTGTGCTCAAAGCTTTGAAACCTTTGCTTTGCAGAATGACCATGTGAGAGGGGTTTTTTCAGTTTTATCCTGTAGGTCTCTACTCTGCAGTGGTTATCCCCCAAATCCTGCTTAAGCTTCTGGTCACTGCATCAGGACAATATTGCACCAAGCACAAATTTTTCACTAATATACAACAATTGACCAATATAGGGCACTAATGCACAAGGTTCTTTTCAAGTTCATCAGTTTTCTCTATAGTTTTCTCTATCACCATTTCTCTATCACCAGTCTCTATCACCATTAATTTTGTTTTGTGATGGCACCATCACAGATATGTGGTCTCCCTCCTAAACACAGTAGGATTTACCTCTGGCTAAATGTACCCATGCTGACATAATGCACATTAATTTTACAGCTAGAAAACTACCAGAATGGAAATGCAATAAAAACAATGGTTTCTCTATGGGACTGAAACTGGTCAGAGAAATTTTAGCACATGGAAAGCAATTCTCTATGTAGCCAATAAACTGAATACAAAAAAAGACAAAGTAGTCTCAAAGCATAAGGTCGGTCACAGCAACTACATTCAAAGTAAGTTCTACACAGGGAGCAATTTTTAGCAGGGCACTGATGAAACTGAACTAAACTATCCTCCTTCCATATGAACACTGTATTCCTGCTGAAAAGTCTTTATGAATAGCAGTCCCTCAACAGCTCAAAGGAACTGGTTTATTTAATGTGAATTGTTCTCATTGGAACAAATCTGATGGTCATTTCAAAGGCTTGCTAGCTCAGAGTGGAATGTGGTTTGGGATGAGATATAAAAGTTTTTGCATTCCTTCCTCCTCTGTCTGTGCAGTAGATCCCCACACTAGTAGGTAGCAAAGCAGCTTTAAAGAGTTGGGGTTTTTTGTCTCTGCTTCAGCAGAGGCAAGAGCTGCACAGTCATCCCCAGCTGGAGTGGTGGGTTTTGCTAAGAGAAACTCCATTTCCACAGGATTTAAACCTTTACCCCACTGTCTTGTCTTTTATCTGATCTCTCAGAGAAGACCCCTCTTGCAATTTTGCTCTTATTATTTTTCGTTTTTCCTTTTTGCTCTGCTGTTTAGCACCAACGAGAGACAGGCAAAATGATAAACATCTGCCTAGCATGAGCTTGAACTGCAGCCAACTTTGATTCTCGTCAACATTGATTTTAGTGCTCTGATTATAGACCCAATCCACTGCTTTCTTTTGATCTTCTGAGTATTTCTCTACCTTGGTACATTGATGATGAGACAGTATTTGTCTTAAGCACCAGCAAACACTTCATTTGGGTTTATGTCATCAGGCATCCTGCTGACATGGATTAAAGGTATAAATGTCTCCGCTTCCCAATTGTCAGTTCATATTTTGGTGTTTATTTGCAGAGACTGGTAAACGTGTTTTTCAATTATCAGTCACCAGTATTTTGGTATCAAAACACTGTTTAGAATGGGTGTTTATTACCTCCTGCTGTTCATTTACACAAAACAGTTATTTAAATGGAAGTGCACAATTGAAACCTAACAAATTCAGTTCTTAAAAAAAAAAAAAAATACAGGGATATATGTGCTAGAGCCAGCCATCTAATAATGCCTGCATATGAAATACTTTTGTTCTGAAGATAGATTAATAGACCTTTAATCTAGTTACTGCCAGTACACGCTCATATTTTACTACATCTTTTAATAAGCAGCTATTAAACTCATATCTGTGCACATGTTGACTTTTTAGGTAGTTGATCCTTGAAAATGCCATAAGTCTTGTTTATATACAGTCATATCACTTTTCCTCTCCTTTGTAGGCACAGAGACACTGTAAATATCAAATTTGTATGCATTATCTTTGATCTGTATTGTTGCTGTTTAATATGAGGCAGGAATTAGGAAACGTTCCAACTTGTGAATACTGCAGTATAATTGAACAATGAGAAACTTATTTATAGTTCACTCATTGCTAGGAAAAAAAAAAGCATCTGCTAAGTTAAACCAGAGAAATGTGATGTCCCACTCTTCACCCCAATACACTTAGCAAAGAAATGAGCTACATTCCCTCTGGAGTGTCCTTGGGAAATGCTGACTTTTCCAACAGCAGCAGTTGCATCTGTGTCACAGTAGTGTACACGCACACACAGAATGTTGTGGGTTGTTTGGTTGGGTTTTTTTTTAAGTTTAATGATCTTTAAGATCTCTTTGGAAAAATTCTTAGGAGGCTTTAGGCATTTCAGACATTCTGGGTCCACGTTTTGCAACGCCGCAGCCTTTTTGATCCAGATTACTCTGTCTTCACCAAATAACCTTCTGGTATTGAAGTAGGTGAAGACTGCAGAAAGAGAAGGTCAGAACATGTATATTTGGGGCTGAACTGCAGCTTGTGCTTTTTTTTTGCCTCCATGGTTTTCTATCCTCAAAGGACCATCTGTAGCTCAGTTGCTAAAGGTTCTCTTCATGGATTCACTTTCGCAGTGTGTTTCAAGTACTTAGGAGTCCCCAGGTGTCCAACTATTTAGGAGACACGTTATCAGGAATCAGAGGAGGAATCATCTACACTGGCTGGAAAGGAGCTGCTGAACTGCTCTCAAAAACTGGCTCCATCCCAGAGGATGAAAACCGATGTGTTGGTGCCTTTGAGTGTTTTGGGGGAAGATGAACATGGATTCTCCATACAGCTGGAGAGAATCACTTGTGAGCTGCAGAGCTTTCCCCAGCAGTGCTTTAGGAGGTTAACCTTCAGGAGGTTAATGCACTGGGTTAATGCACTGGGTTTTTTATGGGCTTTCTGCACTGGAGCAGATTGCTCTCATGGAAGTATCCCCAGAAGAGAGCCCAGAGTAACGGAAGCTCCAAGGCTTCCAGAACCTCCTGACATCAGCAAGAGCCAAGAGAAACTGCAGGATGCAGTGATGATGGAGTGGTGAATTAGAAACATGTCAGACCTTGCATGGGAATTCTCTGCACTTCTCATTACCTGTGGTCTGGGCAAACTGGATATAATGTGAGAGTCTCTTCTGCGTGTTTTAGAACAGTCTTTCCTCTATTCCCATTGGTTTGGGATCCTTATTTTCCATGCATTTCAATAGGTGAACAGTTAAATAATTGTGAAAGCAAACATTTAGCAAAGATTTTAAAACCCAGTAGTAACAGTGCTTAAAAGACTGAAGCTTATCATAAGAGCTTCGTAAATCAAAAAAATAACTAAGAAAAATGTAATGTTTATCTACAGTTTTAGGGGGGTGTTTCATTTCTATTTATTCCTGCCTATATATTTTTCAATTATTATAGATGTGGAATTTAAAATATATAGAAAAATGATATATTTTATTTAAATTTTTCCTTAGATTTTTATCTCTATGCAAGCTACTTCTAAATTTTTTCCAGGTGTAGTATCAGCTAGTATGGGGCATCAGTATGTACCTCATACATGTTCTTCAGGCTTATAAGTGCTCTGAATCTGGGCTTTTATCCTTCTTGCTCACAAAATTCACATGGCAAACTGACTGTTCAATAAAGCTGCAAATATTATATTCCTTGAACATACCTTTGAAGAGAAATGCATAATTTTTTATGTCTGTGGTGAGAAGCATGACTTCTAAAATAGTCTAAAGCCAAAGGGAATTCCAAACATGTATGCTTTAAAAAGTAATTATTTTCTTTTTAATTCATTTTAGAGTGATCACACAGGATTCAAAACTGGAAGTGTAATCCAGCTTAGCTGAACAGAGTAATAAATGCAAGATTTATAAATGAAACATGTTAGTAAAAACATAACCTCAAAAAAAATTAAATCAAAAGAAATGTACCAAGTCTGCAGAATAGATTCAAAATATACTAAGTACTTATAAAATATAGAATCATCCCCAATATTGCTTTCAAGTCCTACAACTAAAAAAGTCCAACAATCCTCCTTTTGTCTTACCAAACGTCAACAAAGGGTAAAGAGATGAGTATTTTTATACCAATTTTAACTATGCACATTACAAATTTAAGACTTGATTGGGGAGATTACTTTTGTGCTCCAATTTGTGTTCTCTTTCAGTGTAGAACATCATGAGCTGTTCAAAACTTGAAATCAATTATTTCACTCAAGAGCATCAGGCCTTTTGAGGGTCATTTTTTAACTGACGTGCAGGACTGCCCTTGGAAAGAGCATACAGCATCCAGGATGAGGTGAACTGAATGGTGAGAGAAATCTTTCAAGTTTGTGTTTCTTAAAACCAGTAAGATGTTTGTAGGCCTCAGGTTTCCACATGTATCTTTTTGAATTGTACCATTTGGAGGAGATGACTGAAAAACACATGCAGACTACTAGCTTGAAGGTAGTTTATCTCTAAATTTTGATCCTGTTCTGCAAGAGGAACCCAAACAGAATGTTCCAAACTTGTAAGCCTTTTCAACTTTGAGGTTTTAACTAAAGCCTGAAGGCCTTTGCAATTAAATAATTTATGTTGATATCTATACTGGATGTGGCCACTGGTCTAGTGGGAGGTGTCCCTGCCCATGCAGGGGGGTTGGAACTAGATGATCCTTCAGGTCCCTTCCAACCCAAACCATTCTATGATTTTGAGCTTTTACTGTAATTAAATCCTCTATAGCAAATAGCATCAATACTTACTGACTGAATAATCACATCTTTTAGTGCAGTACCTCAGCATCTGCACATGAGTAGGACTGCACCAGGTCAGTCTCTATACAGAGACTGTAAGAAACCACCACTCACAACCTAAACAGACAAGGGAGTGGGAAGAGGAACACAGAATGACCACTGAAACAAACACCATAAACATCTTTTTCAAACTAAATGCTTTTTAGAGGTCTGGAAGGAAAAAGGTAGTAACATGGAGCTGGGTTCCTGGCTGACTTCCAAAGAAAGAAATAGAGTATATGGGGAAGATGAAATGAAAATCAAATGTAGAGAGAGTCCTTAATCGTTTCTTTTCTGGAAAAGATCAAAACTCTTCTCTCCCTACCAAAAGCTAAAATTCCACAAATACATTCCTAATATTAGTGGCAAAGCACTTAGAAGGAATTACTGCTTTGGCACAAGGGTAATATATTTTGTTGTTGCTTTATTTTATTCACTACAGTAGTGCCTACAGAACCCAAATAACAGGCTCCACAATATTTGGGTTGTTTATAAACAAACTGAACCAACTTGTTCTGTTTAAGCAAGAGGAAAGAAATTAGTAAATTCATAACAGAAACTAAGAATTTACAGTGAGCATTTTTACCCTACTAAGATGTTTTTCCACTAAAATTCATTATCTCAAGAAAATCCTTTGTGTGTTAGCCATGGAGAAGAGAACCTGCACGGAACACAGAGTTGAAGGTTCATTTTGGGAAGGGTAATGAAGAAATAACAGAAATATTCTTTAATAGTGTCAATAAAGAGAAAGGTGATAAATGCATAAAAAACATATCGAGTGACTGGCTGATGTAAATTAGTGGATTACATTCATTGTAAAGAAATGTGAAGTGACATATATCTGAAAAAAAAGAAGCTTGGCTATGAAAAACCACTTGTGGACTCTCACTGATCATTACAAATCAGGAACCAAGGAACAATAGACAGCTCTATGAAAACATTACCTCACCCAGGGGCCAAAAAGCAAATCAAATTCTAGGAATTATTAGGAAAGGAAAAGGCAATGAAGTGTGCAGCATCATCATGCCTCCGTATATTCACTGTGCTCCCACATCTTAAATATTTAATAGAGCTCTGGCCTCTTAGTCCCACTACCATAATCTAAAGAAAGCTTATCCTAGAACTGGAGAGGGTTCAGGGACATTAGCAACTATCAGACTTATGGAATTACTAGAGAAAGGATTGTTAATCTGGAAGAAAGATGACTGAGGAGGTCTACAAACTCATGGAGACCTAGAAAAATAAATAGATGACAGTTGCACACTCATTTCCAAAGCACCTTAGAAAGCCAGCAAGTAGCAGCTTCAAAACAAATAGAAGTTCTTCATAAAATGCACAAGAAAGCTGTGGGAACTCCCTGTCTCAGTTAAAACCAGATGCTTAAAGTTTGGTTGCAGTTTGATCCAGTGCAGCCATTCTCCTGTTCCTACATGCCAGCACTTTTTCCAGTGGCTGTAAGTGCACGTATCCTTTCTGTCACCAAGGATAAGAAAAGGAGTAGGGAACAAACTTCTGTAAATACTGAGATAATTTGTAATGAAAACTCAAAAGCCAAATTTTCTTTTGAATTGAAAGCCCAATCTCTGCTGAGATTGTTCCAGCTGTAGGTCTTGAAACTTCCTTTGCATTTTGTTATGCATTACCACTACCTTATGGATCCCTCACACTCAGCAGGCAGCACCTGGGAGTGTTGACTGCCACCCAGGAGACAGTGACCAGGCTTTATGGAGCTTTGCCACCATCTCCCAAGTCTGTGTAACATTAAAGGATCAGCCAGAACTCAGATCCTAACTCAGCACACTCCTAACTTTCTTGAGTAATGCATCCCCTTTCCCTGTACTAGCGCACCAGCTGCTTCTTCACTCAGCTGGAATGGGAACATCCATCTCATCTAGGTGGAGGCCTGGAGGCAGTAATATTTAAAACAAAGACTTAACTGCTTAACTAATTTCACATTCTGTTCGAATACTCTCAACAGAGTAGCAACAAGATCAAAACAATCCTCTTAAAGACCTGGTAAGTGTTAAGGGAAGACAGCAACAACACAGCAAAAGCAAGAAGGAGCACTCACAGCTGCTTGCTGGCCACTCACTGACACACAAAAAATCCTTGAGTCTTGCCAAGCTCTGTCACCCAGGGACCACAAAGCCCTTAGCAGTAAATGAAAAATAATTAGGCATAGTCGAAAAGGCAGATCCAGAGTGTGTTAACAGTCTCCAAAATATCAGGGAAAAATATATTGGGAAAAAAAAAAAAAAAAAAAAGCCGAGTGAAAATCTTATTTCTAGGACTCTTCATGAAGTCAAGAACATACATAAGTAAACGAAGTAATGAAATAAAGAATATATATATACTACATTAAAAAGCAGATGGCACTGTGTGTAATATGATTGGTGTCACACTAAAATACAGAAGGTTTTAGGAATGATTTCTCACCACACCACGGTCCTGGTAAGTCAGCAGATCATAGAAGGTACCTAAAATCCCCATAAATTGGTACATCAAAGCCCAGCATCTTGCCTCTAAAATTATCTCAAAACTGGGGAGGGAGAGATCTCTGTCTCCTTTGCTGAGCCCTTATCCCTCCCAAATGAGAGTTCTCCCTGCTCAAACTAGGAGAGCTTTCACCTTGAAAACATGACAATTTAGAAATGGGAAAATTACAGTGGAGCAATATACCTTCCATGACATTCTGGTTAAAAACAGAGCACTGTAATTAAACATATAGGCAGACAGACTGCAAAAAGGGCAGCAGACAATCTCAAAACATACCTAAAAGGAGAAGGAGAAGAAGCTTATAAAGCACAGAGTTTGACATACTTTCGATCCTTTAGGTTTTCTGGCACAGAGGAGTCACTTTTTAAAGTGACAAATGGATGCACATTAAATTTAAGGACAGCTGAAGCAAGGCACAGAGTACTTAGCTTCTGATCTCCACATGTTCTGCATATTGCCATGTAGCTGCCTCTGTAAAGAAAAATCCTTGCCCAGATCCCAAATTCCAAAACCATATTTCCATCATCTCAAGAAAATACCTACCTGTCCTTCAGGGCACGAGCAGTGAGTTGTGGAGACAACTTTGTGGGTACAAAGTGGATTCCTCAAAATCTGGGCAATGGTAACATTGTGGAAGAATATGTTTGCTTTTGTTTATTTCCCAATAGGAACTGCTGGTCAGAAAGCAAAGGGCATTTTTCATGTCATGGAGTAAGTCAAAATTTTGTGTAGCAGACAGGGTCTTAGGCTAATTCTGAGACAAACTCTACTTCACTATAATATGACTCTTACAGTTTTTACATAACTTGTCTACAAGTCAGTTACTTCAGGCTGTCTGTATACATAAAACAGTCCCTTAGGGACACTGGAAAATGTTTCTACAAACGTTTCCACATCTTAAAATATGGAATTTTAGGGTGGAAAATCCTGTTTAAAAAAAAATGATAATAATTGCTACCTTGTGGTGGTAAATGTTAATGAAACTTTCGCATGGACATCTTCATGGGATCTGAAGATGAATTTCTAGTTCTCCTATTTTTAGTATGTGGGTGGGACTCAACCACATGATCTCGTAGTCATGGGGAAAATTCTGCTGCTTTTTGTCCCACAGTGGTTGGAAACTGAAAATAAAGTCTCAGATGGCTTTATAGAGTGGGAAAATCACATCTTGCTCAGATCTAGCTTTGGAATCCTGGAACAAGTTCTGAGAATGGCATAATTTCTGGCTTATTTTTTTCACATATTTAAAACACTAAGCAAAGTGATTCAGTGAAGTTATAAATGGCTAAGGTTTCTTCATAAAATATGAGGGTTCTGTGGAAAGGATACTTAGGAAAGAATTTTTGTTTTAATTACTGGCTACTACACATATTATTCTCAGTTACATTCTTTTGAAAATGTTCCTAGCAAACCTTTGGAAATAAAGTTTTAGCTATTCCTGAAGGAGATTTTGAAGCAGCTAAATAGCAATGTTAGTGCAAATTACATTCTGTGAGCTGCTTTTGCTGAAATCTGAACATTTTAAACCTTTTCTCATGCTGGGTAGTGAGAGAGATCTCTTTATATTAATTCGGACTTCACAGATGTCACATGACAGGAATACATTCCAAAAGCTAAGATACAAGATTACTCTTTAACCATAGAACAAACCAACAGGAATTTTAATCAAGACAATATCCAATAATGACTGAATGTTTTTGGAGGCAATCCAGAATACACATTTGGGAATTTTAATCTTGATCGCCTTTGAATTTTGTAAAAAATATTTTAAAGTTTGGGGAGTGTGCCACTCTGGCTGATTCCAGAAACAAGCCATCTAAGGTATTAAAGTGTTTCATCTGTTCAGACATTGAATATTGCAAATCTGTTTCAGTAATTCATACCAGATAAGTTCACAATGAATGGGCCTGAGTGAAGAAACTTGTTTCCCATAAAGTAGGACAGCAAGTCAGAAATGGCAGAAAATAAAACTAAGCCAAATATTTTTAAAATCTTCCTCATATTTCAGAAAATATTAAGGCAGCTACTTTTCTTCACTTCTCATCAGTTAATTTAAAATTACTCAAACTAATCTGTTTGCAGCCCTGTGACAAACTCAGATTTCTTACACTCTGCGTGTGCATAGATTCATCTGTGTGTCTGCATATTTATTATGATTGAAGTGTTCAGAATTTCAATCTCTGTTTTATGGAAAGATCATGTTATCTTCAAAATATATGTGTTACTATATTATGATTTAATGCTCTGATCCACACAGGTTTTGTTGTGGGTTTCTTTGTTTGTTTGTTTTTATTGGAAGCAGACTACAGCAGGCTTTGCTGAGTTCTCTAAAATGTTACTGTATAACTGGAAATTTTGAGGATAATAATCTACATATATTATCATTGGGTTTTTTGGCTTATCTATCCCCTACCTTGCATTCACAGTGATTTTATGTGCAACAAATTTAAATCCATTTAAGAAAACGAATCAATTGAATTTGCTCATTTTAAGCTTGCATGATGTCACATTTGAAATATCAATGAGATGAGGTTTTAGGTGGAAAGAAATTTAGGGGCTTCTTAGGATAAACAAGAATGGACACTTTAGAGATTTGCTCTTTCTAGAGATCCATCTTCCAGCTACTTTTGGGACCTGGTTATGATGGATTTTTAGCGGAAAAGTGGTAAGAGTCTATAATGTGGGAAAAGTATTCATACTTTGTTACTTTTTTTTGTGCTATTACAAATTCCCATTCTTTTGTTTTCTTCTTGTAGCCAATCACCCAACCTAATCTCTGTGCAGTGAAAGTTTAAAAGCGTAATTCTGTAAGCTATAAAACAAACTAAGCACAGAAAGGAATTTACAGTATGTTAAAAGAAAAGGAGAAGAGGCTAATAGAGTTGTATACATTTCAAGGATAGATATAATCAAGTGTGTACAATATAAAGCAGAAGGTTCATAATGATTGAAAAAGGAGAAGGAAAAAAAAACGTTATTTTGTAGTAGCTGCATGAACTCTGGCTGAACCTTGCTATTTGGCAGCCTCCAGTAAGGACAGCCAAAGATGAGGCATTAGGGTTTGAATCTGAGAAGCTGACATCAAGCAGACAGCAAGACATGATATCTTATTTTCCTGAGCTATGCTGACACAAATTGAACTCCACTTATTATTTTCTTATGCCAGTAAAGTTGCATTTGGCATTTAAGCATTTTGCTTGCAGATGTTGGAGTGCTGGTTGTCTTAATTTAAATAATTTGCAGATTGTTTGCTAGTATTAAAAGATAGAAGCTCATTCTTCATATGAGTCCAATTTTATAAGCTTTCTTTTTTTTCTGATCTTGTGCAAGGTAAGAATTTGATATTAAATCCAAGTAGCTCAAGGGTACAAAGCCAGTTTTCTGTGTTATTCAAAACTACGAGTGGAAAAAACTTGCCTTTGAGCAGTTTAACTGATTCAAATAAGAAAAAAAAAATGAAAATTCCTGACGACAATTTGAACTAAGAAAAATGCAAGTGTTATTTTTTGTCAGTCAATGTAAATCTTAATGTAACACACATCCTGTATGAATAGAAGGTAGTTAATACTTCTAGCATATTCCTCACTCTTTAAAGGAGTTATACATCAATGATAACATCTAGATACCCTTTTTCACAAAACTAAAGAGATAGCTGGACCATCATCACTGCTTCATTGTGCTTAAAATTTTTCAGACACTGTCATACAGATATTATTTTCCTTTTCTTAAAAACAGATTCTTCTTTCCCATGTACATTGTGTTGCTTTTATTTGCTTGTTTGTATTACTAGATGGAACATTCTAAGAGAATAGAACTGATTTTTTGAGAAGAGAATAAGATGTCAGTTTACATTACAGCCCCCCAGGGTAAATGGAGAGAATTCATAAAGAGATAGAAAAAAAAATGTAGTGCTTTATAATGAAATGTACTTCTTGTAATTTATGACTACACAGTTAGAGCAGTCTTTCTTTTCCATTTTTCCTGTGCTGTCTACAAACTCTTAATAATTGTCTAGGGGAAAAAATAATTTTACCACATATTAATAAACAGTGTAACTTGTTTCATTTCACTAAAAGAGTTATCTTTGAGAAGTACAGAGCTGTGTTGTCAGATAATGCTGATGGTGGAAGAAAGTGTGGCTGGGGCTGAGGGTAGGAGATCAGATTAAACAGAGGTGCAGCAAAGGCCATGAGGGGTCTGCAAGCAGCAGGATAAACCATAAGTGACACGAGGGTCTTCTTCATATTGGGCATTTCCCTGCCAATGAAACTGGAAATAATGTCTATCCACATCCATAAAAATCTGTGAAATCAGCACCAGAAAAATGTTAGGGATTACTAATAGCAGGAATATCCAGAAGTATTTGTGACTGAGACAATTGGGTCTGCTTGTCTTTCAGACCAAGTTAAATATCACATCCAGAATGTCTATGAAAAATGATTTACCTAAGTTGTAGTGAGTTACTTATGAAAAATGTGAAAACACATGTCAAATCATAATATGTATCTGACCTAAAGCAATATTTTAGAGTGATTTGATAGATTGCCCAGAAAATCGCTCAAAAAATTTGTGTGTCTGTTCAACTACCAGGGATTAATGGGAGCAATTAAAGAATATATAGAGATTGCAGAGGAATTAAATATTTCTTTGTCTTGGTCTTCACCACAGAGGCTGCTGGGTGACATGTCTTTCTGGAAACAAAAATGAGATATTGTTAAAGGCTGCGATATCAGTAGAGGACATACTGAAACAGAAGGAAAAAATTAGAGAAAAACCCCTTATTAAAATAAGGGAATATATTACCAGGGGTTCCAAAGGAGGTTAAGAATGAAATGGTTGAACTGATAAAAACCCTAAAATTCAGACTCATTAAAATCAACTACTGTGCCTGATCACCAGTGACTATCTTTAATAAGAGAGCTACAGATGATCCTGGGAATTGAACACCAATTTCTTTTCTTAATATCAAGGGCATTGTGAAACAAAAATAAATAAATGAGAATCATAATAGAATAAAGGCAGTGTATACCTAGCAAAGGAAAACATGCCTCCATAATCTATCAGAGCTTTTCAAGTACATTGCTCACATAGAAAGAAAAAGTAATTCAAAACACCTTTGAGAATGATCTGAAAAGAGTCTCTTGAGCAGTGGCCAAAGGAAAAAAATGCAAAATTATTTCAAATATCATACACTAGCAACTACACAGGGGGTTACTTCTTAACTCATTTTGTGGGTGCTCCTAATAAGCAGTTTGGAAGTGGGTTAAGCAGTGTTTTATCAGACCTGGATGGGTAAGAAAGGAGCTAAGCATTCTGTTCAATAAATTAATCAGTTATTTACAGAAGCCTGGAGAAGATATAGCAAGAAAACATTGGTTTATGTACTATCCTTTCAGGTAATTATGTAATAATTAAGACCTTGGACTGAAAGCACCATCATTTATTTAAATGTAGATGGAGGATTTTTACAATTGAGACCACCCCAGACCAGAACCAATGTAAATTCACCTGGGACATATCATGGCTGGTACTGATTTTACCTTCCAGCAGGACTTTATCCATGCTACTGATGGTCAAAAGGAGCCACCACTAAAAGAGGAACATAGAAGAAAACTGTATTTTCATCATCAGATTAGAGATGAGCTTAACTGGAAAAAAGCACACTAGACAGAGACAGTTTATCTGGACAATACATAAGAAAAGTAAACTGTATGAAATATATTTCTCCCAGAAAACCAGTATGTGTGGTCAGTGACAGGATGTTGCTGTTTTGTTTCTTTCTCTTCCATTACTTAAGGTCATGACAAAATAAAATAAGTTGCAAATTTATTACTAAACTTGAGGCAAATTATCTGTGGGCCTTCCTAAATTTTCTTCTGTCTTTCAGCTTTTTTGCATTTTTTATGCTTTGGGTTTTTTTTCTTAACCTACATATGCTGTACTTTGCAGTCAACTCTGGTCAACTTTTCATATATAGCATTGAGCTAATGAATTACTTCTGTATTCAGTCACTTAGACTTCATGAATCAGTCATCTCCTCCTGAAAACTGCTCTGGTCTGGATCTTTAACTAGTGTAAATTAGCACTGTGCCAAGAAAAAAAAAACTGAGGTGATACAATACTGTATGAAAGTCAAGGACCTGGCACACTATTTCTGTGGCACTATTGCTATTGTGCCTTTTATAAGTGTTACATGTCTTAAGGGTTGTATAAAAGTGGATCATCTACAAAGAGAAATTTAAAATTTTCTTCTTATTTATGAAAGCTTTCCCCTTTGTTGACAAAACTCTCTGTTCACCAAAGACAGTACTCTGTGAATAGTGCAGTTTGGGTAATACTAATTTATTTCAAATCACTTGTGTTTGTACCTTAGGAAATAACAGGAAACAAAGAAACTGAAAGCCTTGTCTTTCTTTTGTTCCTAACATAATCTGTATTTCCATAACTTTTTCCTTTTCTCCTTTTCCTTTCTTCTTTTTGAGTAACAAGACTCTACTTTGAGCCACAGGCTTTTATGCCTTGGAAGCCATTTTCAGTAGTTTGCAATTCTCCAAGCAATGAGGTTACTCTGAACCTTTGTTATACCTCTGAGGTGTAACATTCCAAGCAAAAAAACGTGGCAATGCTAGCAGAGCTAGCCAAGAAAAACAGAAACACGGAGGATAGGAACCAAAAGGAGAACCCCTGTGTATCCTCTCCTTGCCTTTAGGCAAAAATACTGCAAGCTGCTCTGCTGCAGAATTTCTGGTGTAGGGTTGTGCTCAGTTCTACTTTCTGTTTGTTTAGATTTCCAAATATCATTAAAAAATCGCAGAGAATTAACTGCTGAAGCACTTAAGAAAGCAGTTGCACAATATTGTTTCTCTGGTAGTCAGATGGAGTTGCTGCCCTGGAAAGCCTCCACTTTTCCCCCCAGGGCCAGGAGGATGCTGCAGGCAAGAGGACCACAGCCACTGTCTCCATCCTCAGGACATGCTGCCCTCCCCACTGCCCATCTTGCCTATGTTACAGCTTGTATGTGATCCAAGACAGAAAATAATCTCTGACAGCTTGTTGTACTTTGCCTTGACTGTCATCATCTCCAAAACTAATATTATTGGAGAAGCCTTTTTCCCTGCACGTTAGCAGGGATCTGCTGGAGCTTCAGCATTGACCCGAATGCCAGATGTCTTTGTGGCAGGAGGGAAGGTGAGGGTGGGATAGAAAAGAGACAAACCTTGGCAGAAAGGTGTTTTCTTGTTTGATGAATTAGGGAAGCTGAACGCTGGGACCTCATTCCTCCCAGGTTTCTACATGCAGCTAATAAAGTGCAGGAAATATTAATATTTAGTATAAAAGCATTGCTTCGGGGACGCAACTGGAAAAATTAATAGGTATTGGTCCAAATTCCCTCTCACTGGACTCCTCAGCCATTACTAAACTTAATCCAGTGAGGAATTTAGTCCGCTGGGTTCAATTTAAGTATGTAATATGATGCAGTGTTGGGGAAAAAAAAAACCATATCTATTCGGTGAATGTGTTTTTGGGATGTCTCTGAGAAATTCAGAGAGTTTGAAGTTCATTTTTTGTTGAGTATCAATGTGACTGCAGCTAGAATGTCACGCTGTTTTGGTGTCATGAATTTCAGAAAAGGCAGGATGGAGCTAGAGAACAAAAAGAAGGGACACAAGCAGACAATGTAAGAGCTGAAGACCCATCCTGTCAGGAGAGCCTCAGAGGATTTGGGGAACTGAGTTTGTATCATTTATAGGAGAGGTGGCAAAAGGGATGCATCCACGCTCTATAAAAACAAGTTTTGTGCTGATATTAAAGAGGAGTAACTTGAAGTGCATAAAGGCATCAAGGAAAGGAGGTAGAGGATGGCTAAAACTTTAATTTTAGGGAAAGCCTTTAAGGAGAAGAAAAACTTTCTGGAAGTTGAATCTCCTAAGTCTCAGCTACAGAGAAAATCTCCTGATACTAAGTAAAGATGAATCTGATGGACACTGTTATGCAGAGTGTGAAATTTGGCAGGTGTTTCTTTTTTCTCTCCTGAACTATATCTCACCAACCTTATTCATTCAGATAAGCCCCCTCAAATCAGTGGGACAACCTTTGTGAAAAGGCAGAACTGTTTATTCTACTGCTGGCAAAGATTTTTCTTAACATATAATGGCAAAGAAACAGAGGATTTATGGCTGTAATATCATCTGACTTCTGTATTCGAAATTTAAAACATGAAGGGTAAAATATGCTTTTTCTGTTGGAGAAAAAAGGCAGAGGAATTACGTTCTTGGCATATATGTCTGAAATGGTAGCACTGATGAGATTATATCTGTTATCTTCAAAATTGCTTTAAACCAGAAGCTTGGGTAACAAAGGACAGAAGTTACTTTCATATTAGCATATATGTCATGTTTAATCAATCAAAAGGGAACTGTAATTACTTTACTCTCTTCTTAGCTAACTTTAAAGAAAGGAAGTCATGAACCTATAAAGTAAATGTCATCCTGTTTAGATAGTTATAGTTTTATAGGTAATTTGTTGCAGATTTTATGCAGATAATTTATAATTATTTCCTTTCATGCCCATCTTTTAGCCTTAAGTCCAGTTTTAACACAAACATAAGGACTGCAGATGCAGAGAAAGTATCAATGAAACTATCGATTTTTTTTTCCCCAAATTTAGTGCACACATTTACAAGTTTATCAGCCACTGTGCAGCTACTGAACTTGGCAGTAGTTTGAACTGCACATGCAATATCAAAGTGAAAAATCAAGTGGTGGTAATAATTAGTAGGCTTGGTTAGACAACCTATGACTTTCAAGAGGTATTTGCATGAGGAGGAATTCATTTCTTCTCCCAGCCTGTCTTTGGTACCACTTTGTTTCGGATACAGTGCAATAGGTGGTTTCCAGCACACGATGCTGCAGCTGTGAAGGAAACAAATTGAATATTCAGTTGAGCAGGGAACTTCAAATGGTGAAATGTGTTGAGCTGCACATACAGCAGCAAGACAACTGTGTTTGAAAATAGTCTCAAATTGCCACAGCTGCTTGCCTTTAGCGTGTCTCCCACCACAAAATAGTCTGTATTTTCTGCTTCATGGATAAACCTTGATGTTGGAAAAACTCTGAAGTAGTCCCAGGAAGCAAAACAGAAAGTCTATTTATGCAAGACTAGATTTGTTACAATTGTTTGCTGGCATTATAAGATAATTTAGTTTTCTTTTGCTCTTTAGAAACCTCTTACAAAGTTAAGAGGCAGAAAACTCGTGTTCATAAATATTTTTAAATGCTAAGCCAAAATGTGGATTTGATTTGCTACGAGTATTGGCAGTCTGACTGTTGACCGTCCTTTCTCTTCCAGCCTGCAATAAATTCTGCAAAAATATATTATTTCATCACTCATTGAACTGGACTGATAAAAATATGCACCAGGGAAACACTCCCTAGTCATAAGAGGTCTCGACTAGACTCGAAAGCATTGTGTGCCATTTCCATTGCTAAGGCATCCTTGTCTTGAGGCATAGCAGTCCCACAGAGGTCTGAGCAATAACACGATGGTTCAGAGGTGTTTTTTAATTTGCAATTAAGGGCCAAATGTCAGCACAAACCTATCAGGCTAGCAAGTTGGCTTTGTGTCTGCAGTTACATCCAAGCAGTGATGTATCCAGTGATCTGTCCACCTGCCTCCGGCTTGCTGGTGCAAAGTACTAAATACCCATTTACATTTACCTTGATTAAGGAAACCTTTGACATGAACCTGGAGTGAGGCTTAAGCTTCTGTTTCTGGATTTGTAGGGGAAAATGTTTAACCAGCTTTAACCTCTCTGCAACAGCTCCCTTCAGGCTGTTATGAAACATGAATTCATCTGACCTCCTCAAGGCCTGTTTATATCTTCCTGTCTGGGAGATCCAGTCATTCCTTCCTTCAGCCTACTGCAGACAAATGAATATCTCATGGTACTGTCATATAAAAAGCTACTTAAAACATTTCAAAGCCAAAAGGGCTGCTAGTTTATACTCTTTGAAAAATCAACACAGTGTCTAAACAGCCCCATAGTACACAAGACTTCCGCTGCTTGAATTTATTTATTTCCATCTCTGGGGTGTTTTTTTTTTGTTCATTCTGACCAATATGTTATCTCAGTTAACAGTATTTTTCATTTCTATAGTTGTAAGGATTAACTCGTGCAGCCAGAAGATTCTCCAGCTGTGTGTCCAATTCATTACATTGGGGGACTGACTTAACAAAAATGTTAAGCACCCTGAAGTCCAAGAGCAGCACACAATACCTGGGAGTCCAACACATGTGTGCCATAGGTCTGCTGGCCAAAGGCAAGAAACCAGAATTGGCAACACAGAAGATAGAAGTCCTATCAACCAGTTTCCAGACAACAGATTATTGCCAGATGCAGGGCTGGAAGGAAATTATTGACTTTTGCTGCTATTTTGCCTTGCCCTTGAAAGTAAGAACCAGGAGAGGTGAATCCTCTGCCTGACCCTGCTTCTAGACATTCTTATTTTCACTCCAGTCCTCTGCACCACCCTGACATCAAACCCTAGCTGCAAGGGCTCAGCCATTCTGCAAGCTGAGTATAAGCTGGTTTGGGTTTTGTTACATTTTTTGTATAAAGGCAAGTGAAGCTGATGTTTATTCCTGTATTTATGTGCTGGATGAGAGAAAAGAAATATTGGATCTGTGTTGTCTTAACGTGATGGTAGCAAAACAGTAGTAAAGGCATTAGATAGAAGTAGAGCAGGAATATTTCTGCTACAGGAGGGTAAGAGTGCTGATTGTGCAGGTTTGTTCCTTCTTTTCCTGTCTTTGAGGGTAAATCTATCATTCTGTACCAGCTCCAACTGGTCCCAATCAAGGTTGAGTAACTGAATAATGCTAGCAAAAATAATTTGGGAATTGATGGGAGGGTGTAATGAATTATTCCTCACATTGGTCGGAATACTTAGAATTAGAAATAGGACAAATCCCAAATTTGGGAACCCCAGGAGAAAGAATGAAGCTGAGAGAGGGTTACTATAGAGTGAGATGGGAGCAGTTTTGGAGAAGCCAAGAGAAGGTGTGAGATAAACACGGGTTAGTAAAAGGAAAGGACAAAGAATTAAGAAGGAAAAAAGAAAGTTAAGGAAGAGAAAGAGCATTTATCAAAAGCAGCAGAGGCATGGAAGCAAGGCAGAGGGGAGAAGGAGAGCAAAAGCTCCAGATGATGAGGAAAGAGGAGGTTCTACTAAAACAAAAATTATCCTCTGGGGCCTCCTGCCTACTCCCAGACCTCTCAGACACCCCAAGTACTGATAGATTATTTCTACAGAACTGTCTTAATATTTTTATCCCCATTGTGTCAAAAGTGTATTATCAGTGTCAGACCACTCAGTATCTGTATAAATTTGTAAAATTCAAGTAAATCAGTTTCAAGGAAAAGATGGCTTAAAAGGAGCTAATCAGATTAGTAGCAAAAAATACTAAACAAGGATTCTAAAGTGATACAAAATACTTGAGAGCAAAGAAAATCCTATGTTGTTTACTTATATATTCAGTATAGCCCCACATACACATTTAATGCAGGTACAATTACATAATTTTCACCTGAAATCTCATTTACATGTAGTAACAGTGTCTTGTTAAAATCTAAGTTGTACTACCTGAAAGCAAGCCTATTGACTCTAATTTGTGCATTATTAAATACAAATAGTGCAGTTCCTACCAATAAAAGAAGCCTTATCTAAGCATGGAAAGCTCTTCAGATATTTTTAAAATGTCTTTTTTCTGTCTTTTTTTTTTTTTTCAGGTTCTGCTAATTTGATTAGGATTATATTATTGAATTATTTTATGATTTTACTTCTTTCCTCCTATAAACCTATACATTTTTATATTTTCTATAATTTCTTTGGGGGCTGTGTCCTTTGTAACGTATGAGAATATTTTAATTTGGTTTTCTCTCCATTCCAATCATTTGGGGTTAAATTTTCTCTAATAGCCTAATCCCAGTCCAAATAAGTTTAATGAGAAAACTCCAATATGATAAAATGGAACCACATTTTCCCTCTTAAGCCTGCACAGCAGACTTTTCTGGCATAATTGTGTCGTTCAAGGGTGGAATGAGGTGTGATCTGTGACTGGCATAAGGAAAAGCTTTCAATGCCGTTGCAGGTAAAGTGGTGAGAAAACCCCATTGCCACTTCCCCCCTGCTTTGTTTGGCAAGCCTGAGAAAAGTTACAGCATCAGCAGTGGAGTTTAGGTGCTAGAAGTTGGTTTGGCAGTATAACGGGAGGATATTTCTACTCTACCAAGGCCTTCCAAGCATAGTCCTGGGCTCAATTCCACTCACGGTCACACTGCACTCCTGCAGCAAAGGGTGTTTGCACTCTTGGTGTTGGGCAAAGGGAAGGTTTCTGCAATTCTGAGTGCTCTCTGAGCAAAAATAAGTCCTGTCCTCTGGCCAAGAGGCTCTAAGCTCTTGCTCAAGAAGTTGTGGTGTTCATCAGGCAGCCAAGTGCAGAGCCAAAGCCCTCAGTGTGACAGCCTCTTACAGGAATGCCCATCTCACGTGCTTTCTGTTATGCCTCTTTTTCTTTGATCTCTGCTTGCAACAGAGAGGGAGATCAAAGGCTGAGCTCTGCCTCTTGTCTCTGCACTCTGGTGTCTTTTTTTTCCTTTCTTTTTTTCTTCTATTTCTGATAATTGTAGGGGAAGCGAGACACAGAGAGAGCTGGCACAGAGGAACCTGTGCAGAGGAGGCTCTTGCCCTGTTGCCCGAGAGAGCTGAGCACTGGTGAATGTCAGAGGTGGTAAAAACTAAGGTTTGTGGTTTAGCTTTAGAAGAACAGTATCTCGAGTCTTATCAGGGATACAAGGGTGCAAGAAAGCAGCCAATGATGGCGCAGGCACCCCCTTCTGCAGATGCAACAGTTGACTTAAAAAATCCTTGATTTGGTTAATGAATGGGAAACCATTACTTCTCTAGAATAACAAAAAGAACTTCTAAGATAATGGTACTGCACTTAGAAAAAAGCTGAAAATATAATCATGCTGAATAGCAGCCACTCTCCTCCATAGCTGGAAGAGACCTAAGCAAAGCTAAACCCGTTCAGATTTATCAATGTCAGCAGTGCTTTGCCCTTAACTCTTACACTTTACACATCTCTTCATGTGTCTTTTCTCATTAGCCACATGAAAGAAGAATTATACTCAAGAAACATTATTAGAGTGCTGCCACCTAGACCCTAGATGGTCTTGATCGTTCCAGTTCTCCATTACTCATAACTTCCAAGTTATAAGAAAGAGAATAATCTGCAGGAGGGAGGGAGGGAGGGAGGGAGGGAGGGAGGGAGGGAGGGAGGGAGGGAGGGAGGGAGGGAGGGAGGGAGGGAGGGAGGGAGGGAGGGAGGAAGGAAGGAAGGAAGGAAGGAAGGAAGGAAGGAAGGAAGGAAGGAAGGAAGGAAGGAAGGAAGGAAGGAAGGAAGGAAGGAAGGAAGGAAGGAAGGAAGGAAGGAAGGAAGGAAGGAAGGAAGGAAGGAAGGAAGGAAGGAAGGAAGGAAGGAAGGAAGGAAGGAAGGAAGGAAGGAAGGAAGGAAGGAAGGAAGGAAGGAAGGAAGGAAGGAAGGAAGGAAGGAAGGAAGGAAGGAAGGAAGGAAGGAAGGAAGGGAAACAGAGGAGAGGAGAGGAGAGGAGAGGAGAGGAGAGGAGAGGAGAGGAGAGGAGAGGAGAGGAGAGGAAAGGAAAGGAAAGGAAAGGAAAGGAGAGGAGAGGAGAGGAGAGGAGAGGAGAGGAGAGGAGAGGAGAGGAGAGGAGAGGAGAGGAGAGGAGAGGAGAGGAGAGGAGAGGAGAGGAGAGGAGAGGAGAGGAGAGGAGAGGAGAGGAGAGGAGAGGAGAGGAGAGGAGAGGAGAGGAGAGGAGAGGAGAGGAGAGGAGAGGAGAGGAGAGGAGAGGAGAGGAGAGGAGAGGAGAGGAGAGGAGAGGAGAGGAGAGGAGAGGAGAGGAAAGGAGAGGAGAGGAAAGGAAAGGGGAAAGGGAAAAAGGAAAATGGAGCTCCAACACATTATACTGGTGAAGGATTCAAAACAAAACTTTACAACCTTTCTAACCACATGAATAGGCTTTGAAAAAAAGTCTGCTTGTTGAGAGCTGGGATACACATATTAACAGAGCTTTTCTCTCCAGTGTACTGATTTCATATTTTCAGTAGCAAATGAACTGAGACTTAAAATGAATGAGCTGTTTAAGAGTAATGTGTCTCCCCTTGCACCTGCAGGTGCTGATGGCTATTGATGGAGTTCCATAGCTGGAGTTGCAGTAGCACTGATTCTTGTACCGTGATTATTTTCTTTAGTAATGCATTTACAAAGCACCTTCAGCCTACCAGAGCTGCTGCTCAGGAAAGCCTGAGACATCCATGTTCATCTGCTTTACTGTTCTTCAAAGCAAACAAGAGTCATGTGTAATTCTAGCCGCCTTATTTATTTTGATTTATGTAATTATGCGTATGATGCTAATTCTTGCCTTCAGCTGTGTTTGTTTAAATTAGACACTCTTCCCTTAAAAATGCTATTATACTTTTGGAGACTGATTTTTTTATTCCCTGTTTACATCCATTTTCATGCTGTTCATTTGATTTCCTTTTATATTTCTAGAGCAGGAACACTTGCTACAGTAGGCATGAGGCATATACACAAGCCTTGAATCTATCTTGCTATCACTGTCTGTCTTTTAATATTCTTCCTGAATTTTTTAATCTGAAATATGAATAACAATTTAATGCCTTCTGGAAGGAAAGACGGGCTTCCATAAAAAATATCATATTATATGAGCTGCATGGCAAAAGGATTTTTGATTTGAATTATTACTGAACCTCGCTGGGTATCCTTTAACCATCATATGCATTTATAGTGCTATAGGAATAGGGTCTTTATGTAACAACCAGGGTGTCAGAGCCCTGTGGTTTTGGCTGTGGGCTCCCACAGCTGAGCTGTGTGTGGAAGTCAAAATGCTGGACTGGTTCAGCCTGAGCACATTAAGGATGGTTCCTTGAAAGCATGCTGACAACCCCAGTTGGACTAATTCTTTTTCCTTTAAAGATAAATGCATGTTTCTTCATGTCTGCCAGCAGCTTACTAACTACTATGTATAAACATTAGTCCTGCTGGTTGAATCCTTCAGCCAGTTTCGTTTCTTTGGCTAAGCTCATGCACAACTGGGCTGGCTGCATGTGTTATGCTTGAGTTTCAGTCTCTCAGGAAATAAAGTATTTGTGGTCTAAATGCAAGAACAGATGGAATGATGTCCTCTGCTTTTCTTCTAACTTCTCCATGGCCCTGTGTGTTCACTCTGCACTTAATTCAGCTCCTGAGGGGCTCAGGGACAAAATTCTTGGACCTCATGCAGGTAGACATTCACAATTACCTCATTTTTTCCACTGGAGGGGTGCCCTCAGATGGTTGCCCAGTGGAGTAATTCCAACTCCACATCTCCTTATCCTCCATGTCTCTATCCAATGACCATGTTGACATCTTAGCTATGAGTCGGCACTTTCCAATGAATTATTTTCCATTCCTTAGAAGACCTTTGCAGTGTCTCTGCATTCTTTGACATATTCTGTAAGAGTGATCTGGACCTTTTGTTCTTGTGCAAACACAGCCTGTGCTGGGTTTTACTGACGTGTGTGCCATTTAACCCAGATCAGCCCCATCTACCACAAGCACACTTGTGTTCTCTGTCATGTACCAGACTTCCATTTACACAACAGGGAAGATCTCCCTGTTCCTAATCTAGAAGGTGCTGGAGTGCACCTTGATAATATTTAACAGTAGACCACTGGAAGACAGAAAATCAGGGCAGGGAATCATGGGGTTTTTTGACGGTCATCGGAACCAGTAGTTGCATTATTTGGATAAAAAGTACTGAGAATTTTTGGCTCAGTTTGTTTTTCCAGCAGTCATTGCTTCTCACGTTTCTTTGCATTATTTTTTTTTATTAAATACTTCCCAATTTTTAATGCAAATGAGATGTATTGGAAAGGTTTTAGTAATCTAGACAATTAATACCATTATTTATGAAAGGACCAAGTTGCTTTTAGAAGACCTGCCCATTAAATGATCCTCAGCCTGTTTAACACAGGGTCCTGAGTACAGGCTGTACAACTGGACTGTTTTTTTAAATCAAACTGCAAGGGAAAACTATTCCTTTCATGTTAAGATTTCTTGGACTGTCTCGTGGATCCATCATGCTGCATGTTGCACAATTACAACAAAAGACATTTTCTTTGAGGGAAGTCTTGGACATAACTTCAGTCTTGGGGCCAAGGTAGGAAAGAGATTTGATGCAAGTATCTCCCTGCACTTCCCCAGGGAAGGCATTAGCAATACTAATCAAGGCACTTAAACTCTTCTCCTACTGCAATTTTGGGCTATAGCAAGCCTGCAAACTTCAAGAGGGAGAATGCATCTTCACTTTTTTCCATGTATTCTCCTTCATCCCTTCTGCCTTTTATCAAGAAAAAGAAATAATAAAAATACATATTAAGGTGAATTGTCTCTTGTACTGATGTTCTAGAAGGAATAGGGATTGTCTAGGGGGAGGATTGGTGAGATGGAATATTTCTTCTGACTGTTTTTTTTCCACCAGCCTAATTGCACCAACTTCCCTCAAGGAATCCCAGGGCTCTGGGTTGTGAGCATTGTGTTTGCAGCTTGACTCTTGTGAGTAATCCAACTGAAACCAGCACAAGGCAGGACTTGCACACACGTGAGTGTTCATGGGATGGAGCAGGATAAAGACAAAAAGCAGACAAAGCAAAGGGGAGAGAGTTAGATGTACAAGCGCAGTGGTCAGGGTGATGATAGGCACACATGTTGTGAGTTCCTTTCCCCCTCCCTCCTGCCAACCACTAAAACAAGCAACATATGATAGGAGGAGGATAGGGGTGAAAATCCAAATCTGTACTGGAAAAAAACCCACCCATCTGTAATAGATTCATATTTCATAGGTCTTGTTTAGGCTTCATTTAGACTCTCGGAGTGAATTTCTCCCTGTTTTGGAGTCCTGTGGGCCACTCCTGCTCCATTTCAGTGCAGTCGAAGGAAGCAGCAATAGTCTGAGCTGCAGTGAACTGCAGCCTCCTCATTTAAGGAGGAGGAAATATTTCTTTTGGCAAGCAGAGGTGCCCCCATGCTCCAAGGACCTCAGCGTGCTTAGTGAAGATGGATAAGTAATGATGCCTAAATTTGAATTTCATGAGATGGCTTGACATTCTGGTAGGTGTTTCACAGATTTGGAGCAAAAGCAAATATGTTTTCAATTTCCAGTGAAAATGAATTCTGAAAAAGATCAGTTTTAGTCAATCCTCATTTCACAATTTTCATTTAACAATTTTATTTTACTTCCTACACCACCTGTAAAGCTTTCCAGAAGCATATTACTGACATGCTACATCTGGTATAATACCATTGAAATCTCATATTTTTTAATATCTTAGTTATTCCTAAAGGATATTCCTATTCACTGCCGACAAAAACCATCTTCATCTCCTTTCCTAGATCAAACTCTCTCTTGTTTTGTAGTAAGACATAAGAAAGTGTACTTGAGTTCACAGACAAGAGAAATTTCTCTTTACACTTATATAGATCTGGTATACAGTTTTGTGGAGTGAGAAAACATTTAAATTTTAATAGTTTTGTTCTGAAACGAAACTTCAAGCACAGATGTAAATAATTCAGCACTCAAAGGCCTCCAGTGTGCCACAGTATTTTCCTGTGTACCTAGCATTGGTATAGGAAGACACAAAAGCAGACACTGAGCTGTGTCACACAGCTCTATCTGTAGCAGTGTCCCCGTAAGGCTGAACAGTTGAAGGTGAGTCATGGAAATTCCCTGTCTCCTTGTCTGTACAACGGGGATAAGCTGTTCATTCCCTTGGAATGCTGTGATCCTCAAATAACGGATGATGTGAACATCTCTGTTGAAATACTCCATCATTAATTTTGCATTGCTCTTTTGCCAACATTTGAAGACATTTAGATCTATGATGGTTCAGACTTTAAAGCAGCTAGCAGTACTGCAATAACTGTTTTCAATTTTTTTTTTTAAATCTCCTCTCCAACTTCTTTCAAAACGTTTGCAACTTAAGCCTCAAATGCATTCTTAGAGAAATAATTGATTATGTTTCCTTTTCCTCTCAAAATAATGTTGTACAGTATTCAATAATTAATTCAAGCATGAGAGTACTCTGTCTCCTTTGTATTTTGGAAGCAGGTTCCTGGATGTTGTTGCACTGTGACATGTTGGCCATGAGTCTCCACTGATCCATAATCCACCCAGGCAACACACCTTTGATCCACTTGGGAAAAAAGGCAGAATTCAGAATGGGAGGCCTTTGAAAATAACTTTGTATGAAAGTAGGGGAGTGTATAGTGAATGTAGCTCTTGAAATGCTGGATTTCTGCAGTCTTTGGTCCAGATTTTAGGGGTTGAAAGTGCCTCTTTTTCAATATGTAATTACATTAAAAGCGACTGTTAGAGAGTTGGTGGAGATCTCCTAAACTTTTTCTTCCTATCAATAAAAAATAAAATTAATTGATTTGACATAAAAATGAAAATAGATATGTGCATATTTTTAAGGGTGTATGTAAGGGCATCAATTGTTTATCTCCTATTCCAACAGATACCACTCTGATAAGCTGCAAGGTTTCCTTTGAGCAAAACTCTTCACGCGCTCTAGCGCTGGGCAAATATTAATGCAACACATCAGCCTAGGAATGTCCATATTATCACTTTTGTTTTAAAAGCTGTCCACAGTAATGAGCTCAACATAACCTTTTGCCCCCCAGATTTCTACAGAGTGATCCACCTGGCAAAGAGTTAAGTGCAGACCATAACTACACAACAGAGTCTGGAAGTGTCAGCATCTTTTCCTTGCAAACTGTGCGTGTGTTTGTGTGTGTTTGTGTGTGTGTGTGTGTGTGTGTGTGTGTGTGTGTGTGTGTGTGTGTGTGTGTGTGTTTGTGTGTGTTTGTGTGTGTGTGTGTGTGTGTGTGTGTGTGTGCCTGAGTGCATGTTTTAAAGACCTTGCCTAATCACACCTCACTTATTTTTAAGTAGAACATGTGGTTTAACTTTGCACCCACTTTCCTACCAGAAGACTAAATGTTAACACCCAGAGGCACCTGTCTTAGATTAGTGAATAGTTTACTGCAAATGATGGAACCAAACTGATGGGATTATATTTGGTTCAGAAATGCAAAATTGAATCAGAGAGGATTTTGCTCTTTATTTATTTATTTATTTATTTCAAAATACAGCAGATGACACTGAAAACAAAGGGAAAATGCGTCTGTAATACTGTAGTTAAAAAACATCTGACATGTTTTGCTGACATGTTTTCTGTGTGGAATGACCTGGAAATCTCATGTCCACTTGACAAGAGCATTTTTGTCATTCCACAGTGGGAAAACAAGTGCAAAATGTGAAGTGGTCTGCACATATGGCCTTAGAGGGCACTGAGGTTTGGTGAGGGTCAACTTTTTTTGGATCTGGATAAATTTCATGGTCCCAGCTGTCCAGATGATTTGCAGAGGACACCAATATACTGAAGCAACCTGCTGTGAATCTTCATCCAAACAGGTTAATGCATGGCAGGCACCCTGTATGGTCCTCAATAACTTCACAAAAATAAAACAAACTTTCACCAGACAAGCGATGTTAAGCTTTGCCCTTCTGTTCTTCTTATTGACTGCACATAAATTACATGATTATCCTGTGATCATCTAAAACTCTCTCCTTCCATGTATATCTATTCATTTTCAAGTGTTAACCAGGAAAGAATTATATTTTTATGGATAGTGTGCTCTTTAGATGCTGAATTAGCAAACCAAGTACTAAATTATGGCCATGATTACATTTTATTTCTTTTACAAACCTAATATTAAAGAGGCATCATTAGATTTTTTCTCTTTCTGCTTTCAGCCACTGCCCAAATAGACACATATATGTGTGTTTACTTACTCATGCATTCATGCTAATGTACACATAGAAACACACAGAAACACAATACTGCTTTATGCTTGGAGTGTCAATTCCCTTTTTACCTCTACATGTGTCTCATAAATTATTTTTCATTTGTCTGTCACCCACCTCTGATTATCAATACCCCTCTTTATCTGATCAGTGTTGTGTTCTGCTTTGGAGCAAATGTATGGAGGGGGAGAGAAAAAACTTGAATTAATACAGGTCAATTGGTTGCTTTTCTTGATTCCCTCATATTGCCTGTTGCTCTGCCTACTGACCCTTTCTCCTTTCCCAGGGTATTTTTATGGTGTCAAACACTGCAGCGAGGTTTTGTCATTTCTTTGGAATGTGCACTGCATTGTTCCTTTAATATTGCTGCTGTCATGTTTTCAAACCTCCATATTAGATGTCTTTGCAAACATAAATAGAGGTAATTTAAAAAGGCAACTTACAAGCAACATATTTTCTGTGTTTTTTCGTTATCACTAAACTGATGATTTGCAGACATGAATGGAGCAGCACCATCAAACTCCTGTCCTTTTTAACCTACTCACAGGGGATTCATGGTGTTTCACTTCATGCTAAAAATTGTATCATTACTTTTTCTATCTTGTTATCCAAGTAGAGGCTATTTTTCTGAGATAGGAAAGCTTAATGTCTGATTGCAAGCACACAGAAAATTACAATACGAAGTATCAGCAAAAATTACAATACAAAGCATCAGCACAATATTGGGCTTTTGAACCACAGTGCTGTACCTTCTACACTTTATTATAATACTGAGAGAGAGATTCCTGCTCTGTATCTAGACACAGAACACTGGGAGGCTCTTAGTGATGAGCTGGCAGACACCATCCCACCGGTGTCTGGGAAGCAATGGAGGCTTCTCCCAGCTACATTTTGTTCCCAGAAATTCCTGTCACCCACCTCCCCCTGCCACTCCTCCAGCTGTCCTGCTTCTCTATCACATCTCAGCAAATCCTCAGCAGAGCAGGAGCCTTTTATCCCAACTCCTCATGCCACTTTGCCATACCTCCCTGTGCATGGCTACAATGCCCTTTGGGGAGAAGTTAGGGTGAAACCATTCCTTCCACACACTCCAGGCTGTCTTGCACTGATGAAAAATACTGGATTAAGCTGCTTTAGCAACATACCAGTCACGGTTTGAGTCTCCACACATGACCCTTCTCAAAAGCACATGACTGAAGTGGTGCTTTATTGATTGCAGCTCTTTGATAGGGAAACAATAAAAGTCTCAAATAGACTGTGAATGTCGATAAATACAGTATGGGAATTGTGAACTATTAGAGACATCAGGCTCCCAGCAGATGTTTTTTTCCTGTAACAGAAGCTGATTTAACAAGTCTGCCTACAGCTGGCCTCGGAGCCCCACAGAGCTGAGTCAGCAAGCTGAGCTTTGTGGGGCTGAATCTTCTCTTACCCTTCACCATCAGCTATAGAGTAAACTTGCAAGATTTGAGAAGGAGCCTAAATTCATGCTCAGCACCAAAACAGAGAGACTGTGGTCGTGTTGTGCAGGAGATGCTGAGGAGAGTGGTTACACTGGGAAATTTGAGATCCTGATTTCTTCCTTCTGGGGAAAGACTCCCATTTCTTTGTGAGAACAACCCCTGTGTTGAATATAGCTGGAACTACATTCTCAATAAGGTGCCTGCCCTGCAGCTGTGAAACTTGCAGGTGCATCAATCTCTGGCATTTATGGTAAAATCTGTGTCATGAACATTTTCTTATCACAGCGGATCAGGGAGAGGAGAAGGAGGAAAGGCTGAGAAAAGGCTGCTGACAGATTCAAGCTGCATGGAAACACTGGCCAGTATTTAAAGAAGGTATCAGAGTCCTGCTCTCCCTGGAGCTGGTAATAATTGTGCCTTTTGCTTCCATGGGAATAGGCTCAGGCCTTTGGCTCGCAAATGTTTGCATATAGCCCAAATCAAGTCATTAGTTGCCATGTGTCCAACCTGTATTTTAAGGCCCTCCAGCAGAAAAGTCCATTTGCATATTTATCCCAGCCAGGAACATGGTAATTAAGTCTGTGGTTGTACACAACCCCGAGGAAAGTCTGCAATTCAATAGTTCAGAAAGACTCCTGCTGATTTCAATGGGGTTTGGAGCAGTCACTAACTCAGAGGGTGTTTACTAGAGCCCTAACAATCCCAGGAATTGCAAGAATGATTAAATTAACACTTCAGATTATCAACGCCTCTGTGATGTGAAAATACCAGCCCCACCTTTTTGACTGGAGAAAAAGCATTACAAAAGGGATGAAGTATGCTCATTGATATGGTCTGCTCCATATCCCTGTACATCCTACCAGCACACACAGAACTCGGCCTTGTCTCGGCTCCCAGCAATGCAAGATCATCCCTGTCTGAGAGGGGTGGGAGAGCCACGGGATGGGCTTGGACCTGAATAATGGACAAGGCTGTTAGCACAGCAGGGGTGGGGAAATGATTATGGTGGAGTTAAACACAAAGGCTTTCAGTTGAAGTTAAAAGATGATCTTGTTAAAAACAAACAAAATCAAACAGCTTCAGTGGCAGGGCATTTGAAAGGTAGAGAAGTCTTCTATGTGGAGGGGAAAATGCCTGTGATAGGAAAATTACATTTATCAGAAATTAAAATCCTGAACTGTGTTTCATGGAGACAGGCCAAGACCATTTTCTGCACCTGGAGTTTTTACTTTGCTACAGGAAAAATAACATTACTTTGTGTGATTCAGAAAAAAAAAAGACAAACTATGAGCTGAAGTTTTAACTACACCCATGATTGAAATTGGGACTTTTTTTTCCCAGAGGTGTGAATACCATTTATTTATGTTTGTATTTTCACAAACAAATACTTATATGCTGTAAATCTCCAAAGTCCCTTTGATTTCAGAGGAGGTGTATATTGTCCAAGGCTGTGCCTTTCTACAGCACTCTTGGGAAAGTCCTGTCCTTCAGCTTCATGCACCCCCAGGCCCTCTCTGTGCCTGCTCTGCTCAAACCCCAGCATCTTCTATACCCTGGCAATTGTTTTGTTTACACAAAACTGTGGCAAAACCAAGAAATATTGCCAAAGGTGATAGCCATCTAAAAAGTAAAACGAAAATATCAAGTCTTTTTACAGGTGGTTCTACCTTTACCCAAGGTTTAGGTGGTTCTACCTTCAGCCATGGTTTCTGCACCTCTGCCCAGCTCCTCTCTCTGTCTGGCTCCCAAATCACCTTCACCAGCTCAGGTGGGCCATGCAAAGGAGGTTTCATGGCATCCTGCATCACTGAATGAAAAGGGGAGAGAAAAAGAGACCTTGCAGAAAGGGAAGAAAGACCGACCGAGAAGCAAATAAGGATGCATGGAAGACACAAAGACTTTGGGCCTTATTCAAACCACATTGAAGTGGATGGAAATATTTCAATGGGCCTTGGACCAGAACTCTGTGATGAAATGAAATGGAGAAAGAATGAAAGGTTTTGGAGACAAACAAATTGGGAAGTGGTGGAGGTAGGTGGCACAGCTGTATAGAAAAAAGGGGTCTGGCAGGAAAAGAAAGGCCTGGGCAGTTGAAAATTCTGATAGGGGTTGGCAGCTAACAGAGATGGAGCTTGGCACATGACCTGAAAATACTGAGGGAGAGAGATTTGTTTGTTGGGCTTTTGTAGTGTGTGGTAGCAAACAAGGCTCAGAAACACAAGAGAGAACAGAGCATCTGGCTGAGTAGCAGGCAGAGCAAATGATTTCAGCCAAGGGGACCCCATCCCTGGGGATTTCCCCTCCCTCTGCCCACTTCTTGCTGGTTTTAGCCAGGAGTTTGGTTTTGGCCTCTGAAAAACTTTCTTTTGAAATAATACATTCCAGGCAGGTCCTCAAGTAGCAAACTGTGAATGTGACCTAATAAATTCTCAACTGCAAAACATCTAGGGCATTTTTAAATTTTATTTTATTTTTGAAAAAATGAAATTACATAATGATTCGCCATGTAACTGTTAAATCCAGATTGAGTTCCAGAGCTAAGCCAAACCAGCCTCAGAACCCTCTTCCTCATCCTGGTAGAAAATCCTTTGCCTAAGGTTTTTGGGAAATGAGAACATATAGGAAAAAAACACAACAAACAGAAGTATGAATTTAATTACCAATACACGGCTCCAACCTGAAAGGGGAATGAGAAGATAATTGCTTAGGGTCTCTGGGTGGAATTCTGTCCCCATGGCCAAGACAACAACCAGTCTAGCCAGCATCACAATGACAGGAGAGCAGTGTGCAGCCTCTTTTCCAGTGTCAGTGATTCTGCATAGAGTCATAACAGGTAAGGGAAATGGTAATTAAAAATGGAAGGTAGCACTGGCCTTAGAGGTGAGAACAGGTGGCATGGGGGAAGGGGGAACCTGCATTTTGTTGGGTATAAAATGACAAGATAAAAATATACAGCGGCAATAAAAGTGATATTCTCGAGGGGAATTTTTGCTGAAAGCTCCAGATATAGAAATAAGAATCTGAAATGGAAAGGTGGAGGGTTTGGGTTGGGTTTTTTTTTTCCCTAAGCTGCATAGAAAAGCCTGGGCAATCACGGAAATGCAAACAGGTTGCTGTGATAAAGCAAAACATCCCATGGGGGAAACAGATTTGAAGTGGTAAATGTGCTTGCGAGGGATAAGTGGGAGCTTTTGAGAAGGAAATGCCACAACAAAGAGTGGCAGGGATGGTGCTTCCTGATAGAGGAGGGCTGCCAGGCATTCCTGCTGCCAGAAGCCCCTCTGCCCACCACTGCCAGCCACCACGCCAGCATGAGATGGAGCCAGTGACAGCCACGGGGACATCCTGCCTGCTGCCAGTGCAATGGGTAGTTAAGCTCAGGGACATAAAAATGGGGAAAAAAATCTTGCTCTGACTCGTGGACCTCTCCAGGGCTGGAGGTTGAAGGAAGCATCTCTCTGAAGCTGCGGGGAGATGGGCTTGAGGCAGCCTTGGCTGCAAACAGAAGTGTCCTTGTTTGGGTTTGGTCAGTGGACACACAGCATCACTGAAATATTTCAAGCATGTTACAGGTGGCTGTCTTGAGAGAGACACATCCTCCTTTAAGCTTAGAAAGCCAAGGTTGATTTGGGCTTAAAATTTACCTAGTGGATTTAACTTTTCACTATTTAAAAAAAAAAAAAAAATGTTGCCTGGAAGCAACTTATTTAGAAGGCAGAGACTTGAGGTGTTAATACATCAGGTGATATTTCTCTGACTGAGGAAAGAGAGACTCCCTTCCTCTCCTGAGGTTACAATTCCTTGCTGCCAAGCTGCAAGTTATCTTTCATTCATTCAAATGAAATGATACAGAGATATAACTGAAGTGTTTTAAACTATTCTTCCTGTCTTAGATGGTTTTGGTTTGAAGTTTCTTTGACAGATTTTGAACCTATTGTCTTATGTCAACCAGATTTAATACAAACTTATCAAAGGCAACTGCATGTTTCTTTGTCCCACAAAATGTGTTCTAACAGGACAATAGGATTTCTTCATAAGGTGATGTCTCAGATCTTTTGAAACTGTTCACTGATTATTTCTGAAACAGCTTATTAATTAGCATTCCTTTTTTAGTTGTTGCTGTTAAATTATACTACAAGGATTATAAGAAAGTGCGTTTTGTAGATGCATAAACTGAAAACAGACTATTTTAGTATAATTCTATCAAAAATCCAAGCAACCAATAGTCAGAAATCTGTAGGAATCAGTCCTCTCATAAACCATTTTCAGACTAGCTTTAAATCCTGACACCAAGGGACAAAAATGTCTCTTTGTATGCTTGCAAAATACCTACTTCAGTGCAAACCATGTTTTGACAGAAAACTTTGATCTCTATCAGAGTGCCAATGACTAAAAAATTTAACATGAGAAAGAGCAGAGGGGAGAAGCACTCAGGACAAGCTGGGCAAGGGGGATCTTTTTCTTCTTCATTTGAAATCTGATTTTAAATTCTCCCTCGTAGGCTGACATTAAGAGACACCATGTTGGTCCTGATCCTGCTTTGTCCCCCTCCTCAGTCGTCTGCAACAGGAGATAGGCAATAGAAATAAGATTAAATTATGTCAAGTGGGGTTAAATCCTCTGACTCTGGGGCATCCTCCCGCTGGTGTAGGGGCAGCCATGGGGGGCATCCACGTGGGGCTGTGCTTGACCCTACAGCCCTTGCATTGCAGGCAGGGATCAGAATCCACAGAGGGCTCCAGCAGCTCATGGATGTATAAATAAAGGAGATTACAGACATCACAGGGAAAGGTAAGAAAGGAACTTTTGGTATCTAGGAAATGCTTTTGGGTTAATCCACAGGAGATTTAACATGTTGTGGCTATGTACTGTCCTTTGCTATAGCTATACAGCTGGCTGAGCTTATCACCTGTAAATCCCCTTTTGATAGAGAGCTAATGAAAATACTGGTTGAATAGTATAATAACCCGTTCCTCTCTGCTCATGGGAAGGCTCTGATGAGAATAAAAACAATATTATACAGGCGTAGGGAGGCAGGTGAATGCTTTATTCCCTGAAAATGCCACCCTTTACCTTGGATTTCAAAAGCACAGTGTTGCCCTGATGTCCTGATTTAAACCTTTCAGACATTTGTATGTATTCTCAACTTAGAACAGTGCACATGATTAAAGCTTACCCTGTTTGTATGTTTTGGCAGATTTACAGTGTTAAATAGTAATTTTAAACAGTTCAGTTACATTTCTCCATTTTCTGTTCTAAGAAATATGGACAAATGAGCAGTCCCATGAGGAACAGAAGTCCGTGTTTATGCTGAGACCTTTCAGCTTCTAAACCTGCTCTGTGCTCTCATAAAAATGACCCCCTTTAAGACACACAGATTTAGTGAGATCCACATATTTAATATTAAGCACACAATTTCTTTACTGGACATAGCTTCTCACCTCCTTGCCAGCTGAAGGTCTTGGAGATCATGATTTTTGGCTCCTCCGTGTGCAAGGCCATGTAGGGAAGACAGAAAATCAACCCAGTCCCATAAGCACAGGCTCCGTACCCGTGCAGAGGGGCAGGATTTGCTGGTTTGGCCAAGGGCTGCAGCTGTACTGGATGGCTCTGGGCACCTCTGAGTGTCCTTACAAGGGGCATTGGACAGCCCCATAGCCTAATTCAAAACAATTTGCCATATTCCTTTGATGGCAAAGTACTGGCCATGATATTTTTGAAAATGATGTAGAAAACTAAAACCTCATTTTAAAAGGTATGCAACAAGAGATTGCTGGGATACTGTCTCTGTCTTCACGATCATAGGTCTGTCTCTCTAGATTCTGCACTTTCAGTATGTTTATTTTTAATGGAATATAAATGATAATAATAATAATAATAATAATAATAATAATAATAGGCGTTAAATGCTGGGTTTAGTCCCTGTCTCACAACAAGAGCTTTGTGGGAGAATTTGCTCAGTTCTCCTACAAATTGCTGCAACATTTCATATTGCACAGTGGATTTGAACCAAATCAAAGTAACGGGGGCTAATGGGAGAATTCAGACCTCTGAGTCTCAGTAGGAAATAGCCGTAACGAGGGCTTTGTGCCCTACATTCTGGTGTGAGTGTTCTCAGCTACACTGCAATGGTTAAACTTTCTGGTGCAGGAGAGCTCAGGTAACTGTGCACAAAGCACAGGGTGTAAAACAAACTCTCTTGCTGATAGCCATCTGGAGATCACAGACTTCAGCTCACTCCGACTTATTTTTAGGCACCAAGCTTCGTTGTCTTTAAGGGCAAAGAAAGGGGAGTAAAAATAGGCCAATTAGTTTAATTTCTAAAAAAAATTCCTTAAAGATCTTGAGCAATTGCAAAGGTGACTTGAAAATTTAAGAGGAATGAAAAACAAATGGGCTGGGTAGGAAATTTGGGGCCTCTAAGAAGATCGCTTAGCCAATAAATTGCCTTTTTTATTTGAGTATCTTTGAAGTATCCTCCCTGGAGGGACTATCTTAAAGCAGCTTTAGTTAGTAGTATTGGGTTGTTAATGGCTTCCGAATGTACCTTCTCTGTTTTCTAATCTTACTGTAGCCTCTTACCTTCCCTGCTTACTTTATTATATTTTCACTTTTTTGTTTGAAGAGCAAACTTAAACTGTGAAAAGTTGTTTTGTTTTTTTTTTCTCTAAGCAGAAGGTGATATGTGGCGTTATCTCAGGCTTGCCATGGTCTGTTCCCTGTTTGTCACACAGACTCCTGTCAGTTAATCTGCAGAGTTGTGAATTTTAGGAAAAGATTTCAGTCCTGCTTGGAACTCTATGTGGCATCAACTCGTTGGACATCTGGTTTCAATTTACAATGTATCTGCCTGAGGGTGCATATCACCCCCAGAGTAAATAATAATAATAATGTTGATAATAATAACAATATCTATAATATAGTAATAATAGATGTAAATGAAGTACATGTTCTTGAGTTTCCAATGAGGGAGAAAACAAATTAGAAAATGAATTGCCTGGAGGTTTACATTTACATTGCACGGATGGTTTACATTTTAAGCAACATGAAAACACACTGCCTTCAAGGAAGAGCATGAATATGTGGGGAAGATTTATTTAAACCCAAGATTTGGGGAAATGTTAAAACCAGATGAAGTCTATACACAATAAAAGTGATAGATCAAGTAGTTTGGTTCAGTACCAACTGTGGGTCTAATCATACGAGTAAAATCTATATTTAAAATCAGGAATGGATAAATGTCTGCGGTCCGATGGGAAAGCAAAATGTCTTCTGAAGTGCAGATATTTATTAATGAAGGTTAAAAGAAGATGGCTGGTTGGAATTGTATGTTCAGGGGGATTTTTAAACTGTTTTATATTCCCAGTTGAGTCTCTTTTGGAGAAAGCAAAGTCTTTCATGGAAAAATACCAATTTGAATAAAGACTTTACCAGAAATTGAGAGAAAAGGAAAAAAATTTGTGAAGATACCATTAACTTGCTCACATTTTACGCCAATGAATCTTTACTTTTATTCCATAAAAGAGAATCAGGGACAGCTCTACTAAGAGAATCTACAGCTCCATGAGATTCTGTTGACTGCAGCATTCACTGGCTGTCAGAAATCCACATATAAGCTGCTTCTCCAAAGCAGATACAGTTGCAATTTGAATCTCCAGTTTTCATCTCCCGGGCCCTGACTATGCAGCTCTTAAATATTCACATGTGTTTTTCACAGAGAACTACAGGAGGTCTTAAGGTCCTCCTCATGCAGAACATGATGTAGAAACCTCACAGGTAAATTTCCCACTCCATAGCACACCAGCGAACAGCAGCAGAAATTGCAATAGCAACTCTTCCCCTGCTGCAGTCACTGGGAGTCACTGGGAGTCACTGGGAGGTGGGTGACACAAAAGCTGGTGAAGTACAAATGCCTTTGGGTGTCCCAGCTTAGGGTAGCTGAGCTCTGCCTTAGAAGGTGTCCGGAAAAAGTAATAATTGGGTGACGTGTGGGGATGCTTCTCAGAACTCCTCTGTTGGGGGACACGAGCTGCCTGATGAAGTGAGACCCTAACTGTGACTGCAGTATGAATAAACATTGCTTGCTTTTTGTGCAGGTTATACCTGCATTTATGTAAAAGGAAAGAAAAAAAAATTGAAATGTTTCTTTCCATAGAAATGTACTAAAGGGAAGGTTTACAAAAGGGAATCAATGCAGAATATGTTTAAAGAAAAGCTGACAGAACCATGGATAGTGTTCACATTTCACTGCCAAGTAAAATTACAGAGCAGAAAAGCTACCAGGGAAGAAACAGCCAAAATCCAAATAGCAAAAATCTATTCAAGCTAAAGAAAATATAATTTGAAAACTAAACTTATTCCAAGTAAGACCAAGAAGGAAAGGATTTTGGAAGGTGGGAATATATGGTGCCACCTCTGAAAACTGCAAGAAAATTGGAAAAACAAGTAAGCAGAATCTGAAATAAATTATTTGAATCTGTCAGAAGAGACAATCACTTTCAAAAATGAAAATATCAATAAGTATGGAAGAGGGATGAGCACAAAGGTAACACTTGAGGAAATTTTCTGATGGAACTGAAAGATTAATATCTACACTGCCATGTATCTGTACATATCATGAAGGTTAAACATCATCAGAGGCAAAATACCTGAAGGCAGAGAACATTAACAATACAAACAGGAAATCTTCTTGATCCAGTCAAATATTTAGTTGGCTGTGAGAAAATGAACATCAAACATTAGTTCTCTAAGAAATTATGCAAATGTCTTCTGGACTGAAACATCAAGAAGTGCTCTGAGTGAATGTAGTACTTTGCCAGGTATCTAGTTATAAAAGCCAGTTTAAACATACCAGAAAAGCTACTAAGACAATGATGGTCATCCTGAACCATTTTATCTTCAAGAACAGCACAGGAGGAAAGAAATACAAAGAAGTGAGTTTTAATCCTCTTATGAGAATATAGAGGTAACACTTTTGAACAATTATGTGTTTACTGTCCTCTAGCTAAGGGCTTTGCAAAGACTTAAACGAGGAGATGTGGGAAGACTAATGGATCTCTTCAATACATGCTTAAAGAGATTTTTGACAAAGTTTTTCACAAAACCCAGATAAAGACACCTATAAGTCTGAATTCCAGTTTTGTGGGTAACTAGGGACGGCAGAGAAGACAGGAGCTATGGAGAAGGTTTGGAGGTCCCAGGCTCACTCACTGAAATATAAGCACAGTTGTGGAGAAAGGCTGGGTGTGTGCGGTGTATGAGCAGCTCTGGGTAGAACTCACAAAATGAAGAAATTTAACTGTATTCTGTCAGATGAAATTCCACTTATTTACAAAATAATCTACCTTAGAAGGTATGAATTAAACTACATATCCACTCTTACAGGATCTGAATTTGCTGTGAACTTCTGAGGGAAATGACTTAGGCATCACTGTGGACAGCTCAGAAAGACAGCTGCTTGAATTCAATATGTAACAGCAGTCAAAATTGTAAATTAGATGTTAGGCTGCATTAAGTAGTGAATGGTTATAATACAGAAAATATGGTAACATTTATAAATCTGTGAAGCAGACCCAGAGACTGAGAGCTTTTGGTTGTTCTCTTGATCTCAAAGAAAGAAAAAGAAAGAAAGAAAAAATAGAAGTCTCAGGTGGCAACAAGGGATCATAGAAGTTACAATGAGGAAACATTTAAAATGTGAGTCCTTGGAAAAGAGGTTTTACTTTATAAAGAGGAAAAAACAAGCATGCACGTTAAGGTAGAAACATATGCTATAATGGCAGCCTAAATGAAAGTCAGATATTCTCATATTCTTCTTTTCTACAGAAGCATTTCTATGGTATTTGAAAGCAAGGCATTTCCAGTTAACAAAAGCAAGCTTTAATAATTCCACTTTATGTTAGAGATCAGCTAGAGCTGCTCCCATGAGGTCTGGTATTTCAAATATTACTGGTTATTCGGTGTTTGTAAGGGGAGGTACTGGTTCAGGAAAACTTTGATTCTTTTAACACTTTCCACGTTTCTGGGGACATTGGCAAAAAGCTGATTTGTGTAAGTTCAAAAACTCTCTTTAATTAAAAAGCCATCTTTGTGAATGCAAATGAATACATCAAAAACTCTCAGAAGTCCACACAACTAATAATTAATCTGGATTTCAAGGACTCTCTAACACTTTTACATCATGAATATACCCCTCATTCAAGAATGGGCATCCTTCTAGCAATTAAAAGAAAAAATTTAGAAGATAATTAGACACAATTCTCATCACAATATTTTACCCAGGTATAAGATTTTGAAATTAGGTCAAGGGAGGGAGGGAAAATGGTGATTCATTACAGAGGCTCCAAGAAGCAGAATTACCTCATCATAACTTCTAAGTAATCTGTTTTTCAAAGTTGTCGTTGTAATGAACCACCATTGCTAATGAATTAGGAAGCCACAGATCACATTAAGGATGGATAAACTGGGTGGGTCTGACATTTGCCTGTGGCAAAGTGGTGTAAATAAATTTGTTGAAAAGTTTGTACGTTACAAAATATGTAAACTATACATTGCTTATATGTTGTGGCGTTGGGCCGTATAGAAAAAAAGCTGATTGCTCCTGAAATGTCTTATTTGCACAACAGCAATTACAGAATAAACTTTGGATTACAAAGAAATTATGCCAATATATTTCAAAGTGCTTGGACTTCTGAAATAATAGGGGAAGGGAAAGATGTAATTTATTTTAATGGACCAGCAAACGTAATAAAGAACTGTTTAATTTCATTCTTCACAGATTGGGATCTTTATGATAAGGTTTTATGAAATTGAATATATAACCCAAATAAAGAGAAAACAGATTTGATGAAATTGCCCATCAACAGCACTCTCACAGATTTGGGGCTTTTCCTTCAGTCTGGGTTTATCTGTTCTTAAAACTATTTGTTGAAATTGGCACAGCCTTTTCATGATAGCAACAACAGCTACTGCAGCTGGGCCTTTCTCAAACCAATCCCAAGTTATTTCCTATAAGTGAAAATATGGTCTGGTGGAAAACATTCATCCACTCAGTACTGACAGGACTGTCCTGTTACTTCATTGGTGTTTAACCTTGGATTTTGAGCTAATATTAAATAGGTTTAAGCAGTATCAAGAACACAGAGTTTCTCACAGCCTTAATTTATGCCTGTGAAGAGCTTGAGAAAAATCCTGATGAAGCATGCTAGGTTTTACAGAAGTCTGAGGTATTATTGTTTAAGTAGCCTGAAGCTTTGATGATATTCCACACGAAGATGAATACATATAGATAACAAAATTCCATTTATATTTGGGATATTTTCCTCAGAGATAATGTGTAACTTTTAATTTTAATATTCTGAGTTTTGAAATTGGAGGTTTCTAAGCCAAATATTTTTACAAGTACACAGTACACATTACAGTATGTGTATGAACATATTTGCTGCATTCTGCCATTTTAACTATGAACGTTGCATCAAAATTTGGGAGGAAAAAAGTTCATTACCTGCTCTGAAGGAACTCTTCTGTATATTTCACTGCACAGTCATCCTGCTGAGCATTTAAGAGGCTTCAGCAGTAACTTGATCGGGCGCTTTTTGTATGAGCAGCTCAAAGATCAGTAAGGCAAACCAGTATATGACAAGATTAATATTAAATTTCTTAGTGTCGAGTGTCTCATTTCCCAGGGCTGAATCAAAGCTGTTTCTCATATTTTACTGAAAAATCTTTTAAAATCTCTATTATGATCTGGTCTAGATCAGAGGTCAAAGGGAGGATACCTAAGTGATTTAGTGGGGCTGAGTCTTTGATAATGAAAAGCTAAAACCATAAGGACACCTGAAGAATTGTTTTCCCTGGCTTCACTTTCAGAGCTGCATTTGCTGGCAAGCAGCTGCATTTATCAGTCTGGAATTTCCCTACAAGCTCTAGGCACATACACACTTTGGTTTTATGAAGCCTTGCATAGCCAAGGACACACTGAGCATCAGGACTAACTGGAGAAATGTGGCCAGAACAGACTGACACTAATAACCAACAAATGTCACTGCAGTCTGGGGGCTCACACACAACCTCTGTCTCTGCCCATGCTCTTTAGGCACCCCCATTCCTGTGCCCCCCACCAGACCAAAACTCTGGTCTACTTTTGCTTCAGGGATGCTTTATTGAAGACTGTTAAAGTTAAGAAGAATAACTTCAGAAAAAGCACTGGGTGACACATAGGGCAGGCTGCAGAAACTTCTTGCTTAAGACCCAGCAGGCATCAAGGTTTTAGGCTGTATGAGCAGAAAAATTGAAACAAACACAAGTTTCTGGGAGTAATAGTTGTCCTGTACTTAAAACAGTTAATATAAGTAGCAGCAAAGCTCCTTTATAGAACCAAACAGCTGAAACAACAGCAATCTCCATCCCAAACACAGTCAAGTTTTACAGCCCAAAAGAAAGGAAAGCTCTGGAGGGGATTTCACTGACATTGTTCACAAGCACTTTTGTATCTGTATGAGATGAGGAAAATGCCAGAGCATCTGGAGAAGAGGAAAACAGCAGACTCAGAAGCATGTTAGTGTCCAGAGAACAAGCCAACAGAGAGAGTGTTTAAGAGCAGCACTGACTCAATGAGGTGATGAAGAAGTTGTTGTTGGCTAGACAAAATCTTATTGAAGCCTGAGGTGTAACAGCTGTCCTTCATTTCAGATAGCCATAAAGAAGGAGTTACAGTCACTTATGAAACTCTAGCAGGCTCCAGATTAAACCCAAGAAACATGTCATCACCCATAAAGCAAAGGGCCTGGCCATTCAGAGATGGGAATTATGTAGACACAAAGGTTTTGTAGGGTCAGGAAAAGGAAGCAGAAGATGCACAGAGATGGAGTAAAAGTCAAGCAGTCTCACAGGGACTGAGATTATTTGCCATAGCTCAAGATGTGGGCTCAAGGTGTGGCCTAAGGAAATATCTCCTACTGTTTTATTTGTGTTTAGGAAAATTAAACTTTGTCAACCTTCAAAAATATGCAAATTTAAAAGGAAGATGGTCCTCATGCATTCAGTTTTTCCTTCTCTCTAGAAAAAACTCACTTTTTTTGGCTGATTGAACCCAAAGGAGGAACTGTGTACATTATTCAAAGAAAGCTCTCTGTGTGCTCATATTTTCTTTTACTTTTGATCCTTTTTTGATCCTAACTTTTGACCACTCTATTACACTGAACACAGAGACTGTAGAAATATAAACCAGTGTGATATCCCACTCAGAGATATTATTGAAGAAGCAGAGAGACCCATAATAAACTGAGAGACCCACAAATAGTTATTTCTCATCTTCAAATTCTTCCCCCTACTTTAGAAACACAAACCTGAGGAATCTGTAGAAAGGTTCCAGTGAAGTCTGTTGCTCATTAATAGCAGCAAGCATTTTGCTCCAAACCAAAGCCAAACTAAACCAGTCCATACCTAGATCCTGGCCAAGAGAATTTCTTGCTTCAGGTTCAGACACAGAGGGCAAACCTGCAGAAGACATTGCAGGGATGAGTGTCTCAGCACTGAGCTGTTTTCAAGCTCTCCACTTCAGCTTCTCAGCCAGGGGTATAAAAGACTTCATGATCAAAAACTTCAGATATCTTCCTTTATTTTCTCCTGGTATTTTGAGCAAGTTTTCTGGGAAACTTTGAATGGAGATCTTTGGGATTTGAATCAGGCGCTCCTGGGAAAGTCTGAGGAAAGGATCTCGGCCATTTCAGTGTAAAAGCACTAGGCTGGTAGTCAGAACAGCCAAGAAATCAAAGGGGGTAATGATGCACCTAATAACTTACTGAAAATTCAGCAGTAGGGAATAGAGCCAAAATCTCAGTAGAGATGTGGGTCTCTATTTCAAAACAGAGCAAGAAGCCTCTTGGCAAACTTCCCAAATGCAAGGTGTGCAGCTGAAAGCATTATTTCCAAACAATTCCATTCCAGAAGTACAGATTGAATGGAGACTATCACAGCTACCCCCAGGGCATGGCTAACCAGGGCTGGTGAGGTAGATCCAGCTGGTGAATTGCTCTAAAGACTGACATAGCAATTGTGTAGTAAGGGCCAGATCCTCAGCTGGTGCTGGCAAAGGCAACTCCAGGGACATCAATGGAGTTGTATCACTTTATTCCAGGGGAGAATCTGGCCCACAGTGTGCATGCAGAGATGATTCATAGTTTAATACCAGGTAACCCAGGGCACTGTCAGAAAGACTTTAAACTACTGTACTGCGATAATATAATCTTGTTGTCTCAAATACAAACCACTTCATCAACCTCAGATTAAGTCAGTATGGGCTGCATCTTCCCAGCCCTTTAAGAGGAAAACCAGCAGTAATATGCCATCTGGTTATAATGTGAGGGTCACATGGAAAGAAAGGAGTTTTGGGAAATTACTTCCAAGAATTACTTGTAAGAAAGGTATAATGAGAGTTTATGAAGAAATAGTCATTATTACTCTGTTTAATAAGCTTGCACGATTCACAAAATAAGGTAAAAGTTTTGCCAGAATATTGCTATTGTTCAGCCTCTGACACATTGCCATCTGTAATATTGCTTCATTCACTTTTTCATTTTACATCTTTCATACAAGTTTGGAAGAAAATGCCATGGGCCAGTCTGTAGTAATTTGGGTCAAACCGGAGTCCCAGGATATTTGGCATCTTCCTTTTGTTCAGTCTTACATTGCACAAGAATCCCTGGCCTCCCTGTCTCAGTAACTAAAATTTTGGGGTGATTTTCACATCTTAGTAGCTTTCTCAGATTATAGTCAGAGGGTGGAAGGTTATTTTTCCTAATTATCTGGAGATTTTTTTTTCCAAAGCCAATGCTAACTCAGATGGTTGTTGCTAAAGAGATTTCTGTGCTGAAGGCACCTAGAATGGACTAATGCATTATACTATTTCAAACTCTTTCTGGTAAGCCCCTAAATGATCTAGATGATAGCCATAAAATTAATGTCAGATATCTGGGGAAAAAAAGGAATAAAATAAGCTATTCTTCAGGTGGTTAACACAGAATAAAGGTTTGCAGGGAAACATGTAGGTTTTGCTTAGATGGTAGGAAAATCTTCCTTAATATTTATGTAAGTTTAACATGAAAAATCACTCCTTTGTTACCTTAGACTTATCTATAAACAAATTTGTAAAAATTCAAAGCAACCATGGATGGCAATGGCTGTTGATAAGACTTTTAGGCAGATGCTATATTGCACCCATGCTAATGAATGCCCTTTGCTTGATCTCATTTATCTTTGGGATGCTCCACTTACCTTTTAATCAAAATCTTGTAGTCATAATTGAGCTGTCTTGATATTGGAAGTATTAAAGGTGTGTCAAGACACTTTCCTACTAATCCAGGAAGGGACAGTCTTTTCTAAATCCCAGAGACACTTAATGGTTTATGGGACATGACTTTACACTAGGTGTCATCTTTTAAATAGCAAGTAAAATTAAGGTCTGGCCATTTGTGATTATAAAAGATCATTAATTTCATTAAGAATTGAGGTGCTCAATTCCCTTGCATCTAATTGAATTGTGCTTAAGTTACATTACTTTGTTTTTCTATTATTTCAAACAAAGGAGTGATGTAGTATGATATTTAAACTGGGGATTAAACAATGGAGCATGGTAGCCATAAAATGGACAGAGTCATAAAACCATCTACACATCTTCTACAGCAGTTGATTTTTATGTTTTCCTTTTAAATCCCTTATTTGTTTCTCTGTGATCACTGGCTTAATCTTTTGGCACATGATACAGGATGTATTACGTATGTGTATATGCATCCCTCTACAGGAAACATAAGTCTATATGTACTCATGATTTGACAGGAATAAGACAAGTTGTCCAGAGTGGGCCCACTCACTGCTACTCACATTAGAAGGGCATCCATTTTGTTCTTTGAAATATCCAGATTGCGAACAATTAAACTGAAACAGATCTTAAGGGGAAAGCTATTAAAATATTTTTCATCAAATATCCATGAATCCCTAAGAAAGAAAAAAAAAAAAGATCTTTCATCAGTAAACAGCAATTCTAAATAATAATTTTTTACATAATAGCTCATCTTTTTCAGTTGCAAGAAAAAAAATTTTTAAGGCATAAGAGAAAACCATTGTGAAGGATTTTTTAAAATAGTAGACTTCTGCTTCTGGGAAGTAGGGCTTATTCACATTTGTTCTATTCCTGAACTTGCAACCTCTGTAGCAATGAATGCAGTGATATACAACAGCCTGTTCTGGCAACCCTAACTCATGTGAGGCAAAGGGACTACTTGGGTGAGTCAAGACTTCTTGTTCATGTCCTTAGTGTCTCAATTTAGTAACCTGAGGAGGATGTCCTTTATATTCCATCTAGGGAAATGCAGAGTATGTGCAGGTGTGCTCTCCCAGGATGAAAAAAGCAGTAAATCATTCTGACAAGATAAAACCAGAGATAAAATTGTGACTTCTCTTCTGATTTGTGTGGTCATTAGATATCTTAATTTTATCATGGAAATAGTTGAATATGTAAGTGTACACTGTTTTTAATTGCAGGTTAGCTGATTGTCTTGTCTTTGGTTTTGACAGGTGAAAAAATGAAATACAAATGTATACAATTATCTGCAGAAGTAGTAAAAAGATTTAGGCTTGAGGTTGAATTCTTCTTGTTATGTGCTGAGATCATTTTATTCTAGTTATCAACAACTTTTCTGCATTTAGAGTGACTAAATAACTCACAATCAATTTGTCATCCAAATTTTGAACTCCTTCCTCAATACAGACTCTAGGGAACCAACATGAGTTTTGCTTTAAGGACAACCGAATAAAGGCAGTGTACAAAAGATTTGTCATAAGATTTGCTCCCATTTGAAGAAATAACTGTGACAGCAGCATTTGATACCTTTAATATACAGGTACAACAGGTTTCATGTAAATCAAGGTGAAATGTGCCCATTTACTTATATAGAGGAGAAAAATTACATTTATTAGTAGACAACAGAGTAGGATTAACCCAGCCTTCCATTGTGAGTCTTAAAACTCATTTGCAGCAGTACCACTTTCTGCTCAAGGAGAAACTTGTTTCCTTCAGTTCTTCCTATGCAACAGGGAGCCTGCTACATCACATTTCAAAAAGACAGTTTGGGATCTGGCAGCTGGCAGGGTACTCATCATAAATTTGGTGTGTCAGAGCACTGAGAGCATTACTGTGAGTTAATCTCTCCAGTGAAACTGGAAATTAGAGAAGCTTTTGGACAGAGGGTACCACCTAGGTAAGGAGGAAGGACGACTCAATCAGCTGAAGGGGAGATGGGTGAGATGGTTTGCACACCCATAATCATAAATAAATACATGTTTTACTTAAATGCCTGCAACCAAGACTGAAGATTATTATTAAAAATAGAAAGTGGACTGCAGTGTGCCTGTCTATAGTGTTTATAAAACAGATTTCATCTATATTGTGAATTGCTTAACTTCCTGTGATGATGAGTTACTCTCAGTAGCTGCTTGCCTGATTTCACAAAGTCAAATATTTGGTGCCAATCACTCCCTTAGCACATGCTGGTCAGGCAGCAGCTTTTCCAATGTATGACTTGGTTTCAACAGGGATGAAACACCTCTTCTAACTATTAAGTTTTTCTCAAAACTATTAATAATGCATTTCCAGGTACATGTGACAAATTGCCCTCTTGTAAGGCTGCAGGATCAGATTCCTGTTATACTCCACATAGAACTTCATATTCAAATATTCCACTTCCATGCCTGTTTGGATTGTGTCAGTGCTCTGGTAGTATTCATAAGCAAATATGATTGTAATTTAGGCTTCCTTTCGTCATTGATGCATGAGAGATTTACAAGCATTAATAGGAGTTAGGATGTAAATCCCTTGCTCAACAATAGCAGAGAATAACCCCCTTCATATAGATTCTGATGACCTATGAACTAAGGGTCAAGTGGGCCATGCTACAAATTATCTGGCAGCAACAGATGCCAAAATCTTGGGAGACAGAAAACAAATAACAAAAAGCTCAGGAGTAGGAAATGCTTAGTGGATTTTCACAATGAAAAAAGCAACAGCAGCTATTCCTATAACTTCATGCATCAGCCAGTGACATAGCCACAAATTAAAAAGAAGGAAAAAAAAGATTCCTTCTTGCCTGGCAGCAAAGTTTCTTCTACCTCCAGAAACATACAAAAGCATCTCCAAAATAAATAGTCATCACAATTAATTACCTACCCAATCTGAGGGCTGTGCAATAAATCTTTAATGTTTTCAAGTGCATTTGGAGTGTAAGGAACATTAGGAGAGTCAAGCAACAGAAACCACAAAGTATGTCAATTCTGCAAATAAATTATGTTTTCATAACTCCCAGATAATCAGGTTAATTCTCCACTCCTTTGCCTCAAGTTTTATACCTGTCTAACTCCATTGATTTCAATAGGGGTTTAATCTACATCACATCAAGTCTATATCAGTCCTACATCATTTGTAAATTGATCTACAGCAGTTGTAAGTTAGAGGAGGATCACACCCTTTGTAATAGTTCAGAGACCTTATCGTCTGTTTCACATCTGCCTTCAAACTGTATTTTGAAATCTGGGTTATTACATTTGGTTGTTGCAGTTTTTTTCTTTTGCCCCACTGGTGCTGCAAGGTCCTGGGCAACAGGACTGAACCATGGGACTTCAGGCCACTTCAGTGTTTATTTTCTAACCTCTTTAAAAACATTTTCATTTTTTGAACTGGACACTGGCTTTGCCCAGAGAGTAGCAAAAGTCCCAAGTCCCTCAAGGACTTTCACCCCTGTGAAATGTTGCTGCTAAGCTGTCTGTGGGCATAACACTCAACACTGAAGGAAGTGCAAACAAAAGTCCTTCAAAAAGAATTTGAGCTGTGTTGGAGCAAGGGTGGAAAGGAAGAGTGAGCAGTGAAACTCAGCAGCATTTGTTATTTGTGTCTAAACCTTTTTCTTTGTGTTTGCAAACCCCTGTGCAGGGACTTTGAACAATTCAGCCCTGCATAGATGTCTCTTCGTCTCAAACTCCAAACCTACAATTCTGTTATTAACTTAGGTTTGGTTTTGAGACTGCTCTGTCGACCTCAAAACAAACACCTTGGTTCCACACTACGTTAAATGCAACGTTAATTAAAAGATCATAATCATTGCAACCCTTAGAGAAGAAGAGGTGATTGTGCCTGCCCCTTGTGTCATTTATGCAGGTAACAGAGGGGATACCCATCCTGCCTGGGTATTGCTTACAATCACAGCTCATGCCCTTGGGTTATAAGCACGTCAGAGACAGCAGTCTGGGATGGGGCAGAGGTATAAAACAATGGGCAAAATTCACCGTGAGGCATAACGAGGAGAAAAGCAACAAGGATGCAGGAACAAACACAGAATGATGGAAAACTCTCCATGAGGTTTTAAAGAGAAAATTAGTGCATCTGGATGAATCTGTTTGCAGCCATGTATACAACTCAGGATGTCATCTTCCATTTCATTTTAGCCATTTTGTTCTTGAGGCTGCCATCAGCCTTGTTTCCTGCATTTTCCTGTAGTTGCTTCTGAAAACAAGATGCCAGATCTCAAGGGGCTTTCTGTTTTAGAAAAAAAAAATTTACAAATAAATGAAGGGCTGTGAAATATTTCAGTGGAAGGGAAAGGAATAAATTACAGCAGCTCTGCCCTGCTACTGTGTATTTGTACAGAGATTAGTGGCAAAGGAAGCTGGAAATGGTTCTGCACAGCCATTATATTTTATCCAAGATAACAAGCATTTAAAATTATACAATCATCTTTCTTCTACTAATGTGGGGTTAATTGAAAGGCCATGTTTTCCTCTGGTTTTTGTTTGGTTTGTTGGTTTGTTGTTTTTTTTTAAGACATGCATTAAGATCTGCACTGCATTCACAGTATTGCTGGAGACCTGCATAGCAGATTTCACTTTTCAGGATTCCTAAGTCCTCTGGTTGCCCTGGAAAATACACTGGTAGCCCATGTTGCATCTGAATCAGCAGTGGGTTTTTATGTGGCTGGAACAGGTCTTCAAGCTGGAAGAGTCTTTACAAAGGTGTTTCATATGTTGTGTGTATTTACAGGTACTCTGGAGAACACAGCAGGAGCAGCTACAGAATCACTGTCAGTTTTGTTTGCAATAACGTGGATTTTCCAGAACTGCTGGACAGGTTCTCTTAACCAATTCTAGTACAACCTGCAATGAAATTGTTACTATATAGCTTGGCAGAAAAAGCCATTTGGTTGTAAAGACAGGGATTTACAGAATGAAGAGTATGAACATGACTCTGGTTCTTTCTTTATTGTCAAGTAAGAAAATAAATTTTAGGTCACTAAAACCATATAGAAGTCCCTATCCAAATACCTTTGAAGTGCTCAGTACAGAGACCTGTGTGATGAACAGCTGAAAGAGTTCCAGGTATTACATGTACAGCTCATCTGACACCAACACTTGTTTTCCGTGGAAGAATATCCACTGACTTCTTCAGAATTGGAACCAAACCTTATATTCAGTACAGAGTACTTAGCAGCAGCATCATACATCAGGACTCTATGCATTTTAAAAGATCTATGAATTTTAAATTGTCTATGGAGACTAAAAAAATGGATAACAAAGAATATTCTAGTCAGTAACAATTTATTATTATACAACAGCAGTGCTTGGTCGAAATGAGCAATCTTGGAGTTACCATCTTAATACCTGTACGTATACATGAATAAAAATATATATGAATGTACATTTATGTATCGGCCACAGGAACACAGACACAAATGCATTTATATGTGTGTAAATATGTATATATGTATTTGTATGAAAGAAGATGTGTGTGTGGAAACAGAATATATCAAAAGAGAAATCAAAATAAACTGTATGCTATTTGGAATTAAGGATTATCTAGGACAAAGAAGCATATCCAAGGAAGAAAAAAAAACAAGAGAATTGGTTCTGTATGTACAATAGCAGGAAAAAATCACATAAATTGATGTAAAAAAAAAAAAAAAAAAAAGGGGGGGGGAGAGGGTTTGGAGGGGAAGCCTGGCCATAATCAATTCATTTGGTTTTTATTGAAATCCAAAGTAACACCTTCCAGTTCAGTGAAGAATAAGCATGTGCCAAGGTTAGGAGCCAGCAGAATCCCTCTTTGCAAGGAAAGGCAAGGTGCAGAGCACATTTAACTGAGCCAGACTCTCCATCTCTGCCTCACCCAGAGCTGCTTCCTCTCTCTTCAGAGGAGCCAAGAGTTGCTGGGAAGCAGGACTGAAGGCATCCCAAGGCTGCTGGCTGGTTTGGCTGCCCATAGCACTGACAAACAACCAGCTCTTGCCTTACAGGTATGGGTCTAACTTCTCCTCTCCTTAGAGCATCAGTGCATGACTGAAGAGTTACAGCAGATAATTTATTAACTCAATGCTCTCCCATGGTGTATACACATTGTCAGCATAGGTTGGGACAATTTGCTGTCCCCTGCATACAGGTGACAATCAACTGCAGCTTGGCAAGCAAGTGCTAACGTCCTAATGTTCAGCAAGCTGCAAATCTGATCCAGTTCTTCCAACTGATGTTGAGATCTTGATTTAGGACTCTCAGACCTTGCCTTTTTAAAAATATCTTGCTCTTCAGTTGAAAAAAACCCTTGATGTTCTTCAGGACATTTAAGAAATACTTTAAAGACTGAGAGTATATTTTAAATAATCTCTCTGATATCCCATCATTACATTCACATAGTGTCCTATAACACTAACTGGTGCACTTACCTCTAAGTCTGAGACCCACTCAAAAGGCTTCAAGTGATGATTAATTTTGCTGATATTTGTAACATTTCTCCTTTCAACTTTGACATTTGGTAAGATGAAAGTTGAAGGTGTTAATTATTGAGTGAGTCTTGTTAAATAGATTAAAATGTGAAGTAAAAGCTTAAATTCTGTCATGTAGCATAGATTCAGTTCAGACTGTTTTAGATCCTGTACTCTTAAATCTACTACTCATACAGAAAAATACATATGTTTATGGAGAAGCAAAACTTCCTGTCAGTGAAAAGCCTGCCAGAAACAAGTCAGTTCAGGCAAAGATACATGTGCATATTTTGCCTAGGAGAAATATTCTTGTCACATAAAAATCCCACCATTAATCAAAAATCACATTATAGCTTCTGGAATGAAGTTTCCTTTACTACTCTTTAATAATAAGTCTAAGATAAAATAAAATTGGTAATCGTGCCTTCTCTTCTGATAGGAGATAATACTAAAGTGGTATAGAAATTTGAGTTACAAGAATATATTCACCCTGCTAATAGGCTTCCATTATGTAGTCTTTACTGATTTATTCATTACACATTTGCTCCACATATAGAAAAAATTAATTGAAAGTTACTTACTACATTGTTGCAAAATGTTAACTAGAAAGTTTTCTTTAATCAAATGATCATTTATGCTAGGAGAGATAGTTTATTTCAATGGTGTATTCATCAGGAGCAAGAGTAACACAGGCATTCCCAACAATGGTTTTACAGCACTGTTTATTATGTGAACACTTTCAGGGACTAAACATACACCAGTACAGCTTCCTGGGATAGCACAATGCTTTATTTATATTTATGATTTTTCTTAATCAAAGTTTTAATGATATGTGAAATGCAGGCAAGGAATGATATTACCAAGGATGGGAAGAGCTTGTAAAGCCAGATCCTGCCATCTGTGTGTCCCACTGAAGGAGGTGAAGCATTCCCATGGTCTGAGGCAGGAAAGCAGTCTGGCATCACATTCTCCAGCAAAGAAAGCAAGGCAGGGGAAAAGGATAATGAAAGCCATAGCTGCATCTAAGTCACCTTTGCAGATTTTGCATTCCTTGATAATGAGTTTTGGTACCTCTCTGGTATTACTGTATCCCCTAGCAATAACATCAACCTTGGGAGAGTGGGGGCTATTCTTCTAACTGGACCAGTATCCCATTTTCTTAGAACCTACACAAACAGAAACAAAACAAAAACAAAAAACCCCCAACAACAACAACAAAAAAAAAAAAAAAAAACCCACAACCCAACCTTTTGAACTGAAGAGTTATAGGACAAGGCACAAAATATACTCAGAGGTGGACTCTCAAGGCAGGCAGCAGTGTAAGTACACACAGCCAAGATTCCAATGTTGATGTATAATGCATTTTTTTAATGAATTTTAGCTTTTCACTGGATATCAAATTTATCAAAAAGAATGTAGGATGGTCCCATTGCTCACCAGGTTGAATTGTCCCCAGCCAGTCCACCACCTGATGGCTTCCACTGCTGCCACTGAACACCTAAAGAACATAAGTTTAGAGCTGCACTTTTGTGTAGTTGCTATGGACTGACAGAAATAGCCTCTCTCTAGGGTAGATCCAGGCACCCTCCTTGAGCTTTTAAAACATGTTTGCAAATATTTCCCACAATAATCATAACTACATTGTAAATCTCTCTCGATTCTGATGGCACAGTGCTCAACAACTGCAGAAAAATGAGTCATTAAGTACATTCATAAACTCTGTGACTGTCAGAACTTAAATCTGACTCAGACTCAACTGTCAGTTTTTGTTTCCATGGAAAATCTGGTGAAAAAGACAAAACCACAGAGCAACTGGAAGCAGCTACTGGAAGTCTGGAGGAATACCTTGGACAATTAAGGCATGTGAATGAATGAGAAAAGTGCTCACTGTAAATTCGGAGACAGAGATCAACACATTAATTTAAAAGAAAGGTAGATCTCATGCCCATGTTACTTCGTATCAACCCTGGGATGAAGACACCACTGCCCTTTTAGTCTCTGTTAGCCATTCTGGGACCACATGAGCAGTGATTTGATATATATGTATGATATAATGATAAGATCATGTGCATTGAAATGTGCTTTGGCTTCTGAAGCAGTGACTCTGGGTCACTTCCAGCCTGAGGTGTAGCTGAGTGTCACTGATGGTGCCAAAGTGCCGTGCAAACCTCACAAAACTCTCTCACTGTTACCTGAGCAGGGAGATACCTTCTCGTCACTGTGACATGGTGCCATCCCCACCATCAGCCACAGCCACACCAAGCTCTTGCCTTCTGACAACTGCAGTGTTCTTGGTCTCCCATTTCTTGGTGTGTTTTCCAGCTCTTCCAGTTTTTCCATCGTGGAAATGGGCAAACCAGTCTGATGGCAACCCAGAAACACAAGAGGCCAAGCAGTGCAGGATCCCACTGCTTTTTAACCTGCCTCCACAGCCTCTTCCTTACCTCATGGAAATGTGAGCAAACTTTGGAAGGGTTTATAAAACTCCGTTAACACAATATCTTTACTTACTTTGTTTTGCTTTATTCAGTGGTTTCCATCTTGTTGCAGTAAACAAACCTGAATGGTGGTTATTTCTGAAGCTGCTCATTCTTGACTTGGCCTCTAGCCTGGAGCTCTGCTTTGCAACCAGCCCAAGGAATTACATAAGAAAACCACACGTGCTCGGTGATGTTACTCAATGTCTGCAGAGGGTTATAATAATTTGGAGGAGCCAAATTCAGAATTTATGAGTAAGCATCGTTTAGGAGGCAAAGCCTTGCTCTGAGTTACACCCATCTGAAGGCAGCAAGTCAAGTTGCTTACAAAGTCCTATTTATAATGGTGCCCCTTCAGAGCAGAAGTTAGCCCAGGGAGGCTAGGCTGGAATAATTTAAAACTCTTCCCAACCCCTTAAAGCCAAATTCTCCCTTGCCTTAGACCTCCACTGGTATCAATAGACATGCTGAGACTGTAAATCAGGCCAGAAGTTGGCCCTCGTTTGGTCCAATTACTCTGCAATAAACTCCCTGAGGACTACTCTACTGATGTGTCATTTGCATCCTTTCTCCTCTGAAATGGTATTTTTATATGTTTATAGATTGAGTTAGCAGTTCTAAGGGAGGAGAAATGCTACCTGAATCATTTGCAAATGGGAAAATCCATATATTTGAAACTTGGTATGAAATATTTTCTTTTGAGCTGTAAGCTTGTATACTAAGCTGCTGTCTAGGGTAAATATTTACAGCCAAGTTGCAACACGTCCTAAGAATATGTGATTTTCTGAGAAGAAACACTGACACATAAGGGTGCGACTTTCCCCCAGTAAAACACAAGAGTTAATTGTAGGCTTTGTGAACACTATCAAGTATAATCTTGAAATTAATTTTTAAATGTTCAGTAATGATTTTTAACCAGGTCCCAAGCAGCTGGGTTTGTGTCTGATTCCCAAGCTCTTAAACAGACAACTGTTTTCCTTTTAGCGACTTTGTCAGGCTTAACTTGGGATTAATTTGACTGCAGGTGTCAGATAAGCACAGTGTTTTAGCAGCACTACCGAGAACCATGTGGGCAAAAAGCAGAAGCATGAAGGCACGTTGGTCAAAACTTTGAAAGATTAATGGAAGTGAGTTATGCTGCTTAAATATCTCTGTCTGTCCTGAAAAAACTAAACTTGCAAGGGAGGCGCAAGGTTCGCCGTAGCTTTTATTTTTCTGTGTTCCCTATTAACGCAGGTAACCAGTCAGAATTTTTTTAATCACAGTTGCTCTGTCGATGTAAAATCTAGCAAGCAGCCTTCATAAATCATGCAGTGACAGCTAGTGTGGTTGGCCAGTGCTAAACACAACTGGACTCCTCTTTGTAAGCCTTTGCTTCTTAGGTCTCCTGCATCAGCAGTGCTCTTCAGCAAACATCTGCAGTTCATCTTATCGTTTGAAGAAATATATGAGTTTCACCATTGGTGTGTTTTTTTTAGCTTCAGCTTCTTGATTTGTTTGAACACCATCTGCTACATATAAAATTCAGAGAATTTGTGAAATGTGCATGCAGTAAGAAAATTTTAATTGTATTAACCTTTCTCTTTTTTTTTTTTTTTTTTTTTTTTTTTATCAGGATAACTTCATGTACTCATCATCTCCTGATATTTTCAGTAAAGCAAATTGACACGTCTAATGTGCTACCCCGTTATTTTATTAAAGGTCTTCTATATCTATAACACGTTATCAATTCAGGTACAAAACCAGAGTCTCTCCCTTGCAGCATTTAAGTTATTTTAACACAGTTCGAGTTACGTCTAAAAATAGCTTTACAGTAGTGACACCTTCTATCGAAGATCCGTCTATTAGTTGCATCAGGACAAAACAAAATAACCCAAATAATTAATTCTTCCTAGACTGAATCCCAAGAAGGAAAACAACCCTGCAAGCAGCTCCTGCTCGCCGGCGGAAGCCCCGGCGGAGCCGCCCGTCTGTCATGGCACGAGATTGCCACAGGGTGGTAGGAGAAGTGCGGCTCCGCGGCCACAGCACCACCGAAAACTTTTTTTTTTTTAAAGGACGAAAAGGGAACCACTTTCCAGTTAGTCTAAACAGAGGTATCAAAAAAAAATAAGGTTTAGCTCATGGTAAATCCAGATGGTTAAACATTTGACCCATATCTAATCCCCCTGCCAGGCGCGCACCACCACCGTCACTGCTGTCATAACACAGCACACCCACTTAAAATCACTTCAACTCCAAGAAGCAGCACGAGTTTTGGAGAAAATTATATTTTAAAGCATGTTGCAGAAATGGAAAACACGGCCTTGACAACATGTTATGACTCCAGCTTTGAGAGGAGTTGTATTATATACACTGAAAGAATTCCTTGGGACTGCGGCTTGCTGCTGCTCTGTGCATTTTGTTATGATAATATCTTACAAAACATCAAGCAGCCCTTTGATCTTAAAAGAGTATTTAGCTGAGACCTCTTTATTGTACTTAATCATTTAATAAAAGGGTGGGGGCTTGGTTCACAAGAGGAGAAACAAATCAGAAGTAGGAATTCTGCCTCTCTTCTGAGCCCTGTGCGTAGCACTGACAAGTCCTACGGCACATTGATTATTTCTGGCGAAACGTGAAGGGGAAGAACCAAGTGACAAATAAGCAGACTAAGTCCTTGCTTTGTGGAAATTACATTAATGCCACTAATGTTCAGATTTACCTTCAAGGGAGGCTTGATTGAAACACAGAGAACTGCTTATTTATGATAGAATATAACAGGCACCTTGATTACAATTAATAAATAAAATTTTAAAAATTAAGGAGAAACATATTTTTTTTTAATTTGGAAGCATAGCATGTGCTTTATATAAATATAATATATATCTTCCAAAAGACTTCATGTTTGTGTTGGGGTGAATATAGTTATGTCCAACTAACAGACAAAGATGTGAGAGGAGTAGCGAGCTCAGGACCTTCAGGGTTTGGACAAACTACATAGTTAAAAATGGGCAAGGTTTATGTAGTATAGTATCATGTTTTTAAACAGTTCATAAAAGAAGCCAAGTGACAACAGAACAGTGTGGATGATATAAAATAATGTAAACCTTCCTTCAAATATCAAGCAATTTTTTTTCTGCCTCAACTCACTTTCCACAATAGAGTGAGTGAAAAATCCATAGAGAATAAAACCAGTGATCCCTTTGAGCAAGGATACAAATTTACCTAGATATGTCAACCACACAGATTTATGGGACAAGGAGTTTTTCACCCTGAAGAAAGAAGCTTTCTTGTCAGTCACCTATAAAAAAGCTGAAAATAAAGCTCTCAGAGTTATTTTTCTATTGTAGGAATTGCAAGAAAATTCTGTTAAGGATTGTTGGGGGGGGTTGTGGCTTTTTTTCTGTAAGCTTTCCCATAGCCATGGAATAGTTTTCTTCATGGATGTATAAGAAACACTTGTGTTGTGCTGCTATTAATGGTATGATTTGTTAGTGTACTTTTATGTATGGAGTGTCTGCATCTGGTAAGGTCTACAACTGTACCTCCTTGACAGTGCCAGATGTTGTGAAGATAAAATACCTCCTGTGTGAGGAACTGCTGGAGTCAGGCTCCATGATAGGTGTTCTTAATACAGTTTAAAAAGGCATCTGTCTTAAAATAATTTCAACATCTTACTTTTCTATTTCTGTCTTTGGCAGATCTTTCTTGTTACTGGGGAATATTTTAGTGCCCCTACTAATTTAATTTGAAACTTGCGGCTTCAGTTTCTCCCAAGCTGTTGTTTGGGTTTTTTGGTTTGTGTTTTTTGTTTTTTGTTTGTTTGTTTGTTTGTATTTTATTTTATCTTATTTTATTATTCTGAAGCCAGTGCCCTAATGAAAAGAAGAAAAGTGAAAAAAGAAAGAAAAAGTTTGTTATGGGACTCAGCTGAGGTTAATCGAATTTGTTCAACGGAGAAAAAAAAAAATGACCAGCAGGTATTTTTAAAGCAGGTTAGCCATGAAACAAAATAACAAGTCCAAATTTAGCCAAGATTTGTTCAAAACGTTGCAGTGGGGAGACCAGAGAGCTGAGAGAAGACAGGAGAAGAGCCCTTGCTTTGCTATCATAACCCATAACTCACTGCATTGTCGACCTCTTAAAATAGTAATGATACTTGACCCTTATTAATATTTCTGTGCAATATATGAGCTTGAGTTTCCTTGGGTGAAAGCTAATGCCTTAGACCACCCTTTAGACCACCATTCTATCTAGTTATAGTACATATTAATGTTATTCTTGGGTCATTTAACTTATTCTCAGTGAAGAGTGGAGAATGGTGCTAAGCTGTAAATCAGCTCTGTCCTGCAATGGATTTGTGCCATTACAGATCATCTTGAAAATTCCAGCCTTGCCTGACCATGCTAAAGAGATTATGGTATGTAAAAATTCTGCTAAACATAGCTTGTTTCTTTTTTGTACCTCTCTGCTTGTCTGTCTAGTGAGGAAAGGTTAAGACCCTTTATGGTGGACAGTGCATTGAAAAGGAATATTTCTGTGATAAAAAACCCCAGGGCTAAAACTTTTACCATATGTGGCTAAACTCTCCATCCTTCCTAAAGGTGAGCTGCAGCAGTGAGAAAATTATTAAACAAGGCCACTGATGCTGCGCATTAAAATTATTTTTTTTAATCCTCAGGGAAAAAAAAATTAGTTCATAAATGTATTGTGCTTAAAAGGTATTCTCCAAGTGCCAGTCTCCACAACCCAAATGACAGTCTGAAATGTTCAGTGGCGTTAGTCCATTTAACTAAATCCTGATTACTTGAGATGAATTCATTTAAAAAGCAAATGTAATACTCCCTCAGCAAATGTTTCACTACCTCTCTCTCAAAATCATAAATATTTTTTCCACGCTGCTCTGGCAAACAACTAATGTTTACCTTTAGCTTCCTAGAAAAGATTTACAGATAAGTCCCTAGTCTGTTTTGCAGATGTGCCTTGGTGCATTTAACAGTAATATATACTGTCATCATGGTTGTCTTCAAATCTTTGAAATCACTTATGCCTTTTACAATACATATTTAATTGAATGTCTAGCTAGTGGATATGTATATGTATCTCACATTTGTGGGTGGGCATGTGTGTGTCTAATACATACATTTAGCTCTTAAACATGGTACGATGAGTGACTGAGAAATGCCTAAGAGAGAGATATTTTATACATGCACATAGAGTTTGTAAATGTGTAATCTCCTGAAACAGCCAGAGACAGAAAGTGCAGAGACATCTGCAAATTAACAAATCATCTATCTTTGAGGTCATTCACAAATTAGTTTTGCAGAATAAGATAGAACAAAAACATAATTCTGACGAGCATTTGTTCTGGCTATTTATCATAGAAAATTGTGTAACATTGTTAGACACAGGAATTTTTGCTCAGCTTATTCCTTATAGTATTACCATGATTTCACAACTTGGCACAGATGTTTCGTGCTGAATAATGCCCTTTGGTTGACATTTGTGCTCTTACAGTCAAACTTTTAAGTAGCTGTGATGCATATATTCCACAGGAACGCTATGGGGGGGGCGGGGGGGGGGGGGTGACAAGGAGAAGGTAAATAAAAAACAAAACCTGTTTTAGAAAAGGAAACTGAAAATCTGTTCCACTCATGCCTAAGGGGAGGATTATCCACATTTGATTTGCTATTTTTTTAATAGCTACTTGCAATTTAAATTATTGCTCAGCAACACAGGCTTTTGAGGAAACTTAAATATTCCTGGGATTTAGGCAGCCTTTCAAAGTGTAAGAGCTTTCCTGCTGCAGTGAGGACGGTGTGTCCCTTGGTTGAGATATATCCTAAAACCCATCTCACATTGTGGGTTTATTGCTAATTTTATTGCTTGAATGGAGCAAGCGGCTGCTTTTAGCCCTCAAAAGTCTATTGTGGTGAAATTAATTGAACTGTTTCGAAGTTCTTTTTTCTCTGTTAATTATTTAAAAACAAAATCGAAAGTGTTAAAGGAGCAATTTACTTATGAATTAAGGCTACAGACAATTTTATGTTAAGTAAAACACAAATTAATCTGCCACCACAAAATGAGCCTGGTTCAAAAAAAAAAAATCATGCAATCCGTATATTGATTCCCTCAACGCATATTTTTCATTTATTGGTATTATAAGACTCTGCTTGAGCCTGCAGCAAAAAAAAAAAAAGGAAAAAAAAAAAAAGAGAGAGAGAAAAATTGAAACTCTGCACAAGTGTGGAATCTTAGCTTAGTTTTATCCTGGCAAAATATTTTTTGAACTATGCCTTAATTTTGAATTACTCATACTAATTCTAGATTTTTAACTTGTTTCTTTTCATGCTTGAAGCAGTGTTATGTTCTTATTTATATGCATTTGGACAATCACCAAAGAATTTTCAAGAATTTATTCTAATTTCTTCATAGAATATATGAAAAGGTATCTACTGAAAGCAGAATATATAAGCGTTTTAATCAAATTAATGAATTTTACATTTGTAAGGTGTGCTAGATGTTTGTGAATGTGTTTCAGCATGAAATTTCAATAGGCTTTGAACAAGTTTTTTAAAGATCAGAATCCTCACTGGCCTAACTTCAATGAAGTCAGTGGAATTATTTCAGTGGAGAATTTGATTATCCATTTACTGTGTGCATTTTTCAAATGTGCAGTAACTTCAGGCATGCCCTTCAGTACCACATGTAGGAAGGGTAGATTGCAAAATTATATTTAACTCTTCTGAAAAAAAAAAAAATATGAGAGAGAGAAAAAAAATGAAAGAAAAATCTTGTTTCTACTCTTTTCTGAGGTTTTGGGGCCAGTTCACATAAGACAAAATCCCCGGGAGGCTCAATGCATATTCACTCTTAGGCCAGCATATCCAATACACCCTTTAGTCTTAGATTAAGGAATTAAAGCACTGCAAATGAATTTCACATCCAAAATCATTCAATTTGTCCCCTTTGTCTTCTAGAATCCTAAGCATATGGGACTATACTAAGTATAGCAAAAATAGCTGCTGCTATAATCATAATTAGTACCTATTAGCCCTTCCTAGGTGCAAAACCCCAGTGATGAGAGCACAGCACGAGAACCTAGATAGAAGAGGATTTGAAATCTCTGTAGTACAGGATCGTTATTGCTTCCCTTGCAGGTTCACCAAATGCACAGTGAGTGAGAGGGAATTGCTGGGCTTGGGAACCAGATCCTACGTGCCTTTCCCATACACACAAAGATGTACAGACTGAGATCTTTTTTACCTCCTTGCTGAGGCATTTTTTTTTATTCAAATATGCCTTCCGTAAAAACATGCTTATATGTTCCTAAATGTTTTAGAAGGGTAGGATTATGATTTTTTTTTATATACAGTTTAGGTATAAAAAATCTGGGGTTTTTTAACTCTGGAGAATTGTTTGAGGTTTTTTTATTGGCCATAGAGTGGATAGCAGCTGTTTTACATAAGCTGGAACAGCTATTCAGTGACCAACTTCATTTCTGAACTTTTTGATGAATTATTTTGGTGGGGTCATCTTTAAGCTTAGATGCAGATTTCAGCCTCCTTTCCATAATATGTCAAAGTTATAGGGAATTACAGATCAAAAGGGGCATTGTCAATAAAATTAAAAAATATAAAAGTAAAGAAACAAAAATCTGACACGCAAATCTGTCATGAAGCTTTTCTGCTCCAAGGTACTTCAGAAAATTTCTGCTTTTAGATCTAGAGTGAAAAAAAAAAAAAAAAAAAAAAAAGAAAATCTATATTTACATTAGCAAGCCACAGGACCCATTTTTAAAAGAAAAGATTCCAAACAGCGCTGGGGAAAAAAAAAAAAAAAAAAAAAAAAAAAAGTCACCTTGCACTTATATTTCTGCATGGAAAAATCTGCCTCTTTACCCAGGCAGTTTTGTATGGGGTGTAATTCACCTCGGCAGCACCTGGGCGACCCAAGGTTGTGTAGCTGGGAATGTGCCTGAGCAGGGGAGGCGAATCCGACCCCAGGCTGGCAGGGTGGCAGCCTTGAGCATCAGGCAGCAGCCACCCGAGCCCCAGAAACAAAGATCCCTCCAGCCCCGTACGCGGGGACACACCGGCCCCGTCCGCCCCCTCCGCGGGGCTCAGCTGGAACGCGGGGCATCCCCGGCAACGAGCGGGCATCTTCCTGCTGCCCCTCCACCCGCCTGGGCTGCAGCCACCGAGCATCAGAAAAAAGAAAATAATAAAAGAAAGAAAGAAAAAAAACCAAAAAAACCCCACCACCAAAAGAATCCCATCTCCCTGCTCGGTCTCTAACGTTTGAGCACCGCAAGTAGTTCTCAAAAAATCCGAGGCTGTCATTTTGTTCTGGGCTGCATCTTATCCCCATTGACTTCAAGCATAAAATCAGGTGAGAGCCAGAGACAGCTCATAGAGGTGAAGTCACGTGCATTAAGAAGAGTATAGATATCATAACCTATGTGTGAAGGAAAAGGGAAGGAGGTTATGACCATTGTCTGAGGAGATCTGTTCAAACAATGTAATAGAAAGATGCCCCCTTTAAATCAACATTCAACTTTTGCTAGAGGGTTCGAGTTTACAGGTCCAGCATGCTCTTTTGAGATGGTGTGAATACATTTAATATAAAGATATCTACACAAGGCACATCTTGCACCACAAGCTCTGCAACTATTTTTTTAATCAATAGCTCATAAGTATTCATTGACGGATATGTTGCAATCCTACCCACAAAACTTACGGGATAATCACCACAATGGTGTTAAAATCAACATTTACCTTCGAGCCCTTTCTTGAAAATGACAAAATGATACGAGTTTTACAGGAATTTTTAATTTATTACAAGAGGAGAGCTTGGACACATGCTGTATACAGTGCTACTAAAAATTCCACATAATTAACCCAGTGAAAAATGCTAAGAAAGCAAGGAAAAAACGATTCAGCAGTCAGGTCCATCACATGCATATGCAGAGGAGACGAGGGAAACTTTACCTCTGAGTCCTCCCTTTGCAAAGAGCTGCTCAGCCCCGACCCTAACCCACAGTTCTGCTTCTGCCCCAGCCCCTGCTGCTCATTTTCCATCGTTTCTCCAAGGATGCAGTGTACCTGGTCACCTATTTTTCAAAGAAAAACCTTTTTTTAAAAGGTGCAAGCTTTTCTTTCTGCATGTAGAAACGTTTTGATTACCACGAGAAAAATGACTACTCAAAGCCTAGATATAATTAAAAGATTGGGTGTATTTTTAGACACACTGACTGGTCTACATGCCTGAATACGAAAACATGTCATCTTCATTGGGATTTATTTTGCGGTTAAAATAATGTGCAACATTTTCTCCAGAGCCATCTCTGTTTAATTTATTGCCTGAAAAATAGATTAATTTCATTCCAAATTTTAATAATATATTGCACAAGCTCGGGGAAAAAAAAAAAAAAAAAAAAAAAAGAAAAAAAAAAAAAAAAAAAAGAAAAAGAAAAAGGTAGATACTGAAAGGGCAAAATAACTGGAATGTTGCATACAGACCTGGATAGCAAGTTCTGAAAGCATGGATCGACTCAGATGATTGTGCTATATTAAACTCAGAAATTCACAATTCATATGTATCTCTCAAGATACAAAAGTTATTACAGTGCCTATTTTTTAATAAAAAGATATTAAGGTAAATGGAGATGGAAGGCCAAAATTGTTAAAGGAATTATGGGAACCAACTGATCCTTTCTTGGCAGTGCCAGATGAGGAAGAAAAGTATAATCTGCCCCAAAAATTAAATCCTCAAGCCTAATATCCCACTACTTGGGGATTTTTTTTACCCCTTTGCTAACCATTGGCTGGGTATCCCACACAAAAATAAGCGTCATCAATAAGATGAAATCTCCATCTTAGACTAACCTAGACCCACAGACAAGGGTCTGCATAAGACACACATTCAGCCCCCTCCACCCAGGGGTGTTGAACTACTTTTGCAAAACAGACCCAGGTGGAAAGAGGTCAGTGGAAACAGCCCTGTCCCAGCCCTCAGGCTCATGACCTCCTCCAGGAGCAAAGCCCAGAGGTCCAGATCCCTGCAGGGAGAGGAAGGAATCGATCTCCCTTTCCTGGCTCTAGATTTGGGCAAGTGAGTAGAAAAATCCAACCTGACAAGCCATCCCGTTTCTTCTTTTTTCACACCCAGCAGGCAATTCCAAATAAGTCTTAATTCTTAAGCCATTGCATAGTACCTTAGGATCCTTTTAGTTGGAGAAGACCTTTAAGATCATAGAGTCCAACCATTAAATAAGCACTGCCAAGTCCACCACTAAACCACATCCCTCAGCCCCACATCTACACAGCTTTTAGATACCCCCAGGGATGAGGACTCAACCACTGCCCTGGGCAGTTTGTTCCAAAGATAGCCAAAGGTAATCTAAATGTGGGGTTTTTTCTTAATTTCTTCCTTTCTAAACCAGGTTGCTCTGATCTCCTGATGACTTCCCAGATCATGCTACTGGGCAGCTCTTCTCATATTGAACACAATAATCTGGAGGTGCTTTTCAGCCATGACTCAGACTTTCCCAAGCAGTTTCTCCTCCCAGGTGCTCAGCTTTCTGCTGCTGCCCAACTCCATTTGGCTGATGAGACAGATTTTTCCACTCCTTCAGAGTACTGTTCCTAGGAAAAGAGTCAAAAACAAGTGTGCCTTGTAACTTCAAACATCAGAAGTGATCTCTGAAGGTGAGTTACACCAACAAGTGTGTTCTAGTGAGGCACTCATTTGTCAAGACTGTGTCACCAATTAGAACAGGAAAATTTACCCCAGTTTCATCCTGTTCCCCATATCACTCTGTGTGCAGTTCATTGCAAAGGTGTGTCTTGATCCACTGGATATTTTCCATGTAGCTGCATTGTCCAAATGATTTGTTACTTAAATTATATACTTCCCCAGTGAAAATATATGGTGCCTCAGTAACTGACATAGTCCTGGATTTTGCTGCATTGTCATGTATTATAACTTCATATTCCAATCCTGCCCATGCAACTTATTCAAACATTATGTTTCTCAAAAAAAAAAAAAAAAAAAAAAAAGGAAGGAAAAAATTAATGGAATAGAGGAAAAAATCATGTGTATTTGCCCTTTTCCTACTTCTTCCTCTTCCCCTCAAGACTGAGGAGCCTCAAAACCATGGTGCATACCTAGGCCAGATCACTGTGTGGGGAGCACAAAGGGGCTTGGGGACTTCAAGAGCTGGCTGTGAGCTATGCTGATCTGCCCATGTGGAATATTTTGGCTCATGCACCTGGTAACTACCATCTGCTTTGCTGAACTACATAATAAAAATTCGGTTAAACTGAAGAAAATAAAATCCTGATGTGTGTTGTGGGTTTACTGCCTTTGGTTTGTTTCTTTCTTTACAGTTTGAACTGAACTTGTGGGAAGCGATTATGTTTTAATAGATAGATTTTTGGAGAAGGTTTTGGAAGGATTAGCAGAAATCTTTTAAGTGTGAATGTGGTGTTGGCCACAAAATCCAGGCATGGCTCTGGATTTCAATTTTCCCAAAAGACAGGAGGCAAGCTATTGGTTTGGGTCCTGATCTCATTCAAGCTGAGCGTGATTCAAGCTCCTTGTAACAGATGACTCCTTCCTCCTGAATTTCAGCAGCAGGATTTAGTTAGTACATCTGTCCTGGGTCTCCTGAACCAAACACAGCCTGAACCATGGTTTGATAATGACAAATGTCCTCTGGTAGCTGAGGTGTGGCCATCAAATCTAGTTGTGCTTCATGACCTATGTATTGCCCCAACACATTCTCTTTATGTAAAGTGAGGTCCTCTGTTTTGTCCAGAACCTCTGAGACTGTATATTGTATATACCAGACTCTGCCTGGGAAGCCATGGTGATCTACAGAACACTTGTAACATTTCTTTCCTTTTATTCATTCCTACCTTTTTTTTTTTTTTTTTTTTTTTTTTTGGTCTTTTTTTTGTCTTTTTTTTTTTTTTTAAGAAGCATAATCTTTGAAATTCTTTTTTTCAGACTGAAAAAGCTCTTAAATCTGCAAAACCAGATCTCTCTTCCTGAGCACTTAAAGTACACACTAACCAGATTTGTGTTCTTTCAACTATGTATATTTTTTTCTTTTACAAGTATATTGCTCAGAAGCCATTATGTTAACGGAAGCATAAATTCTGATGATTATTCACAAATAAATCTTTCAGGAGTATACAACATCAAAAAACTCCCCCTGGGGTGCAGGGAATAACCCCTGTCAGGAGCCTGCCATCCCCAACCCCATTCATCCATCCACCTCCCTGCCTGAAATGGCTGCTGCCTGATGCCTTGTGGTTTGTTTGGAGGTTTTTGAACTTGTCTGCTAAAAGCTGGACACAGGTCCCTGACCTCGCATGGGCCACAGAAGAGCCCTGGCAGGAGAAGGGCACCCTGAGCCTGGCCCAGAAGCAAACATCTCCTTCAGGGCATCAGCTGCCCTGTGAGTCAGGCAGTCCAGCCAGCAGTCTCTTCCCATAATTGTTGGTCCTCTGTAATTAATTAAAGGTGAACTGGCAAATAAACCCCATGCTCCCAAGCTTTCAATGCATTCAGCCTCCAGAGCTGGCAACTCTTCACCACCAGCTCCCTAATAAATACCATCCATAGGATTCCTGGGTGTAATTTCTGGGTAGGCTCAGCTCGCAGTGCAGTTTCCAGCTGTTCAGCTCCAATCTGTGTGAGCAGCAAAAGTGTTTACCAAGCTGCAGCAGCAGTTTATAAACAGTCACATGATAAACAGTGGGTTGTGCTGTGTGCAAGAAAATTCAGCAGAGACCTCGCCACAGAGTAGATCATTGCTTATTAGGAGCTAAAAGGGGCCTCAGAAATGTTTCCCAGTGTGGCAGCTTTCTGCCTTCCCACACGGGCAGGAGCGAATCTTCCCCATGGGCTTCCCAGTGCCTGGGCTGCTTCCTGGGGCTGCTGTGGGATGTAGAGCAAGGAGGAAAACCCGCATCCCATGGCCATGGGGCGCAACTCACTATGGCCACACAGGGATCTCCAGAGTGCCTGCAGAGCATCCCCCTGCCCCTGCCACCCTGTGCCACCCCCGGGTCTGGTAGAGGCCACCTCCATCCTGGTTGACCTGAGAAGCAGGCAAACCTTCCCAGGCTGAGTTTCTCCTGAGAGTGCCAGGAAGTTTCCTTCCTCTGCAGCACCAGCTGTGTAAGGGACACTGAATTTAGACTACAAAATCTCTGTTGTTGTTGTTGTTGTGTTTGGGGTTTTTTTGCCCAGGCTGGCAAAGAGCCATCATCTGGGAACAATGAGAGCTGTCAGGGCTGGGGAAGGGAGTCGGCCAAACTGGTATGGAAGTGGAAAGAAAGGAAACACTCCTCAGAAAAATTTTGCCCTGAAAACAAACAAACTTCGTTAGCTGAACATGAATGCTCAGTCTGCTGAGCTGTGCCCAGGGAGCAGTGTAGCAGGGACAGGTGACCTCTTTTCCCTGGAGAGGAGGGAGAGGTCACTCTCTATTGATCCCACCCTCCCTCTATCAGTTTATATATTAAGCCTCTATAGCCTGTGGAAGAAGCAGCCAGTAATGGAGTGAATCATTCACAATGAATAAATCACCTAAGTAATTTTGATTGTTTTTCTGCTTATGGCTCTTCCTTGAACAGATCACTGTGTCACCATATCTCACAGTTTTGAAGTCTTTTTTTTCTTTCTTTCTTTCTCGTTTGTTTTTTTTTTTTTGTTTTGTTTTGTTTGTTTGTTTGTTTGTTTGTTTTTACAGCTGCAAATTAACAAAAAAAGCTATTAGCTAAGATATGACCCGGCAGGTGAGTTGCATGAGGCTGTCCCTAACCCCAGCCTGGATGAGCACATCATGGTCATTGCAGATATTTGCATCAATAAACAGAAAGAAAGATCAAAATCTGTAAACTTCTAAAGTCAGCAGAGTCCAAAACTCAGCTCCTATAGATAGATGTCCTTCAGGCAGAGCCTCCCAACAGCTCTTGTAACAAGTACACACACAGCCCCAGCACAACTGAAAGTAAAAAGCAGCATTGTCAAGCTTATTGTAAGCATTTTCTGCTGCATGTGTGGATTTTAAAGCCAGAAGGAACCATTAAGTCATCTGGTCCCACCTCCAGCACAAGTCAGGCCATAAAATCTCATCCGGTCTCTCCTGTATTAAGCCTGATAACTTGTATTTACCCAGAACATATCTAAATCAATCTATATCATATTCTGGCTAGCAACCATCTCAATGAGCAGCATATGTGAGATGATGTCACCTAGAGGATTGTGGGGCTTTAGGTCTTGCTAAAACAATGGTAAAAACAATGGAAAAAGTTGTGCTGCCGAGTTCAGATGAGGTCTGCAGGATTCAGACCCCATGGTCACTGTCAGACTGGGTTTGGGAAGCTTGGTGTGTGCTGTAGAGGCTGCTGGCATGGATGGAGGGGGTCAGGAAGCCAGGAGTCTCTCCTGAGGGCCACAGTGGGACTGGGGAGGTCTCCTCTCTTGGGAGCTGCATCTTCCTGCAGCAGCAGAGCAAAACCCTGATGGTTTCAGGCCTGTCTGTATTTCTTTCAGCTTGTATGTGTATGTTTATGTTTCTTTTGCTTGAGAGCTCTGCACCCTTTCATGAAGATCTGGTGTACACAAAAGAGCAAGCCAGGAAGCAAACACTGCCCCAAACTAAAGCACCACCTGCAGCACACAAATACCAGGCGACTCCCACACACGTCTTCCCCCACCCACCACATCAAGAGGAGGCTAGGTGGCAGAGCACCCTGCTCTGTCCATTAGCAAGCCCCAACACCCTGGCATCAGCCAAAGAAAAATTCCCAACTCCAGAGACCACAGGGAAAATCTCCCATCCTTGCACCGCAGGAGCTGTATAGCTCAAGAGCTTCTCAAGCCGTCTCTGCCAAGAGAAGGAACAGCACCCTGCCATGCCAGAGCTCAAGCTCAGCAGTATTGATGAGTCAAATTGTACAGGTGAGCTAATTGCAAGCTGATGCAAGCTCCCAACAGGGTGGTGCAATGCTTCCCCAGGAGAAGAGCTGCCCAGGTGCCCGCAGCCTCCTGCACGGCCGCCGCTCGCTGCTCCGGGGAGCTCTCCGGTTCCTCACCCCTCTGGGCTGAGGATGTGGCTGCTGTCCGAAAAAGCTGCAAGATTCAAACTGGCCAGAGGCTGGACCCCTCCTGCCAGGTTCTGAGGAACTGGCCCATGGCCAGGTAATATTCAAAAGTAGAAAAGATCCTCCTGTGTCCTCCAGCTGCCAATAAATTAAGTACCCAGTGTACTCCTGGGACTAAAGGTTGAATATTGTCCCAGCAAAGTCATCCAGGCTTCTGGGGAGTCCCCTTCTCCCAAGCCCTCACCCAGTCTGTAGACAAAGGCTGTGATCCAAGCAGTGATGTTTCCTATCTGAGAGTCAGTCAGGGCTGAAGGATGCAACTTCAATAGAAGCAAAAGCTCATAACAAATAGAGATTAAAAGCTGCTCTGATTTACACTGCTAATTGCAGCAGCATCTTAGGTAATGGAAACCATGTGCAGCTCTGCTACCTATGGTGTGAGCAGCCACTGCTGCCCCAGCTGCAGAACAGATTCATCTCTGTGAACCTGAGGGTGCAAATGGGGTTATCTGGGAACAGGAGCAAGCCAGTTTTCCTGGGATGAAATGAGTTTTTTTTTTCCCCAGATTATACCATAGCCTGAAGGAAAATTAGATTTTTTTTATTCCACAAGAGGTTCATATGTATATATTTATTTAGATATATATTTATATCTTTGAGGTGAATACCAAATAATTCTCTGAGTTTTCTGTTGGATCTTTTCTTAATTTCCAGCTGCCTTGTGTAGACAAGCCCTGAGAATAAGCAAAAAGAATTCCTGACTCCTATGTCTTTTCTTATGTCATTTGACCAATCGGTTCACCAGGTTGCTTCTGTATTCCTCCAGTTCCGACCACTTGCCACGTGCTATTTAGCCATCCTTTGTCTTTTCCTATTTAAGAAGCTGTTGTCTTTTATTTTTATTTTTTTTTCCCTAGTAAATTTATGCACTTGTTTACTTGTTTTTCCCATTTGGGTTTGACTTCTTCCTCTGTTGCTTCTGGGCACCACCCTGCTATGGGGAGATAAATGACAAACACAGTGCAGAGGACCAGATGTGTGTCTTCAACACTAAGGGGATGGATGGGTGGGTGTACAAACAAGCCACTGTGGCAGCACAGCAGCAAGCCACAGGCACAGCTCAGCTTCATGCTCTTGTTCCACAGTAAGCACAAGCTCACTGGAAGCAGCTTAGCCTCCAAAGGAAGGAGGAGATTTAAGATGAGTACAGGCTCCACATGATTTACAGGTTGCTTTTCTATCTCTTGTCTCAGAACAAAAGTCTTTTTAGGCAGGAAGCAAAAGGGAGTGGAGAAACCTCAAGATTCTGAACTTTATTTATTTATTTAAGATTTTTTTTTTTTTCATCACACTAATTTTTTATTTTTTATTTTGGAGGAAGCAGCTGAAAAATTGCTATGCAACTGTTTAGCCATGTCTAATTTGGTAGTACATTAGAAAGACTTTCAGCCTAATACTCTTGAGTCCTTTGTAAATACTCAGACATTTCAGTCAACCAGACTGATAAAAACAATTTAACGGGGCTATTGGCAAGAGTGATCTCAGATTTGCTAACAGTCATGTCTATGTTCATGCATGCAAAGCAGCCCATTTTCACTTACCAGTCTGATTGACTGGTAAAAAATCTTAATGCAAAATAAAGCTACTGACATACACTGAGGGTGTGAGACTGTTCTTGGCTGGGTGTTGCAGGAGCAAAGAGCATCTAAAAAGTCTGAAGACATTTTTGAAGTGCTCTTAGAGATTTTTCTTATGACCTCATTGAAAAAAAAGGGTCAGTCGTGGCTACAAAATGAATGCTTCAAAGCATCTCTGGCAGTTTTTGTGAGATAGAAATAAGCTCAGATTTTAGAGTGCTTTATGATGGAAATAAAGTGCTGTGTTATTTGGGGTATGCTGGAAGTTAATGAAAGCCAAAGAAATGCTTAAGACTGCAGTAGCTTTTTAAAAAGTTATGTTGAAATAGTTAAGGTCTGGCTAATAGCAAGATCTGAGATACTGGGGGTAAGGGACTGTTGGCCTTTTCTCTGATCTGTTCATAATACTTCCTATATTTTTTTCCTTTGCATATGCCCTTTTAGTGATACAGAGAAGAATCTTGTCATGTGTTGTGTAAATGGAAGTGATGCTTCTGGTAATGTTTCTACTAGTGTGAGTGACATTAAATTATTAGAGAAAAAATATCCTTAACTTGGGAGTTTATGCAAATAATACAAAAAATTCATAAAGTGGTTGCACAAAGACTAATTCACGAGCATTACTCCCAAGGCTGAGCTGCCTATATGCCCAGTTAAAATATAAGTCATTGGATTATTTACAGTGCAGCATTCTTGAAAAAAAAAAAACACATTACTAACTCAGCTTTGGAATTAACTTTCTTAAGAAATTTAGGGTCGTGTGATGCCTATCTAATTATCCCTGGAAGCCATCCCTCCCACTGTTTTAATTAGATGTATTTTGAGTGAACCTATCTGATACTGTCCTGAACATTGCTGTTGGCACAGAGCAGTTGTCTGTAACCAGATTCATAACTTCAGTACTATTATGAAAATTTTCTCAAGATGACCAGAATTACACACCTGCAGAAGAAAATCAAATTATCCAGTCTATCATTAACATAAATTTAGGATGTCCTGAATATTCCGTATTCTATACCAACCAGATATCTATCTCAAAGAAGGCTGTAATACAATATGTCAGAGAATTTATTTTTGAGTTCAGAGAGAGGACAAATTTCATTACAAATATCCAGAGATTCAACTTACAGTTTTGCAACATGACTAACCTGGTGAAGTCAGGGCCTGAATGATAACATATGTACTTTGGTAGCTATAAACTGTCTGGAAACAAATTCCAAGTATGGTCCATGATGTGGTGAAGTCTTTTGGGTGACCAAATTTATCTGGTGTCTCAGGTCACCTCCACACTCACTTCTACCAGCAGACATTTCACAAGTTGTTCTTCTGTTTTTTGCATATGTAAATCTCATAATGATGGTGAATGGTGGCATGAAAAATGTCATGGCTATGTATGAAGAGATAGTTTGTTGTTTGATACCTGCTCTTGCTATGTGAGACAAAGGTGATGCTGTTTGGGAAATGACCTAAAAGTTTCTGCATTTCTTCTGGTCTCTCCATCTTAAACTGATTTTGTTGAAGCCCCACTACACAAACATTGTCCTTATCAATATAAATGCTGCTAAATAGTAGATAATAAAGATGCATTGCATCCTTAGTGTTTCAGACATGATACCCTAAGCAATTTGTGCATTACAGAAATTATTGGATGTATCTAATGTTCTCTTGCTTATCTTGCCTGGTGCTTGCCTTTACTCCCATGTGTCCCAGAGAAGATTTTCAATTAGTGTGACTCAAGTCCCATTCATCTTTTGCCTGTCCAGATCAGACAGTCAGTACCAGATGAATTCCCATGGGACATCCTCTGTGCTGACATGCCCATTTCTCCCAGCAAAAGTTCACAGACATTTCCTGCACCCACATCTACTGCCTCTGCCACTGTCCAAGGCAGACTGGACATGATGAAAGGAAGTTATGCCTCAGTGGATTCTCCTTTCTGGAATGGGCTCTCCTGGTAGAACTATGCTCTACCAGATATAAAGCATATGCAGCAGGAGCCTGAGAAGCAATCCTTGGCCAGACATCACTCACATAACTCTAACTTCAGCATGCACACTTCAGTCATTACCTCTTTATATGAGGTCAGCTGAGATTGGTTAATGTGCCTGAGGTTTCTTAAGGAGAGCTCTTTCTAGTGCTGAGATTTCTGCTTATCCTAAATATTATTTATGCCTTCATTATTTTTTGGTAGCTTTGTGTTTGAGGTGGCCACAGTTTCTGCAGAAGTGAAGATGGTATTCCCAGCTGATTCTAACCAAAATAGCTCAGCAGAAGATATAAAGCATTCGTCTGGCTTTTGCTTTGCCTCTGGCCATAGTGCTTAATGGTGCTTTAGCTGCAGCTCCAGAGACCCCAGTGTAGGTTTCATCTGCTTCTTTTTGTGAATCCCATCTTCAGCCAAGTCAATATTCTCAGGAGAGACTGCACACCTCTTCCACTACCACCCATTAATACATATCAGTACCTTTTCTTCTTTGTTCTGCTTTACCTTCCAGCAACCAGATGTAGCTCCAGAACACTGAAAAACTGAGCATCCCCCTATTTACTCATTTTGCCAGGACATACTGGCTTTGGGCAAAACAAGTCTGCTTAGTTTGCCCATAGGCTCTGAGTCTGGCCATAGGTTCATTCCTATTCTAGGAATTGGTTTTCTCTGTTCCCACCATCCTCTTCATCCTGTAAATTTGGAAGACATGGAGTCTTTTTCTCTAGTTGACATGAGTGTTTTCTTATGTCTTTCTCTGCTAATTGTTTTACAAAATTTACAAAATTTACAACCTATTCTAGTGTCCATTTAGGTATCTCTCAAGAAATTGTCTTAGTCAATGAAATTAGTTTCTTTAATTAGGCCATCCAGTTGAGAAGGCATTAGTGACATTGGAACAGGGTGTTTCTGACTGACTACATTAGATTAATTTAGGAAGCAAAAGCCATGTGATACCAAACTCTGTGCTGCTGGGAGGGAATCCAGGAATGGGAGAGCATCCTCCTTGGCCTGGTAACATTTCCCTTCCTGGGCATGCTGACACACTCTGCTGTGTGTACCTAACAGCAGCAATGGCTCCAGTCTCTAAAGAAACAGCTGTGGTGGCTTTAGAGATGCTTCATTGATAAAGCACTTTATGGAATCTATCATCACATGGGCTGAGTCTGGTAAGAGCTCTCCCTCTAACTTGTTAGCTGCAAATAAACCAGTTGCTCTGTTCTTCCTTTCCACTGAGGTTACAAGGTCAGATACACTGTACCAGGCTCTCACCATCCCCAGTGTATTGTTTTGGATTTCTCAATAGTACTGTAATGGTTTTGATGTTTCTGATACTGTTGGTATTTCATACACAGGCTCCACCCTCCATCCTATTGCATGCACACCCTCTCTTTCTGTATTTGCCTGGTGTCTCTGTATCTCGTCCTACCAAAGAAAGCCAGCACACTAAGCACAGTCATCCCATCATCTCCAGATTATCTCTGTAAATATCCTCCATCCATGGTGTCCTCTTTAAATGCTGGTTTTAGTCAAGCTGTTCCCCAGTTTTAATAAACATGAACTACTTTCTTACACAACAGCTCAGCTTATTTGTAAACTATTCTCAGTGTCATCAGATTTCTCCAAACAACCAGTTCCATATCATTCCATCCTCCCTGCTCACTATATCCTCTTTTAGCCAGCAGATCTCTCCTGAATTCACGTTTTGGTGATTTAGGTCTGTATTGTCCAGCACACATCTCCATGATGATGAACTGCCTGCAGCCCAGCCAGCCCCTGAGCTCACACCCCAGACCTGCATGGGAGATTTTGGAGGCATCACCTCCTGCTGGCCTCAGGGCATGGCTCACTAACAAGACCCTCTTCTCCACATCACCAATCAGTGCATACAAGGTAGCTGAGTCTCTCCATACAGCTAAGGTTGTGCAAAGAGCAGACAAAGCTCAGTAGTCTTTTCCTTCCCACCTGGGAGGTGGATCTCCTCCAGCTGCTGTCTCTTTGCTCACACCACCCACAATTGGATGAGTTCAACAACAACTGAGACAGTGACCACTTGCTGGCTCCTACCACTGAGAGCAACATCACACATCTGAAGTTTGGGTGCCTAAAGTGCTCTGAGGCTCTGGGTAGCAGAAGTATCCTGCACCCTTCTATGACAAATAATAGAAGCTGACACAATCTTGGTGACAAAACATTTGGTGTGATTGCATCCATGAAAATCAGGCTAAAAACACATTTTCAATTTCTCATTACCCAGGAAAGTGAGAGAAGAAATTTGGCCTTTTTTTTTTACCATAAATATATCTAGAAGAGAAAATCCAGGCTTTGGCTGTTCAAAGAGGGCAGAAGCAACACAGTAGGGTTTATTGTACCAGGAAGGCTCACAAGTGGTTATAAATTCTCAAACAACCTGGCATGGTTTACTTATTTTGAAGACTGAAAGCTCCTCTACCCAGAGATTTCTCTACTCCCTTATCTAAGAGGATTTCTAAAAAAAAACCAAATGAAACAAAAAGGAAAAAAAAAAAAAAAAAAAACACCAAACCCCCTTGCAGAAGGCAGCTGTCGGTTAATGTAACACACAGCACCACTGTAAGAATGGATCCATGAGCCCTGGCAAAACCACAGTCCTTGTCAGTATCTATGAATGAAATGGTCCCAGGGAATCTGCAGAGCCAGGCTGTGTATTTAGGAACCTCAAAAGAGTCAAAACAAAACCAAGCAGAGCAGGAAAAGCAACACAGATGTGTCAAAGGGCTGCCCACATGGCTCGACCAGAGGCCAACCCAAAGCCACCACCACACAATTGCTCATGAAGCTTACAAAGGAGCCAGATGCTCCTGTCAAAATTATACCTTCCACAAATCAACATGGGAAACCTGCCACCCTCCTTCCTAACAGGAGGGGAATTGATACCATTTTCTGCACTAAAATGATATCTTTTCAGTAAATTAGCTGAAGAAAGAACAAGAGCTGTTTGCTTTGGACAAGTGTATTTCCAGGCATGTCATTCCCACAAAAGATCTTTCTTTTGCTGTACTTTCATGCAACCCTGAAAGCAAATATCTGCTGGATATGATCAGGCTGTCTCCACATCTCCAAACAAGGCGAGGGAGCTGGTGGCAAGTGGGATTCTTCTGTTGCTCTGAACTAATAAATATTAGGAAGAAAAAGGCCCTTCTTGTCTTGGCTGGCTTTGAAACATCCTTAACTTTTCATTCACAACGTGCTGCTTATATCCACACAGCTCAACAAGGCAGTCAGTACCATTGGCCTGTTTCAGAGACATGGGGAAAAAGCATTGCCTGAGGTCTCGTCCCATGTCACAGCAACGGGACTGTGGTTGGTGACCCTGAATCTCAGCCCCAGTCCTTGCCAGTCCTTTCCACGGTGTTTTAAACATTGATCAAAATTTAAGTTAGTAGAAGGCATGCCTGAATCAGCTCGGAGTCTCACAGCATGTCCCGGTTCTCAGATTAATTGTTCTAATTAGCTACTCCACAGGCAAATATATGTTGACTCTTTCTTCATCTCAGATTTAGGGCCAAGCATGATTCAGAAAAATACTCAGCTGTGACTTCCTCCAAAATATCACCACCCATCTCAATTGTAAACATTGCTGCTCAGCTCCCAGCTCGTACCACAGGGAAACAAACTAGCTCAGTGTTACAGGGTGGTTTTCTTCTCCTTTTTATTAATTTCAGAAGAGGGTCACCTCCATAGAGCATACAAAACCCCATATATTACAGAATTGCAGAACTACATTTCTGCAGCCATGTTGAGCTTGTGCAAATCTCAGTACAAGAACAGGAGGAGACAAAGCCAAACTTTTCACCATGGAAATCAGCCTCATCTTCTCAGAGACAGGAAAGCTCAAAATTGGCTAAGGAAATTTTGATGAGAGCAAATTGTTCAGAGACAAAACTCAGATTATACACTCCAATTCTCAGCAGAGGAAAAGGTGGTTTTGGCAGAACTTCATCTCAGCTCTTTATATTTTTTAATGATTTTTTCACCGTTAAAGTGTTTGATGTGAGAAAACTTAGTAAGTACAATATCTCCCACCCAGGGTGTACTTTGTGCATGATTATAGCTATAGATTACCTCACATGGCAGTGCACCTCCCTCATCTCTGTTGATAAAGTGCAAATAGTTTACCAGGGTCATTTTCCTAGCTCTAGCTCAGCTCCATACCCAACTATTGCTGTCACTCAGTTGTGTTTCTAACCTCTGCTCCTTGCCTTCCAGAGGCTTTTACATTTGCCAGAACCTACATTAATTCTCTAAATGGGAACGAGGCAGTAACTGCTAAGTCCAGAAGAAAACTACATGAAATGTTAATTGCCCATCTAGATAAAATGATAAAAGTTTGATAAAGAAATTGAGAGCTTAATTATGAAGACAAATGATGTATGTAAAGCATTACAAAAACACAAAAAAGCAAAATAAATTGTTCGTGTCTGTTCATCATTGCTGTTAATGGGTAGCTCACACTGGACTTATTTTTATGGCTCCTTTGTATTCATACTGTAGTGTTTTCCTGTCTTGTCAATACAGTACACTACTTAGAAGCTAAATAAATAATAAAATATGAACTCGAGTAGCAATGTGTTCAAGCTGTCAAATTTGACCTCAGACGGTCATTGTCTTGTAAATTATGAGCACCTGAAAAAAATTAACTCCTCAGTTTAAAATTAAATTTAGAGGGGGAGAATCTCATCTTTTCATTCAGTATCTCAGACCTAGTTACCTAATAATTTCCAAAAGAATTACTGCAGCTCTTATGGACTGAAATTGGTCACTCTCTGCTGATTATTTAATTTTTTAAGTTTTTATTTTTAAGAGAGCAGTGGAGAAATAGACCTGGAAAGGTATTTTTCAGTGAAAACAGTGTATGAATATTTGTAAGAACAAAAAGATTTCTGTCAAGCTTCATACATGTGGGAAGGATCTCTGTTAATTAAAAACAAATCCAGAAAATTACGGCTGAACTGAAGAGAGCCTTGCAAATGTGTTGCATTTCAAAATCTGCTGATAATTACAACACAACTGCAATTCAGTTAATCTTGTAAGGGAAGGACAGCCAAACAATGTAACTGCTGGATGATGAGCAGATAGGTAGATAGACACCTAAAAATGAGAAAGTTATTCCCAGCAGAGGTAAACAGGAGCAGATTAGAAGTGAAATATTTCAGCAGTAGCTAAGCTTGTCCCTGCCAAATACATTTTCCTAATATTAACTCTGTACTACCCAGAGTCTACCAAATCCTACAGAATTTATTTCCTGGAGCAAAGTCTTCCAAACAACTTGCACAAGACAGAAGTATAGGTGCCTGAACAGAAGTGGATCACTATTTCAGTTTAACTTTTCTCTGCAGTTCCCATTTACACTACTGCTGTCTTATTTAGTGGTTTCAAATGGTTCCTACAGAAATCTCCTACAGCATCACCTCACCAGGTGCTCAGCTGTCCTGCACAAAAGATGATGCACAGGGAGGATGCTGTAGATAGTTTATTTGTATTTTCCTGCTCTCTCCTGTTTTTTATCTGGCAGTGTGCATGTGCCTGTGCCCATGGATGTTTGCACGCAGGGCAGTGAGGGTGAGACGTGAGGAGAAGTCCCACCAGTATCACCAGTAGCCTGCTCTCCCCAGGGTGGCACAGCTCTCCCCTGCTGCTCCCACAGGCATTATTTACGGACGTCCCACACAGTAATGCAACTTCATGCACACTCACAGACTCCTCCGCACGTTCTGTATTAGCATTTTATTGATCATTTGGGAGCAGAATGAATGCTAATCATTAAGTTTTATATGAATGCTTCTATTACGTGAAGCCTTATAGCACATGTGCTGGGTTAAGGGATGTTGCCTATGTAAATGAAAGATAATTCCACATTAAAAAGACATTTTCTGGAGCATCTTTATTCAGTTACATTTCAGCTGTTCTAAAGGGCTCCTATCAGCACTAATACAGAGGGGTAAAGCTTAGGAATGTAAGTGTAGAGCTACGTTTGCTAGGCCAAGTTACTATTTCTCTGCCATGGTTTTCAAAAAGCCTTACTGTACATACTGGTTCTGGCATTTGAAACTCCAGGCTTAGTGGGGGGATGGGAAGAGACAGAGGAGAAAAAGCATTTAATATGAACAAAACATTTTTTTGTGAAAGGCAGATTCCTTTTTGTTTCCATGTGCCATACAGTCAGCATTTTTCGAGTCTTTGTTGATGCGCTCACACAAGCAAAGTGACTCTTGAAAATGCACCATTACAACTTAATATATCCAGTATGTAATTTGTACTTAACAGAAAGATATTTAGGACCATTTGCCTCAGCCATAAGACTTTCAGCTGCACAGTGGGAGGTAGCACTTCAATGAAACCTTTGTTTTTAATCTTCTGATACAGTCACTAAGGCAGTTGGCTGGCTTTAAAATTACATCAGTCTTCTTTTTAATCTAGGGTTTGCGAGCAGTGGTTAGGTTGGGGCATCCAGCAAAGCATATCATTTCAGGGGCAGAACTGCCAGCCTTTTTATCTCTGTTGTGTAGGGTGCACCAAAATCAGTGTCTAAAATAGAAGAAGAAGGAAAAGGAAGGGGAAAGTTGCCCGTGGAGCACACAAATTCCCGGAGACGCCGTCCCAGCCGGCTTGTACAGCGCAGTGCAGTTCAGTCACGTTTACTTTGTTTCCTCCCTCTTCCTAAAATTAGATTACGATCCCCTGAGCGAGCACAATGATGCCAAAGCTGGGACAACCCCAGGTTTGAATCACTTCAAAGGAACCCCACCCCAACCCCCACCCCGGATTTTCACCGAGCATCACCCGTCTGCCCCTGCCCTGCAGAAATGACATTGCTCTGCACAGCGAGTTGGGTGGCAGCGGGTCCCGTCGTATGAAACTCTTGCCCCAGTGTTCCTCTAAGCTCTGCCCTCCGCAGGGGGAAAGAAAAAAAAAAAAAAAAAAAAAAGAAAAAAAAATCCCTCATAATTCAGGCAACAGCTGGAAAGCTTAGCTTAATGGTCTGTGCTTAAATGTGGAAGGTCACAGGGTACTGATCTAAGGAGCGGAGAAGTCTTGCTCAGCCGACTGTTGACACTCAGCAAACGGAGGAGGAGGGGACTGTGTGTGCATCTGAGAAAGCCATAGCCCGGCCAGCGAAGAATAGGAAGCAACTTCTATTCAAGATTTGCAGGGGTCCTGGACCCAGTAGGGAAAAGCAACAAGGCCCTTCACTGCCTCTAAGTTACCTTGTATTATAACAGGATTAAAGTACATTTAGCTTCTCTATTAGCATACTTTAGCCCTATTTAGGCTTACTTGATGTTTCCGATGGCCTTTGATCAGCCTTGCATGGTGCTGGTCAGCTTCAGGACACAGCAGTCAAAAAGCGAGACTGTGAAATTATCCTGATGTTGAATCTCACAGGAGATATTTCTGGCTGTTTTCATTCACTCATCCCCAATATTCAAGCTTCTTTCTCTCTCTCCTCCTTGCTCAAGAAAATAATTTACACATTGTTAAAACGTGGGGGGAGAGAGAGAGAGATATTAAAAGAAAAAGGTAGCTTAGTGACCAGTAATAATTAGCTCCTTGTTTGAAATCAGTGATGGCTTGTGTGCTGGTGCTGAAGCATCTATGAAAAATACTATAATTTCTACAGTGACTGGCTTTTTATTGCTTACATTTGCATATAAATTAAATCCATATTGTAGCTTTAAGGCAAGCTAGGCTTAGAACGCAGTACAGCTCAGAGTCCTATTGTTTTACATCTACTTTCTATACTGTGGTTAAATGAAAAGGGAGGAGAAAGTAAAAGAGGGAGAAAGTCAGCTTTGTAGCATTTTTAATTGCTTCTCTGCCATTTATAGCCAAATTATTATTTAAACTTTGTAGCGTTTTGAGAAATTGTTTACAAAACCCACTTCCTTGTGTTTGGTGCTCCCTGTGCCTACAACAATATCTATATTGGAATCTTTTGTTGAAGAAAATGAAAAATAATTCGAGATAAATTCTGTTCTCCTTTGAAACATTTTACAGAAATAAAAGCTATTGATTGAACCAAAAATATTTCAAGTGTAGGCCTGATCCTTATTCCCAAAAGCAGCCTGAAATGCCACTCCCACACAACATTTTTTTCACCTGATACTGTTTATCTGCACGAAAATATCTTGTATCATTTACTTGGCTTGATCTTATTTTTGTCTCCCTCCTTTGCTGTACGCTGCTGGCTGAGGTTGGACTTTCTGAGTTCCCGTTTCAGTGCAGCTCAGAAATCCACAGGCTGCTAACACTAACACATCAGGGCAGAGCCTGGGAAGACAAGAGACATTTGCAAAGATGAGTAACGAGAAGCAAATGGCGCCTCAAAGTCTCCCTTTAAAAATTCTTTAATGAGATACAGTACTTTTTTCTTTCTTTCTTTCTTTTTTTTTTTTCTTCATTCTTTTCTTGGGCTAATGCCTAGTATGTACCAACCACTGGGACACATTTTTAGGAAACATCTAAATCAAAAGTCAGAAGATTACACAGGGACATAAGAAAATCTTAAGATGGCAGGAGGCCAGGAAGCCCAGCTAGGCCTACCCTCTCCTTCAGTTAACAGTTGTTCTCCATAATACACTGTTTTTCCCCTCTCTCTCTCTCCATATGCTTCTTGCTCTATTTGAAATCTGGTCAGATCGGTCGCTTCTAGAGCAGCATCTGGTAGCTTATAATATATACCCTCTGGAAAAAAAAATATAGAAAATGTATTACATTTGTACAGTGCAAGACCTCGCTGGAGTTGTGTCCCTTGTCCCCATATCTGACATTAGCTCTAATAACCACCTCTCTGCTCCCTGCAGTTCCCCCCAGAGCTCTCCACAGCTCAGCGAGGTCCCCTCTTAATCTTTTCTCTTTGCAAGGGACACAGACCTAGTTTCACTAACCAGTTTGGAGCCTCCAATCTCGAAGTCATTATGGGACTTTGTTGTACTATTTCCATTTCTGTAATATGCCTTCTGTAATTAGGTAATCAAGACTGCACATCTTTCCCATGGGCCCTTCCCTGGTCGATTTTATTTATCAGCTTATTTACCCCTTGCCAGGCATTTCTAAAATCCTGGTTGCAGAGCAATCAGCTCGGCACATTCCTAGTCCTCCCAGCTGTCTGCTTGCTGGGACATAATTTCCTTTTTCCTCTTTCCCATCACCCATTTGCTTGTTCTGTCTGAACTTTGCAGCTGTTCATACCAACAGAGGACAGTAGAAGTCCTTGTCCATGTGGTGAATTTTATGAATAGTCTCCTGTGGATGCCAAAAGAAGCACAGCGTGGACTGACACGTGAGTGATGGTGTTGGTGGGTCTGGGTTAGTGTGAGTTCTTCCAGGTAGAGGTAGTCTCTGGTTATGGGATTAAATGATACCTCATCTGGAGAAGTTCTACCCCTGTTTGCATGTCATTAAAACCAGACTGGAGATCACACATACTGCAGTGGAGCTGATTTCACATGAAGAAAGGCAGGGCTTGCCAAGACTACATTAGCAAGATAAATATTCTTCCCAAGGCAATTAACTATTGTCTCAACTGTGTTCAACAATAAAAGTCTCAATTCTCATTTCCACCAGCAATAAAAACTTATAGATACCCATTTGTACATTCAGGGCTTCCTTATCAGCTATAAAACAATACTTTTAAACTCTTCCCCCTGTTAATCTTTGGAGCAATTCAACTGATAATTGAGATTAAGCTCCACTGATTTCCTCATCTGACAAAATCTTGTGCCTCTCCTCTTCTTTTGGTCTTCTGTAGACTCTTCCCATTGCTGAGTGAGCCTGTCCTTTACTTCAGAGCTCTTTATGTCAAGCTCAAGCTCTAGTCTGATAGCAAACTTCTTCACTATGTCTTTCCTCTCTGCTGCTCGAGGCTGTCATTGTGATAGTTACCATGCTCTGGTTTCAGAGCTGGCTGCACAGCTCTTGGTGACTCCATGGTGACTTTCCATCACTGGGTCATTCTGGGCCCTCACAGCACACACATGGCTGAGGGGTACAGCCTGGTATAAATGAAGGCTGGAAGTCTTCAAAGGTCCTTCTCTTGGAGGCCCTGATGGGTTTCACTAATGGAACTCTCAAAAAGCTTGGGGATCCATAAGAAAATAGATGGTGCCCTTACATAGATGAAGGAAAACAAGAGTCTTCCCCTTCATGGGGGTACCTGTGCCCTGTGCTAGGACGGCCCCACACCTCAGCAGGCATCTGGTGTACCTGGGGCACAAGCCTCATCACCTCCCAATTGACCCGGGAACAACAAGCTTGGATTTCTGAAAAAATGTCCCCAAATTCAGGCTGTCTGAGCACTTTAGTCTGCCAGACATGATTTGCAGGAAGACGTTTTCTTTGTCACCCAAGGCTGCCTGTTCCCTGATTACTTTTCCACCACTATATTAGTCGACCTTGAGAGACAGCACCACCATAAGCCCATAAAATAAGACCATAAAAATACTGTAGCTACATAACTAAGAGACTTAATCCACCTTTTTTCATATCAACCAATTAGTTGTTTGTTTCTGGTCTTATGCTTGATGTGATACCTATCCTATCAATGCAAAGGTGACTGTGAAAATTTCATTTACCAAGGGGTTTTTGTACTGATGCTTTTTTAAAGCGTTATAATTTTAAGCCTTTCTCTCTCTGTTTGCAAAATAAGAGAATGAAGAATCTTGACAACACTGACTGTGGTTCCAACCATAACCAAACAAACCTTATGTTGAAGCTTGAAGAAGTTTGGTTCCTTGCTTGTCATTCTCTTTGCTCCTTTTTCTGTTTCACACTCTACAATAAAACCTGAAGGAGGACCTGCTCAAAACTGCTCACTCTTGTGAAATTTTCAATCTACACCTATTGACCCATGAGATACAAACAGCTCAGACAACTGCACTTCATAAGGGCAAAATAAATTAAGTCCAAACTCCACGCTATTTTATATTCCCCTCTGAGTGGCTTCAGTGTTTTGTTAGTGCTTTGGATTTTAGCTTTGTGTGTTACAAACCCCATCTTCTGGCAGCTTATTAGGTGTCTCCAGTATCGGTTTCAAAATAGATATTAAATAACCACCCTCACACCTTGTTGCTGCAGTCATTTCCAAAAGTATTGAGAAGCTTTTCTGCTCTTCAGCCGTCAAAGATTATACACTGAGAATAAATTACTCAGCTGGGTGAGCTGTTTGTAGGCAAAGCCAGGCAGTGACAGTATCACTAGTCCCTGTGTTTAAAAGCATGTAAAACGCTGTCTCTTTTTTCTGCTGTGCTTTACATTGCAATCCTGGAAACAGCAGCTCAGCTCCATCCTCCCCGCAAACAGGGATGCTGGCAAAATCGTCTCGAGGTACAGCTCTTAGGCCAGTCCCTCACCCTATGGATGAACCCCTGGCATGGGAGTGAGAGCCCTGCTGGAGTGGGTTGCTCCAGAGGATGAGGGGGCCATCCCAGGCAGAGGAACCATCCCTGTGTTGTTCCTCCCAACTCTTTGTGATTTGTGTATACTCTGGTTTTTGTCTCGACCCTCACAGAAAGCAATCCATGTGATTTCCAATTATCTCCTTACATCCATCTCTACCACTTGGATTTTGTTTTTTTTTTTCTTTCCTTTTTTTCCCAAGAAAAATAATGTGCGTGGTGAGTATCAGTACCTGCTTCCAGCAACAGACAGCTTCCTGAGGTTTTCCTTAATTTTTCATTTTTGTAATTTCTTATAACAAGGCCCACGTTGTCTGCTGCATCAGTGACCACACCTTCCTTGGCATCACATTTCCTTTAAATTGCTGAATTACATAAGACAGAACTCATAAACCTAGCACCAAACTAGAAACTAGGCCAGAATTTGTTTTATTATCTTTCCATTCCACATCCTGCACTTCCAGAAAGTTTTCATACAAATGCTCACAAACACTGAATTTTGCCCCAAAGCTGAAAACAATTTAGTCAAGAGTTGAAATTTGTCTGGGACAGAAGGAGGGGTAGCTCATAAGTATTAAACTAGTTTGTGAAAGACCAAAAATGGTATCTGAATACCAGTCACAAAGCATCTCAGGTGTCTCTAACCACTTAAACTTTAGGCTCCAGGTCTGCAAGGGGCTTTCCATAGGGAACAGAAAGAGTCAGGTACAACCAAAGGGAATTCACTGCAGCCTCATCCTTACAGGCTGAAACACCTTTTTGAGACACCAACTTCTCTCCTTTGGGTAACAGAAAGAGATCAGAAGACAAGTTTAGGTATATCTGTAACTTTTGGCTAGCTACAACAAATATCTTGTTATGGATGACTGATAAATAATCCATAATTCAAATCTGTTTGCAGAAACAATTTGTCTAACCATTTTGACAGAACAAATTTGAAAGGAAAAAAAATTTACTTGCAGGCAAACTGCAAGCATAAAAGATGACTAAATTCCTTTAATTAAAAAATCAATGTAAATAGTACTGTTGTTGATATTAAGTACATTTGTGAAGCAGAAATAGTTTAAATGAATCCTTACATATAATAAATACAAGGACACCCTTCTCACTGTGCCTCTGATCCCTTCATTATCACTAAATATATTTCTGATTTATTAATCTTTGATTATTAAGGATTGGAACTATGTATTTTATTTTTTAGAAATGCATTCTTAAAGTCAAGAAATAGAGTGGGGGTTTCTACAGTTTTGTTTTATTTTCTGGCTACTTCATGAGTCCATTGGTTTCTCTTAGTTCTGCCTCATATACAAGACAATCTTTCAGGGTAAAAGAAGGAGATAACTTGCATGCTTATTTGCTCTTATCCTTTCATTTAATAACAATGATCCCCTGTTACTTTATCATCTTCAGCAGATCAGGAGCAGAAAAGTCCATCTGACACACTGTGCTACACATTGGCTGGTACACCAGGGACAGCACTAAGAAAACTCCTTTCCTCCAGAGGAAGTTTCCTATCTAGAGGGGTTCTCTACATTTCTGGAGGACACAAACTCTTCTTCCAGCTCTCTCATGTCAGCATTGCTCACTGTTAACTCAGCTTCTTGGAGAAAGGTCAGAACACTTCCAGGGAAAGAAATGCAAATATCCACAGATAATTTGCCTGGGCTTTGTCTTGCCCTTGAAGTACAGCCGAGGCAGATACCCAGAATTCCATCACTGTCATGCAAATGCCCTAACTTGTCTCAAATTTAAAGCAAAGGGACCCATTAAAGGTTTGTGGCTTTGGCATTTGGTATCAGTTTGCTCCAATTAATATGAATATTGGAGATGTGAGGAGAGAAATCCCTTCAAATAAAGACATTCGTGGAGACTAAGTCCCAGGAGATGTTTCAAAAATAGATGCTGCCATTTTTATTAGCAAAGTACAGAAGCAAAAGGAGGAAAATAATAAGTTTAGGAAAAACACTCAGCTCATCAAATAGTACTGAGAAATTTGCTAAGAGAGCCCTAAGCTTAAATTACAGAGCAGAGTTGAAGATATTTTCAAATCTTACATAGCAGAACAAATTCTCTTTCCCACACTAATGGCTGTCTCTGTCTGTCAGCTCGGAGTTCAATCACGTATTCACAGTATAGTATGGGTCAAGTCCTAGAATGTCTGTGTCTTATAGTCTTATTCTTGGCTGACAAGTGCTACATCTAAATCAGTGTATGGCATTAAGTTATAGCCTGAAAGCAGGCTAGAGTGGTAAGACCAGTTGAGATGATGAATGCTTCTTGTTCCCCCCAGCTCTCAACCTTGCTCAGGCCACTCTTGCTCAAAGACACAACTTCCAATATCACTTATCTCATTGTAACTCAAAGCATAGCTCAATAGTAATGCTGCATGGGGTTTGTTTGGGTAAGTTCCTATCATCTGGCCCGAGTCAAAAGATTACACACCAGTAACAGAAATTTATTCAGAGCAAAGATATCCTGGCATAATAAGACCATCTTGCTTCATGTAATTATAATTTGTGCATCCAGAGACAGCTGTCCATCAGATATGTTTTATTAGCTGCCTTTGATTTCTATAATGAGTTTTATTAGTATATTTATGAGGAAGAACGGTGGCATATAAAGAAGTTATGAATAAGTTATTGTGTGTGCAGAACCAACATTTGGGATCTTTGAAGTCTTGCAGAGAAGCCAAAGTCTGAATGGATACAGACACTGCAATACTCCCCAAAATACAATCCATACAGACCTATTGCAATACCACACAGTGTCAGCACTACCCATTGTTTTGTTTCACAGCCATAAATCTTTTGATTTATGTATAAAAGAAATTTAAATGGGATCTGAAAACAAACAAACAAACAAAAAAACAAAACAAAAAAAAACCAGCAAACAAGAATGTCAAGGTTTAATTTATCTCTGATATTAGATTGATGTGGTATAAGTGTATCCTTCATCAAACTTGTTTGTCCTTGTTTCCTACATGCAAAAGCATTTGGGGTATGCTAGATGAGATGCATCGATTTTATAGAATTTTAAGAAAAGATGGTGGTTTCTTCAGGCAAAAAGCAGGGAAATATTTAGGACCAAAGTAAATTGAAAGCTACTGAAATAACAGGTTATGAAGACTAAGAGAAAATAACAACAGGCAGTGATCCTGAGCATGACACAGAGCAAAGTACAAAGGGACCAGTAGCTCTGGAGATACATTCCATTGGATACAATTTTCTGTAAGCCAAATACATAAACATGATCACTCTTCACTAACCATAGAAAGTTAAAAGTATGATTTTTGTACAAAATATCTGGCTTTTGGGGGACAAAGCTAAGAGTAATCAAGGTAAGGTCTGATTAATGACACAGACTTGCAAAAACAAAAGATGCGGCATGTCTGCCATGCACAGAATACAAGAGCAACCAGATGCTGCAAAAGTCCAAAAACCTCTTCAGTACACCCTAGACAGTCCCACCTAAGCAAGAAAAGAGACTAGGAATGTCCTCAGTGGAGCTACAAAACTAACCAGCTTCTTCCTGGGTCTACCCTCCCTGGCAAGTCCATCACCCACCTCTGATGCCTGTGTCCCCATACCCACCACTGGGCATTGCTGTGTGATAGCTGTGGTGATAGCTGGGGGTGAGGTGTTCAGCCTGATGTTTACCTGTCACAACAGCCTTCTGTCTTGCTGGCCAAAAAATGCCATGTTGACAGAAGAAGGGTTCAGCACACAAGAGCAGCTTGGTTTGACTGCTCAAGTTCTTCTCCTGCTGCCTAGCTGTCAGAGTCACCTGTCAGTGTCAGTAAGAAACCGAGCAGCCAAAAGTCATCCAATTATTTTGCTACAGTCTTCTCAGAAGTCTTCGTCAAAGCTGAGAGTTTCCAAGGAGGTGAGAAAAGGTGGTTAGAAAGACTTTAACAACTGCTTCTTTGAAAGGAGAGAAATTGCTGGCAAGTGATGGATCGTGCATGACACCTGCAGAGGGCTCAGATGTGGCACAGCCTCAGTGTCCCTGACCTCCAGCAAGACCCAGGGTCTGAAATGGTGCTAAAGATTGTATTTGACCATCAAGAACATATTCCACCTCCAGAAAGAAAATGAAAGCCACTGAGGTGCTGGATGATCTTATCAGGACAGTAATTGGAAAAAATCCCCATGGTAAGAAATACTCAACTGTCACCATGTGCAAAGAGCCTTGATTAGCCAGGTTGTTTACTGCTCACAATCATCAAGCTGTTCACTGCTCTGCTGACACCATCCTGAAGGGCTCAGCAGCCCCTTCTTGGCCTCATTCCTAAACACAATGTATTGTTTCCAGAGCCCTTTATGCGACCATCACTCCAATTAGGAGCTAGAGTGCCTTCACAAATGTTCTGTCCTCCCACTTTTTCAGACAGAGATGATCTGAATACCACAGAAACCTTTGAGAAGGGGGAAATCACTGAAGAGAGCATTTAGGGATCATAATGGCAATGAGTGGCAAGAACAGATGATTACAGAGCTTCATAAATTTTAATCAAAATATCAAAAGAGTTTACTGTCAATGCAAAGATATCCTTCTCCTAATAGGACAAACTCAGGCAGTAGCTTTGTAACATCCTTTGATGCCCTAGGATAGCAGGACCCCTGGAGCTGACTATTGTATCCTACAATAGTTCATTAGTATTGAGATTCTTAATTCCCTTTATTGGATCTGAGTTTTGGCTTCTAAGATCTGAACCCTGAAGAGCCAGAAACTTCAGAGTGATTTTTGCTTCACACTTGCTGGCTTTGGGCATTTAACTCCACACTTTCAGAAATAACACGTGCCTTTGCTGCAGTGAAGGAAAAGGAATAACCCTGTTATCTCTTAGCAAAATATTGTTATCATCACTCAGGCAAAGACCTCTACTTCCAAGTCATCCTTCACATTGCTGTTCTTTCATAACTGTGGGGAAAATATGTCTATATTAGAGCTGAAAATTAAAGACAGGAGGATGGAGGTTACGTCTTCTGTTTCTGGATGTGTCTAGTATTCAAAATGGAATTTTGTGACTCATCCTCTTCTACTCAGGACTCTTGAACAGATAAGCATTTCCCAGAAGGAGATCTGGGGAGAGCACACACTGAGTTAGAAAAGATAAGAAACTCCATTTTCTTCTGTAGTAGATTAAAAAAAAAGAAGAAAAAGTAAATGAATGCTCTAACTACAGAGAGCTGTTAAGTTCCCGATTGAGAAGCAAGGATCAATAAGAGCCCACCAGTTCAACCACTCTGTCCTTGATGTTTACTTTTGCCTCACATTTCTCACTCCACTGTCCCATAGAAACGCCCATATAAAATCACTGACTTCAGAAAAAATTGAAAAAGGTATTAATTTGCCTTCCTTTTTTTTTTTTTTAACATGTGAGTTCTCAGTCCTCAGACAACGAGGGAATGAGAGACCAGACTTATGTCCATTAAAACCAGGACAAAGTAATGCACTTGGAAGAGAAGGTGGGCAGGAGAAGAGTTAACCAGGTTTATAATTGTTTCCAGAGAACAATTATTCAGTCCCTAAAAATGCTGGTAGAAGAACAAAATGGAAAATGAACGTGGTCCCAGAAGACAAATGATTAATATTTAGGGAAGGACTATAGCAGGTTTTGATCCAAAAGAAAGGGAATAGAGGATTTTAATAAGAATGGTATTCAGACTGATTAGATTTGGGTTTTAGCATCTCAATAAAAAAAATGAAGAGCATTTTCTTATTCTATACCCACTTGTTTTGAAGACAAGGGCTCATGCTTGTATTCACTTTACCAGCACCTGTGTCTGAAGAGGCACACACACTCAGGCATCGCCAGCCTTGTGATACCAAAGGAAAAACAACCTGGAATGAAGAGCCAGGCAAACAACCTGGAACAAAACACACAGCTGATTAACACTCCCAGGGAATTTTTTTAATGGAGAATAATTCTTTTCTTTAATTTTCCCTTCCCTCTGCAGCTTTCCTCAGAGCAACATCTGCGAATGACCCCCCCTCCCCAGCTGCGTGGGGCACAGCTCCCTGCGCTCAGCTGAAACTGGCACGGGGACATTTTTGCTGGTTTGGGTGGACACGAGCAGGTGCAAAGCATGGGGACACAAGCAGGATTGCCCGTCCTGGCCAGAGGGACACGGAGATGCCAGACAGGGAGCCTGGCTGCCCTGGGGCAGCACCCACCGCTCCTGCCTGCGCCTCCGACGCCGGCTTTCCCGTTTAATAAAGTTGTGACCTCTTGCTATCACCACAACACCGATTCCAGTTTTATTTCCCTGGGGTTCATAGCAACAGTAACACACAGTAGTTATAATGTGTCATAAAATAAATATTAGCAAAAGGCCCAGGTGAACCTCTGCCGGTCTGGAATTTGCTTGGCATCACACATCCCCTAACGCGTGTCTGCAAAAGCAGAATTTGTCTGCTGATGGAGGAGGTTTGTTTGTTTGTTTGTTTGTTTGCCTGAGTGTTGTTTTCTCTTCAGTCGGCTGAACTTACACCAGTGTCACAGCTAATAAAGGTACAGCACTACCTTGCACATTGCCCTAATCACATTGCTCTTGAAATTAAGTCTGTCAGCACTTGGGCTGTAAACCTGTATTACAAGGGCTTAATAACTCCACTGTGAACAAAACAAAATTACTTCGGGATTTAAACCTGGTGTGCAAGGCTTCTGCCTATGGAAACACATTTTAAAGGTTGCAAGGAACAGACAGAGCACGACCAAAATGGTTAAAAAGATAGAACAGATGAACAGAAACACATGTGCAGGGGCACATACACACCTGTAACCTCATGGGACATATTTTACAGCCCTACCCTCACTGAGAGGTAGCTCTATCTACCTACATAGAGGTGAAATAAATTCATCAGAAGCCTCTGACTCCCACCCATCAGTTTCTTCAGGTTTTAGCCTAGTCTCAGTCTCTATTTCATTTTTCCCCAAGAATAATAAATTTACACTTGTCTACCACGAATTATGCTGGCCTGAAGCTGAGGCAGCCAAGGTAAACTCCATCCTAGAGCAGTAGCAGTTGTTTCGTGTATCGAAATGTCCCATCTTTGAAGTTGAGACTTAATAATGTCTTGCAGGAAAGCCCCAGGGCAAAGCTTTTCTCTGCCACAGACTTCTTGTACAACTTTGGGCAAATCATTTAGCTCTCTATTCCTCAGCTCCTCTGCTGAAAAATGGGAATAATTAAATTGCTCCACTTCATCAAACATCTGTAATGATAAATACACTATGAAATGCTCCAAAATCTCTGTAATGAAGCTCACCCACTGGACAGAGAGATGCAGAGCTAAAAAAAGGCTCCTTGTTACCATTCTAAATTCATAGCCTTTATAAGTCCAGAAGTGCTGTTCTAAGTCAGTTTTAAAGTTTATTTTCTTTAAAATGCATCAATCACATAGATTCTTCTGTAAAACCCTTACATATATGAGGGTTTTTTTCTGTTAAATAGTGTAGGCTGCATTGTGGTAAAACACACAGCTTTGCTGTTGCAGTTTGAGGTGGCCATGCTGGAACTATTGGCATTTACATGGTGGATCTAAACGGCTAAGGTGGAGCTCTACCAGCACAAGATTACCCTTCCTTAAACCCCTAGTCCTAACTCAGATGCCAAGTCACACAGAATTTGTTCACACTCACAGGGAGGTGCAGAAAATAGGTGCACCTGGGGCTCATGGAATGCCAGCACCAAGATGTCCCCCTTTATCCTCATCCTCACTTCACCAGACAGGCACTAGTCCCAGGAAGGAACAGGTGTCACACAGCAGCTCTGAGGCACTGACCTGGAACTTCATGCTGTCACTTAGATGGATTTGTGCACCAGGAGGTGACCCCCTCAATGACCAGGGCTGTGGGAGTGAAGCTGTGTCTATAGGAGAGGCTGGGGAAATGGGTGCTGCCAGAGGCCCGGGATTTCCCTGCAGAAAGGGCAGGTGAGTTTGGTTAACACTGCAGATGATGATATGGACGAAGGGAAGGGAAATGGACAGTGTGGGATACAAAAGAAATTAAATACAGCATCAACACACAGTGTAGTTATGCCCATGAGAGAGACCAATACAAAGGGATGAGTTGTCTGAGCAAGAAGTCAAAGCTGGTTCTGGGTTTTCCTATCAAACCCTCCACCCTCTCAATCTCCCTTTGCTTCACCTCCCTTCTTGGGAGGTCTCTACCCACATTTTGAGCCTGGAGAAATCCCACAGCATGCATCTTCCTAATGCTCAGCCATCAACTCCCTTTGGTTCCTCCATGCAATAAGCAATAGCACTGGGACCAAGCAACACTGTTTCCCACAGCTCCCTGGCTCCATTTTGGCCAGGGATGGCCACAGCAATGCAGCACAGTCAGATGGTGGCAATGGCCTGACCTGCCAGTATTTGCCATGCTGGCCATGTATGGGGCAGCAGCTGGGAAAGCCCAGGGTGCCAGGGCAGGGTCTCCCAGGCTCTGGCTCCTCCAAGTCCTCCACCCATCAATCTTAGAGCAGTGTGCTGTCATGGATAAATAGCAGCTGTTGCAGTAAGCTCATCGGATAACAGGCCCGTATATTAAAGTACCTTTAGCACACTTACTAAAACATATATTTAGCTAGGGAAAATAATCTTGCCCTGTCTATAAAAGTCAAAGTTTGCCTTTATAAATAACTCCAGGAACCCTGCACACATCCAAGGAAATGGCGACGGCGTGCACACTCAGCCTCCTTCCCAAAAAGGTCTCTGAATAAAATATAAACACACTGAAATATAAAGAACCGTTTGGTGAAGATAATGAAATCTAGTGAAGCCAGTAATTTACTCTGTAAATCATATAGCTACCTCTTCCTTGCAGTTGCCCGCCCTGATTTACATCATGAACCTTATTTCCGAGCCTCTCCCTGCTTTATTGCATGGGAGCACTGACAACAGCTTCTGCCTGTCTTTGTGGCTGGTAAAAAACATTTCTTTATACCAGTGAGATGTCCCACTCTGAATATGCCACGTTAGCTTGATATACTCGTCCTTTTTTTTTTAGTCTCCTCTCAGGTCCTCCTGAGGAGGGAAGGAAAAACAATTATCCCAAAATGCCTGTTTTGCAACCATTCTTGTCACGGTATCTGGCAACGATTCTGGTCCAAGTGCTGTGTTGGTGCCAGCCATGGGGAGCTGCATAAAGGATCCCCCAATGCTTCCCAGGGACCCCATGGCACCCCCAGTCTCCCCACTCACCCCCCAGTCTCCAGCATCACACAGCCTTTTCCCATTCCATTCATAGCACTAAACCTCTTCCCATTGCCATGGCAAAGACTCAGAAGGCTGTAACATTTCCTGTATTGCCCAGAATATCTTAAGAAGGGGCTGGAAATACCTGGGTGTCCTCTCCTCAGTAACCCAGCCCTGTACACTTGGGCATCAGAAAATGTGAAAAAACACCAAGCCCTGGGGGGGTGGGGGTTAAGCCCGTTGTGCCACAGTACTGCTGCACAGGGTTTAGCCCCAGCCTCATTTCTCATTCACTTCTCTCCTTTAAGCCAAATCACTCCGAGGTGAGGCTGAATTTCTGTGAATTCAATCAGATTCCTCTCCTGGTGTACACACGTACATCAGGCAGGAGCACAATATGTATCATTCTGCCTGGGTCTACCCAGGAATAGAGACTGCAGGGGAAAAAAAAAAATTATATCTGGATGAGTCTTTATGATGTGTGTTCCTTCAGTATTAAGATTTCTTCAGGCTTTGTGTATCCGGTAATATTGCTCTCATTTTAGATTCTCCCAGTATTAATTTTAAGAGAAAATTCTTTGTGACAACTGCTGTTGATTTAAAACTAATGTTTAGCCAGTAATGGGTAATTGTATTAGACTAAAAAAAGCTGCTGTAAAGTCGACCCCAGTCTGATTTTTAATTTACTGCATCATCAGCTACTTTTATGTTACTATTTAATCTGCTGAAATAAAACTATTGCTCTACGAATATCTCTAACATACAGGAAAGATTGTTTTTAGCCGTTCTGCTCTTGGGGCTGAGGAGCTGTTAATTATTATATGAATAATTCCTGTGAATACATTTATTTATATTTGTTTTAATTGTCACAATACTCAGAGAAGTAATGTGTTACTATTTCACTCTGAACTCTCTCTTAACCCTTAAACAGGGAAAGGGATGATACCCACCACCACTTTGCACATCTATTGAGTTCATAAAACGCATTCTACTTGCTAAAACAATTTCCCATGTTTACTTTTTTCCCCAAAAGGACCTACATCTTGCTCTGGCAGGATGGTCATATTTGCATCTCCAGGACCCTAGCAGCACAGGGGCCTGATCCTGCTCTCTCCTCCTTGGAGCTGCCTTCCTGATGAATGCAGAGAGGAGTGAACACCATGTCAAGCATTAAGAAATCAGCCCCAGAGGGTTGAAACCCCCCTGGCATCGATGGAAAGACTCCTACTGTGTGGAGTGGGCCCTGGATGGGTCCCCACAGCCTCTACGTGGGGATTTTCATGCACAGAGGAGAGGCTCGTGAGATGCTTTGGTATAAATCCTGTTAGCAAGTAGGCATTTTTATTGGGTTTGTGCTTATTAACTTTGTGCAGAAATAAGTTGCATCAAGGTCACATGAAAAAAGCTTTCTGCCTCCATCTATACCTGGCATCAGTGACCTTCTCAAAACAACACATTACCAGGTTAAAACAGCATCCCAAAAATACTGTACTGCTTGTTTCAGTAAAAAAGAAAAACTTCATTAGAAAAAAAAACAACTATTACAACAAATAAACTGCACCCCCCACCCAGTGGAAAAAAAAAAAAATAAGGCTTTTATTATTTGAGACTCCTTTTAATAAGCAGCAGCTCTCATAAAGATTACCTGGGAGATAAATGGGTTGGGAAGAAAAATGACTCGGGATCTGACCAAATAAATATATATCTGTGGCACATGAGTTGCTGATTCTTAATGTTTCAAACACTTTTATATTATAGCTTTAGGTTTATTTACCCTGATAAATACTTGATTACCTGCCCAAGACAACTGGGGGAGAAAGCTGTTGTCAAATCTATGACAATATGATCAAGTATACATGGTTACAAGATAAAGTAAGGTAAAACAAATGATTCTTCATGCAGTGCAGCCACCTATTATTTTATCCAAACAACTCCAGTTTTTGTTATCTCCTTATGGTTGAATGCCTATTCCCTGGGAAGAGGGAAGAAGTCTCTTTTTACCTCAGTAATTAGCTTGTTTGAAAGCTCCCACAAATTCTTCCTATCATAAATTTTGCATTGCTCCGTGCACAATAATGCACATAAAATTAAATAAACAATTTAATTAATTTAATTAAAATTAAATATTAAACATATTGTGTATAAGAAGCCCGTGTCTTTGATTTAATTGGGCAGGAGTACCCAAAGCAGTTTGGGTAACAGTGAAAAATAATTAAAAACAACAAGTACGGTAGCCTCTGGGTACGAAGAGTAGTTGGGAGCTTTCTCCTGAGAAAGGTTTATTTAATTAAAACTAAACTAATCTTTGGAAAACACTTGATAAGCATTTCATAATACAAATCATAATCCAAAAATGAAGCTTATACTTCGTCTACACGGTACTGGAAAATAATATTAAATAATTCAATTCTGCCACGAGCTACTTTCCCAGCACGCACAGAATAATTCAGCAACATGTTTACCACCTTTAAATTTTCTGTAACGTTTAGTTCATCTAGATAAATGTTAGGAAATTATATGAAGGCATAATGGATCTGTAAGTGATAAGGCTGAGAATTAATGCTTTATTTAGGCTGTTTACTGCTTCTTGTAGCTATAATACCAGACAAGGAAAGCACAGCTGACTTGTTTACAAGGCAAGCTGTGCCTGCATTAGCAGGTGAGCATTTGGCTGTGGTTGCATTTTCTAACCTATTCTTCGACACCTTTAATTCATAATGGAGAATATTATTTCCAGAATCTCATACCACTGAAGGAGGAATAGATTATTTATAGGGTGGTGTCTCCATCAATACTCCATGTTGGCAAACGTTAGTATTTCTATACCACCCCGGTGATAATTTCAGCTCCCTGAAAAACTTGGATCCTGCCCAAGGTGGCAAACTATCCGCCTGGACATCAAACAGTCTGCCTTGCACAACCACTCACAAGCTGGATTGCAAATGCTGACAGGCTTTATAGGTCATTTCAAAAACAAATGCTTCATTTTAACACCTTAGACTGCAGCAGCTCCTACAACAAGCTGCTGATGCCAACTGGCTTTTTCAAAAGTGAATGAATCCAAAGAGATCCTAATTGACACTTTCAGGCAAGTGCCCAGCATAACTGAATATTACTCAGGTTTCTGGAGAGCAGTTTTAAAGTGACCATATAATTTAAGTGACCTTTGAATATAATTTAAAATGCTACTGTATAGTAGCCTGGTTCCTCTCCCGCTGAATGGGCTCCATCAATGGGGAAACTCCCATTGATGTTAATGAGGGCAGGAGCAGGCACTTCCACCCCTGGCTCCCATTGAATTATCCAGGTTGCTTTTTTTTTTTTTTTTTTGCTTTTTTTTGGGAGGGGGGTGGGCTTTTATTTATTGCTTTTTTTATTTTTCCTGGGAAGATCCTGTTAACTGACTTGGGGTTGCTTTGGTTCATATCATACCCACAGCTTTTTAGCAAAAGACCAAATGCTTTAGCAGAGATTCCTGTCGAAAAAAGGTACAATAGAGCCCTTTACAGGGTGTGGGAATTTCCTGCATGTTGATTAACCTCATACTGTAAAAGACTGTAGGACAAATCCTTCAGTCCTCACGCAGACAAAAGTCCACATTGCCTTATCCGAAATCTCCCTGCAAACGCTCATTAAAGTCAATGGTATTTTGCCTCAGTAAGGGCTGGGGATTTGGCCCGGTGGTTGTCTCTGCGATTGGGCATCACCAGGAGAAGGGGATTACCACGACACTGAACCCACAGCAGGGACTGCCTTGCCCCAGACCTCGGACACCAGCTTCCCCCCAGCCCCAAAAAACCCACAGCAAAATCACACTGGTGAGGCCAGCCCAGTGCTCCAGTGCTGAGTGATGCCCAGCATCACGCCGTGGGCCACCGTCCTGACACCCACAGGGAGCCACCCAAGTGCCACCCTGGGGACCCCTGCCAGCCAGCTTGCCCCCCACGGTAAGGCAGAAGCAGGCAGGGCATTAGCCACCAACCCACGGGGTTCCTGTCCTCCCCACTGTAGCTGCTATCAAAAAAAGTCAGGCTTACATCCCCTCCAGGGTAAGCTAGCCAATAATTTAGAAGCAGCTCAGAGGAAGGCACATCTATCCAGAAAATAATAGAAATATAACAAAAAAAGTGGGCTGGTTTCTATTTGTTTGTTTTAACCGTATCATAGCTCAGACCTTCCTTGCCTTTGTGGTTCAATATTTACTGATCGAAAATATAGACTGGCTGTGAGTCACAGCATTTGCCAGAAAGAACGATTATCATCAGAAAGAAATGGGCATTAAAAGAATAGCTCTCCCATTTCCAGCATATAAAACAGACATTCAGAAGAACAAACAGAGCAGAGAAGAAATGATGGTCATTTGCAAGTAAAATATTACTAAACAATATAACATTGGATTAACTGTTTCATGTATTTATTGTGAAAGAATATATAGAACTTTGCATGAGAAACTATGAGTACAAGCAAGAAACAATGCAGCCTTTTAAACCCCTTGCTTTTAAGCTTAATGCCTCTGCACGGACAGCACACGAGCTTCCTCCCTATGCAACAACTCCTATGAAGTTCAAAAGGGTCAGAATCGGGCCCCGAGGTTTGCAACTTTTCTCCCATAAGGTCCCTTCCAATAACACTGCACCCCCTGCCCTCAGCAACCCCAAAGTGCTTCAGATGCAGATGTGTTTCAGGCTGAGATTGTGCAAGACAGCAAAGCAGCACCATAAGCTGCAATTTGGGGTGCTGAGCCCAGAAATTATGGAGCACCTTTTTCTTCCTACAGACATTAAAAAAAAAAAAAGGGGGGGGGGTGGGATGGAGGGGCAGGATAAAGAAAAAAAAAAAAAAAAAAAAAGCAGGCATATATTGAGTCCCATCCTGCATTTGTGTGAAGCAAACCATTGAGCCCACAGCACAGTAGCCAGAGCTGACTGGACCCAACAAAACCTGACTCCATTTATTGTCTTTTGTTGTGGTGTGCCAGGAATGCAGGAGATGGAGTTATTCTGAACCAGGGCTGGCTCTGCAGATGGCTTTGTACTCCCAGGACCTGTGGATTGCTGAAAACTGGTGCGGCTCTGGCCTCCAGCTTTAGAGATTTTTCTTCCTTCTAGGGCTATTTAAAATGGTCACAGAATGATTTCAATAACTCTGTGGCAAATAATAAATTCTGTGAATTTGTAATTAGTTTGCTACTCTTACATAAGCCCAAATTGGATTAATTCGCTGTTCTCTTACCCAAAATACAGGTCCAAAGAAGGATTTCTGGCCAATGTGAAAAGCAGGTCTATTCTAGTACTTGGCTTACTCAGAAATCATTATAAAACCTTTAACAGGAATGCTTTAACAAAAATTAGTACAAATTTAATTCTATTATTTAACTAAAAGAGTTACTGAGGTTCCTGTGGATCTATATTAATTTTTATTTTATTTAAATGACAAAAAAAAATTAATGCACAAATATTTTTCTGTGGTTTGTCCTAAATGAAAGAATCTTTGCAAAATCAGCAGCACACAAAGAATTTCAGTGGTACAGCTGATCACTGCTGTCCCAGCAAGCACAGGAGCTGCCTGTTGGAGACAATTAAAGCACCAGCAGTAGAGATACAAAAGATAACATAGAGTTTTAGGGCTGGATTAATGCAGCCTTTACTCTGTGGAATACAAAGGGTTGGGCCAAATGACTCCAGAAGTTGTATCCAGGTCCATCTTCTTCCATTCTATACACAGGGAAGGGTCAAATTTATTTTTAGAGCTTGAATTCTCCCTGCAAGTGCATACTAAATTAAATTAAACTCCTAGATTCCTACAAATAGATCCTGAAGCCCTGATTTACTTGTAGCTTCACAGACACAAAATTCCTACTGATTTCAAGGACAATTTTGCCAGACACAAAAATGCTAAATTCAGTGCTCAGGATCACTGCTGTTATTTAGAAAGAACCCAAAATAAAGGAGTTCTTAAAAAAAACCACAAATAGGATTTGGCCCCTGATACATAGTCATAACAATAATGATGTCATTCATGTTCAGTCATGTACATGGTTTCATAAATCATTCTTAATGATTTCTTTGATATACAGAAGAGCTTGAAGCCTGACAGGCAACTGTAATTTTAAACAAAGCTTTCAAGTAACTTTTCGAGCTCAGGATGGCAAAACCAAATGCCTGAGTAATATGTATCTAAGCACACAAATCCACAGCACAGGCAGAAGCATGGGCTGGATGCTGCTGTCAGCATTACCACTGATCTGGAGCTGGGGTAAACCAGTGTACAAGGAAAGGAAACCCATGCTGTCTGCATTCACCTTCCTGTTCAGCAGTGAAACCAGCAGAGCTAAACTGCTTTAAACCAGCTCCCCATTCAGGACACTGCTTTCCAAGCAAATTCTGTGATGGGATTCAGGGGGCAGTGAGGGGAGCACCCAGGAATTTCAAGCAGTGGTCAAGAGTTAATGGATTAAAGGGGATCTGCAGGATCCTGAATGTTTCTGCAGCACCCTGGGGGTCACTCTTTTGGGGAAAATCTTACAGCTATGCTATTAACCTCCCTGGGAAGTTGGAGCTTGTCCCTGCCCTGTGATTCCCCACAATGACCCTGGGTGGGAGGATCAGGTGCTTGGGACTTCTGATTGAAACCGCACCTTCACCTGGATGCTCAGAGAGGTACAAATATGCAAGGCACAGAGAGAGGAGTGCTCCACTTTCTGCTGGCACACCTACATGCCTATTATTTTTGCCAGGATTTATCCTACCTCCAGCAATATTCAGGCCGCTAATCTATTGTTGTAGCTCAGGCTAAGCTGATGCTCGTTTTTAAATGAAATCCTCAGGTGAAATTTGGCAAACCCTGCGTGTGCATGTGGTTTGTCTCTGCTTGCAATCTTGTGTGTGTGTGCACCTTAGTGCAGCACAGCTCCCCTGACTTCTGGCTGGTGGGGTTTTATTCCTGACAGGCTAGATATGAATAAAATCATATGGAGCTGTGTTTTTACGGTCCAGCCTTCTGAGTCCCATCCTGCTGCCATTGAAATCAATGGCAAAACTCCCAACTTCACTAGTCCTATCAGATTAGCTTTGTTCCACAGACTGAAACAATCTAATAGATACCAGGTGTCCTCCATAGAGCTTGTGTGGTCTACCAGTAAGTGGAACATATTTTAAAAAGTCAAATATGAAACAGCTACATCACAGAACCTGTAATAACCCCAAACTGGTATTATTATCTATGGAAGACATGACCAGTATCTAAGATGTGACTCAATATATATTTATATGATGCATCCTATAACAGACATTTTCTGGAGTAAACTCAGCTGCATGTTAAACCACTACAGAAACAGATCCATATTTATGCTCATTTCCACAAGAAAGCATGGCTCTCATGTGTTTTTACTTAAGGGAGAGAGCCCAAAACAACCTTAAATTGATCCAGAAATCTACTTGAAATATATGACCCCACATGTAAAAAGACATATAGAAGTTAAAGCCTGAATGTGAAACCTCTAGGCTGCTGCTCTAACATTTAGTTCCTTCTTGCTCCAAGCTGTGAACCTCCATTGTGAAATTCCCTACCTGTTTTTCCATATTCACAGCTCTTCACCAGCTTCCCCAGAAGCGTGAAGGACAGGAGAAGATGACACAGTGACATTAACATCGAGACCTGGGCTGCACCAAGATACCCATCACTGTGCAACGGGCATAGGTGGAAAATGTGCAAGAAATTTCCCAGTGCTATCTCCTGATGGGAGGCTGGCCCTGGAGCCTTGCCCAAGTCAGAGACCTGCTCTTACCAACAAGAACAGAATTTGCTCTGCCCACTCCAGAGCCTAATGCTGATTCACAGCACCTGCAGATAGGGGCCTTAGTGAAGCTCCTGCTTGTTTTCCCAAGGGGAGAACCAGAATATCCAGCCCAGGACCTATCATACAAATGTAGACAGATCAATAACCTAGGAACACACCAGTGGGGAAATCCTGAGGAAAAATTCAGCCCTTCCCAAGGAACAACAACCAAAAAAAAGATAATGAAACTTTTCTTAATCAAAGTAAAGGTCATCAACTGTGCTAAGGTCTACCCTGGTTTGCTGAAGAATATCTCCTGGGACCAGCTCTCAGGGCTATTGGCATGCTTGAGACTTCTGCTCTGCTCTTGTCCTGCAATTCCATGGCTTGGCAGCAGCTTCCATGGATGTCCCTGACTACAAAATTAGCCCTGAGCTCTTGCAAACAACACTGGACTCTGATGTGTGAGGAGCTGGAGTCAGGAGTGCTCCAAGACAAGAATTTTTCCTCCTCTCTGCTAGCATGAGCAAGCTTCACACCAAGCCTCTCTTTTCCATCCAAAGCACTGACTGTTGTCTCCTAAATGTTGATGGGCAACACATGCTTTCCCCCAGCCTGGCCTGATGTGGAGCTCCTCCTCAGCTGGTCTCCAGGTGCTGCTGCAGCATCCCCTAAGAAGAGAGCACTGCAGTACCCGAGGTGTCAGTCCCAGACAGCATTTCAGAGAGTTGAATCTGCCAATGGAAAGGGCAAATCTGGAAGGATCAGGTTTGGAAAGGACAGCTTTCTGCAGCAAAACTGGAGCCAGTGCCTGTCTGCTGAAGTCAAAGGGTACATATTTAAATTTTTTTTAATAGCTGCACTGGAGCTTCAGGAAGACACCAAGCCCCATGATTCAGTTGGCATTTCATTTGATATCCAAAAATCTAGTGCTGTATCTAGTCTTATCTTTTACCAGCCATCCCCTTTCATTATGGATTCATCTCCTTAAGAGGCTTAAATACTCGTATTTTTCCAATAAAGATCTTCCAAAATACATTCAAGGGTAGCTTATTTTAACATTCATCACATTAAACAAGACTTTTACCAGAGCTGAGAGAACGCGTAACTAATTGTTGGAAGATCTGGTCAAGTTTATTGTAATGGGTAACTGTCGGGCAATTATGATTTATTTAGTCAGTGGGAGATAAGGCACGCATTGTTCTCTGGAAGAAAAAAAAAAAAAAACCAACAAAACTAAAAACGGGACTGATCTTAAAGGTAATATTATTTCCCATGCCTTTTTTTTTTTTTTTTTTTTTTTTTTTTTTTTTTTTTTTGTAGCTGAAGGGATCCACCAGAGCACAGTCTACATCATCTCCCTTCAATCCAAATCCTGGGGTTTAAGTTTAACCCCATCCTGTCTCCCTGGCCCAGCCAGCAGGTGCATTTCCTCCTCCACTTATTTCTTAATAACTCTGTTGTCATTAGGGGACACCTGAGAGCACCAGCGTCTCCCACAGGGTCCCCGAACCTTGCTGCCCGCTGTGAGAGAGCCTGCATCCATCCAGGCTGGGGGACAGGGTGAAAAGGGAGTGGAGTGTATGTTCTTTTAAACCTGACATTCAAAAAAAGGAAGGGAGAGAGAAAAAAGTACCCCTTTATTGCCACCGGTCCTCAGGTCCCTGCTGTGCTTTCTCGGGGGGCAGCATGCCCTCGCAGAGACTCCGAGAAGCAGGCAGGGATCATCCCCGTGGGCACCGGGGGGGCGGGAGGCATGAAGGGTTCGGTGGGGCTCGGTCCAGTCCGACACGGCCCCAGGGCGATAGCAGCCCTTTCCCGCGCAATCACATTCCGGCTGAGCGGGGCGGGAGGCGTCCGTGGCCCCCCGGGGTGCTGCCTGCCCCCTTCTTCGTCCTTCTCTGTCCTTCCTGCCCCCCCAGGTCGATGCAATGCTCGGGTGATCGCTGCCAGGCGGGTCTGCCCTGCCCTGGCAAACTCTGGAGCTTTGCTAGGGAGCGGGAAGGGCTCTCCCCGCCTGGCAGGGGTGTGCTCGGATGCGGCCGCTGAGCAGGGGGGCAGCGTCCGTGTTACCCCGGCAGCTCCCGGCGTCGGGGCTGCCTTCACTTCTGGTGGGACCCCGTTAGTCTCGGAGCCCGACGGCTCCGAGCAGCCCAACGGAGGATGAGAAAGGGAAAAAGAAAAAAATAACCCGAATTATGCCCCGGCCCGCCTTGTGCCCCTGCATCACCCTGGCGCGGAGGATCCTTTCTGTGCTCACGCCGAGCCCGCCACCACCGCTCCGCCGAATCCCCCACCACGGCCCCGTCAGCACCAGCATCGCTCTGGGGTGGCCACGGGCCTCACAAAGCTCGACTTCGCAGCCCTGTCCTCCTAAAATCTCCCCCACTCCCGCAGCCAACAAAGTTTTTATTCGCATCCTCTTTATCCCCGAACTGACGAAGTGACCAAGAACAAACAAAGAAACTCTTTTTTAATGTAAGGGTTGCTCACCTGGTGCAGTGCAGATCAAATCTCAGAGCAAGGGACTTCTACTCCCAGCAAAGTCTGGTTCACCGACTTGCTCAACCGGAAGAAAGAGCTCCATGAGCTAGTTTACATACACTCTTTTAAATCTCTTTCAAAGGCGTTTGATGTAGAGCATGAAGATGCACCTTGCGCGCTGCTGTCAACAGCCAGCCCGCGGCTGGGACTCGTGAGCTACGTGTCCAGCTTCACAGCAGAGGGAAAGTTACAGATTTTTTTATTATTATTATTTTAACGCAAACTTTTTAACTTTTTCCTTCAAATTTCAGCCCTTCCCCCTTCGGCAAAGCTTTTTTCCAAACTTTTAGATTTAATCGGAAACCGTTTGAGCTGTGTTTTAAACCCCGCACCGCTCCGCGTTTATTTGTTGTAAAACAAAATAAAAGTTAAGTCGAAGCTGCTTCACCGACAAGCTGGAAGCCCGGGGTTTGGAGGAAGAGGGCGAAGGGGGGCAGGGGGAGCGGGAAGGTGTGCTCCGGGCCGTGCTCCTGTTGGGACTCTCCTGGAGCGCGACAGCTTGAGGGGAGCTCTCCGCCGGGACCACCCGCCCCCCCACCCCCCCCACCTCCGCGGGGCTCCGCTGAAGGCTTCAAACTTGGCTGCGGTATTCGAAGTGGGGGGAGGGGAGTGGGCGGCCGGGGCAAGGCCCTTCCCCAGCCGCGATCGGTTCCGGACAAATGCCAGTTTGGCCAGCAGAGCTCCTGTCTCCGCTTAGTCACTTGTTAGCGCTGCCTCGGAGTCTCCCCGATGGCGAGGGAGAGGTGCGATGCTTGTTAACATCCACTATAAACCACTGCCATATGCACTGCCTTAATTCTGGCGTCTGGAGATGCAGAGGAAGCCTGGGGCAGGACCCTCGACACCCATTCCACCCACACGCCTAGAGGCCGGGGCGGACGTGGCGCCCGGTGCCCCGGGGGCAGCGCATCTCACCCCCGGCCGGAGCTGAAACGAGGGCCACCCGGACCCACGGCCCTGCAAGCAGAGGGGAGGGGAGCGGAACCTTCTTGTAAAGCTCCCAGCCGTCGGAGCCCTCAAGATAAACATCATTAGAAATCATTGTAATTTGGATTGTGAAATCTGACCTCTGACCCGCCGGGCTACGTGTCACAACCGTGTCTGCTTTGATTCCTCGAAAGGCGGCACAAAGGAACAAGCTCCGTGACAGGAGGCAGCGGGATCTGCTCCCCGGCCCGAGGGGACCGACGGGGGGGGAACCACGCGTGGCTTTCCCCTCCTCCCTCATGCTTTATTTGCATATGCAAAGCAGCAGGATGTCGGGCCACCCCCCGTCGGGGGAGGGGGCTGGGGGTTGTCGTCGGGCCTAGGCAGGGGTCCTGTCAGCGGTTGTGCCCGGTTCTCGAGGTGCTTTGAAAGAAGAAATGAACTTTGGTGCGTCCTTCCACTAGAAATGAGAGGCGGTGGGGGGCAGCGGATCGTCTGTTGGGTGTTGGCTGAGATTCACTCCCCATAAACGCGCTGCTGCCTCCCGTGAGTCGAGATGAGAAGGGGGAGACAACCTTAATTTCCGATGGGGGCGGGGAGTTGTGCGATACCACTTTTCCGCCTGGACTTGTCTTGGTCTCCCCCGTCCCACTCGAGGGTCCTGTTCACCCCTCAGTTCTCTGGCCAGGGGGCCCTGGTGCTTGTTCCCTGCCTCCCCGCGCTGCACGCCTACTCTCCCTCCGACGGGAAGGACAATGCGGTTCTTACCTCTGTGCTCTTCGCTGCCCACTGCGGAGATGGTGCTGAGCCCCCTGAAAGGGGGGGGCACGCCCGGGACTCCCCACCTGCCAGCCGGAGAGAATCCCCTACGGGGCTGTCTGCCTCTGGCACCCCCGGGGGCCAAGGGTCACTCGTGGAGCCAACCAGGGCAGACCTGCTCACCTCCCCTCATATTCCCCGCTCAGCTGTTCTGGCCGAGAAATCCTAAAAGCATAATTACATTAAAAAGTCTGATTTGTTTAAATAATCCTCTTTAGCCTCCCCTTAATCTGCCCTGTATTTCCCCCATCGTCTTTATTCCTGACTTGTCCAGCTCAACTGAGCTTGGCCGGACACCCCACGCTGAGGAATCCCCTCTTCATCTCCCTCCCCCTCCTCCGGAGCCCCCACCCGGCGGTGACCCCCGCGCCCGGGAGCCTGTCCCCGGCTGCAGGTAGGCAGCGGGCCCAGGGGTCGGTCGGTGGGAAGGGGGGAGCGGGGAGCCTCGACAACCCCCCTCAGCCCAGCCTTAGCATCACCCATGTCCTGCGGGTGGGGAAATCAGAGCGGGTCGGTGCCCTGTTCTCTCGGCAGGGCAGGTCCGGATCCAGCACTCGGGATGGAACATTATCCGATTTTAAAGCAGAAATTACATTTTTCGCCTGCACAACTCTAGGGGAGTGTGAGGCAACGGGTGTATGAGAAAGGCAAAGAAGTGATCTGAGAATGGAGCTGGGGGGTGAGGGTGTCAATCTTTCCCAGTCTCCCCGACAGCAGCAAGTGAAGGGGAAGGGGCTCTGAAGGAACCGGGCCCTCGCTGGCCACTTTCCCCTCGAGCGCTGCGGCTGGCAATTTAAAGGACGTTTTCTTCTCCTCGGTGCGGAAAATTTAGGTTTATGTTTCAATCCCGTGGAAAAAAGGGAAGGGAGAAAGGAAGGCAGAACTTTAGATGGCGCTGTACAACATTTATTTAAACCTTCCGAGTATTCCCGGCTCCTCGGCCTGCACCGAGGAGCAGAGCCCTCGGCGGACAGAGAAGGGCTGGGCTGGGCGGGAATGGGGTGGGATGCGCGATGGAGGAGGGGTCCCGCAGTGGGTGCTGAGGGCATGGGTCTCGGCTCTCGCCGGGCTGGACAACCCGGCCTGCGCCTCCATCCGCGGTGGGTGACAGCTAACTAAGAAGGAATAGTTAAAAAGCAAACAAAAATGGCAGAGGCCGCTGCCCTTCTGCTCCCCATTCTCTTTGCAGAGATGGAAACCTCCTAATACCTCCGACGGGGCGAGCATAGGAAGTGGAGGGGAAGCAGCAGACTTGATACGAGCTGGGGGTGCTGCTGCTCACCCAACTCCGTGCCCCGGCCCATCGGGCCCCGCTCCCCTGGGGCATAGCCTCGACGTTGCCCTGTCCCCCGGCGGGGAAGGGGGGCAAAATGTAGCAGAGGGGCTCCTCTGGCTCGGGGCTCACCTTGGCTCCGGCTTTGCCGGCTGCTCCCCTTCGACCCGCCGGCTGCGGGCCTCGAGGAGGGATCCAGAGAATCAGAAAGAAAGAGAAAGGAGAGGAAACGCAGACAGGGATCCCCGTCGGGGAGCCTGGCCGCTGCTCACACGCCCCGGAGGCCCGTCTCTTGCAGGGCCAGCGGAGCCCCAGCGCCCGCCCTCGGATCGGAGAAGCCCCACGACAGCCCCCCGTGCGATCCGGGCCCGGGCAGAGCCGCCTCGACGGCGTGGGGACGAAGAGAGGATTTAAGAGGGCTGGGTGGAAACGTGGAGCTGGGGCGGCAGGCCGCGAACCCCGCCGGCCCTCTGGCACCCCACGCTTCCAACGCACACGGGGCAAAGGGATCGCCATTCCTAAAAGGGGGAAGGGAGGACAGGGGCCGGGAGCGCTCCCAAGGAGCTGCGGCGCAGCGCCCGGTGCAAAGTAGCAACTGCTCCGATCTTCTCCTCGCCGCGTTTTGCCCTGCCCGGGGAGAGCTCCTCGCTGGATACTGAAGTGTGGGTGCAGAGCCACTCGCAGCGAGGCAAGGAGCTGACAGAAAAATTCCGTTTCCACACATCCCAGAGATCTAAACGTCCAGACGTTTTCTGCATTTTTTCCTGCAGGAGCTGGTGACATTATTACCATCATTACGCGTTGTTTTTTTATTTTCTTGTTAAAAAGCAAAATGCATGAGGTGAGGCATGACCACAACAGCCAAAGTTTGGGTTTTTTTTAAGAGGGTAGGAAAAAAGAAAAAGAAAAAAGAAAAAACATCCAAGATACCAGACAGGGTTTTAAGCAAGGGACAAACGGTTTAAAAATCGCTGTACTGATCTATGAAAAACAAAACCTAACTATGCCACCGAAATGGCTCTATATACACAGCATGTTCTCTGTGTGTATATATATTTATTTATTATATTTTTGTGTATACATATATATACACAAACATCCACTCACTAAAATAAAGAATTACAACCAGCCTGGATCCTGAACACAGTCTACACTTTATTCCAGACTACAGATTTCTGAACATAATAAAATCTTTGGCTTGTAGCGGCGGGTTCAGTCTCGCAGTCTGTGGATCAGAATTATTTTTTTTTTCCTCGGGGAAAAAAAACAGACAGAAATTCACACATAAAAAAATAAGCTGAAACGAAGATCAGGAAAGTCGGACATTTACTGTAAAACAAGAGCAACGGACACCGAGAGAAAAAAAGAAAAAAAAAAAGAAAAAAAGAAAAAAAAGAAACGCAAACAAAACGAACAAAAGAGAGGGGAACAGAGACAGAGAGAGAAAGGGAGAGAGAAACTGTCCAGCAAATAGAGATCGCTACACATATTTCTTACCTGAAATTAAATATATACAAGGTCATATGCTGTTTGGCTATATAGAGATAATTTTTTTTGTAAGTGTTCATATTTTATTTTTTTTTTTTCTTAATCGGAGTCCTTATACTATGGATAGACAATAGATCTGCTTTTAAATAGCACCTGTCCGCCTCCCGGCCGGCGGTCCAGCGCCGCGGCGCAGGGCTGGGGGGGACGTGCTGCCTCACTCGCTCTCCTCTTTGTCCTGCACGGTGGTGGTGGAGTGGTTGTAGAGTCCCTGGGCCATGAGGTGCAGCGCCAGCCCGTTCTTGATGCCAGTCGCCTTCTTGATCTTGGCTCGTTTGTTCTGGAACCAGATCTTGATCTGGGACTCGTTGAGGCTGAGCTCCTGGGCCAGGCTCTGCCGCCGCTGCTCCGTGATGTACCGGTTCGCCTGGAACTCCGCCTTCAGCCGCTGTAGCTGCTCGGCCGTGAACGCCGTCCGCGGCCTCTTGTCCTCCTTCTCCGTCTTCTTCTTCTTCAGCTTCCTGGTGCGGGGGCCTGCAGGCAGGGCACACACACGCCGCTGGGCAGGGCCGCGCCGCCGACCGACCGACCGACCGACCGACCGACAGACCACCGCCCCCGCCCCGCCGGCCTCCGGAAAAATGGCCGACGGGCGAATTTCTGCCGGTCCCCCATGTCGTCCCCCCATACACATTATCCCCAACCCCGGCACCGCCGTCCCGGCACGGCGGAGGAAAGGATGTAGAGAAGGGAGGCCGGGCCACAGCCGCCCGTGCATCCCCCGCCGCCCCTCCGAGCTGACCCCGCCGCAGGGTGCGGGGCCCCGATCGCCCCCCGCCCCGACACACGTCGGGGCTCCTCTCCGCCTGCCCCGCCGGGACCAGCCACACTCCCTCTGCACGGCCCGCGGCCCTCCGGCTGGGTAGCGGCTCCACCGGGCAGCGTGGGGGGCGAGCGACCCGGCACCAGGGAACCGCCGGGAGCTACTGCCCCGGTCTGTGTTTGAGGAGCAAATCTGACTCTGGGGCGAAGGGAGCTTTGCCATCGCCACCCCGGAGCCCTGTCGCCGTCCGGGTTGTACTGGCTCCCTGGCTCTCCGGTGGCTGATCCCTGCCGGGGAACCCCGGCTCTGCCTGCAGCTCCCTCCATGAGCCCCTGCTGAAAGCGATGCCCCTCCGTTGCCCCGTCCCCAAGCTGGGATGGGGGCAGGTGAAGTGCCACTGAGCTCGCCAGGGAACCAGACCGAGCCCGCGGCGCAATACGGGTACAACCGCCCGATGGGAGGGCTACCCCCCATCTTTTGCACGCCAGCCCGGCCCGGCTCGGGGGGAACAGAGAGGGGAGGAAGCCCCAGGGAAAGGGATCTACGAAAATCCCCCGACAGCTGCCAGACTCGGCGGGCGGCCCCGGAGCCGCAGCCTCCTGCCAGCAACAGCCGGAGCCGGCCAGGCCTCCCGGCCGCCGAGTAGGCCGAAAGCTTCTTTCCCGGCGCAGCCCTTCCCCAGAGCTGGGGGGTTCCCCGCAGCTCGGCGGCGTCTGCCTGGGGGAAAGAGTGTCGGGGCCCGGAGAGGAAACTGACGGGGCCCGGCGGGATGCTCCCCGGCCGGCGGAGGGGCCGAGGGCGCGGGAAGGGAATCGCTTCGCCCCGGCACCTTGCAGCAGGGTGCCGGCGCCTCCGACCGCCGCAGCCCGCTCGTTCCCGAAGCCGGGAGAAGCGGCCGGGGCTGGCGGGCAGTTCCGAGCACAACAAAGAAGGCGGCCGAGCCGAGCCAGCTTTCCCTCGCCCTGCTCCCCTCCGGACTAGGGAGCTTCGGGGAGGAGATGAAGAAATAAATTTCTTCTGCCCGAAGAAAAGGGAGGGAAGGAAGTCCAGGCGCAAGTGAAAATGCCTGGCGCACGGCGGCCCTGAGAATCGGTAGCGAAAACACCCGTGGCCGGGCCGGCCAGGAGCAAGGGCCATGCCGTCTGACAGCTCTATCACTCCATCAATCACCCCAGTCAATCAAAGTGGCTTTTCTGAGTTTCAAGTCGCTGGACGTGTCAATAACGGGGGATGGAAATCGCTCGGCCGGGAGCCACGCACTGACCGCCGGGGACGAACAGCCAGGCCGGGCAGCGTGGAGCAGTGAAGGACTCGCCGCCCTACCCACCTCCCGGAACGACCTCGGGGCAGCCGGTTCCGCGCCCCCCAGGCCGTCATAGAAAAGCCCATCCCGGCCCGCGGATCCCCGCCTGCTAGCCTGGGGTGCCATGGGGAGAGCCCTTTCCTCACCCACCGTTTCTCTCGAAAAAGAAGTGCAATTAAAAAACCAGAAACTAACGGTGATAAAATAAAGGGCTGGCGAGGGGAGAGCATGAAAAGGGACCGGGGGCCGGGAGGGCTGAGCAGACGGCTCTCATCGGGGCGCCCCCGGGCAGAGGCACATCCTCCCCCCGAGAACCGGGCCCCAAACCACGGCGGAGAGCACCGGCTCCCGCGGCAACGCGCGGCCTAAGGGCCTGCCCGACTATGCCTCGCTGCAGAGGCCCCCACAAACAGCCCCTCCGCCACCTTCCTAAAAAAAAAAAATTCTTTTTTCTTCGTCTTCCTAGAAGACATCCACACACACGCATCTCCAGCAGCCGCTCAACATGTGGCTCAGGTCTCTCTTCCCTTACACCCGTCACGCAAAAACGGCTATCAGAACCCAGGAAAAACAAAATAAAATAAAGAGAGGAAAAAACCGAAAACAAGGGAGCGGCCGAATCCTCCGCCTGGTCTCTCCGTGCTCCCAGCCCACGCCACCGCGCTGCGAAACACTGGGGGCTGCGGCAATGCGAGGCGGGCAGGGGGCACGGGAAACGGCTCGCTCCCCGCATCGAAACGCGGCCGAATCGGGGGCCCTGCGTCACATTCAAATTTGGGAGAGTCGGAGGAGGAAGGAGGGGTGGGGGGGGCTGGGGGGGGGGGGGGGGGGGGGACGCGTTTCCTCTCGCCCCGGGTGACCCAGGACACCCCCCCCTCCTCCCCGCGCCTCCCCACGCGAGGTCTTCAGCAGGCCGGGAGCCAAAGCAACGGGGGCGAGAGGGGAAAGGGGGGGAGGGCGGGGGAGGAGGGCGACCTTGTCACGATTTTAACATCTCCCAGATGCGCCGCGGTTCCTTACCCGAGGACGGTCTGTCTGAATACCTAGTGCAGTAGACCCAGGCAGGCCACACCAGCGGCTGTTGCGAGTCGGGCTTTATAACAGGTCCTCCATTATTAGAGCCCATGAGGAGGATGGCGGGGCTGCCGTGCTCCCCGTACTTCGCCGGGTGAGTCTCGCCCCCGTCGGCGGGGGGCTTGGCCGCCCCCGACGCCGCCGCTGCCGCCGCGGCGGGGCTGGCTTTGGCGGCGGCGGCGGCGGGCGGAGGCGGCGGCGCGGAGCCGTCGGGACGGCAGTTCGAGTCCGGGCAGAGGAGGGAGGGCGGGTTGGGCGGCCGGGCCAGCAGCGGGTTGACGTTTTCTCTACCTGAGCTCTGCCCCCGGTCTCCGTCCCGCTCTCGGCTGCCTCCTCCGCCGCCGCCGGCTGGCGCGGGCGGCTCCTTCTTGCAGCCGAAGTCCGGCCTCAGGATGTTGTCGATGAAAAAGTTGGTGGTGCGGTGGGGTGGCGGCGGCGGCGGGGGCGGTGGCGGCGGGTGGCGGCGGCGGGGCAGGGGCAGGGGGCAGGGCGCGGCGGGGGAGGCGGGCGCGGGGCAGGGGGACACGGGGACGCTCTCGCCATCGCTGCCGCTGCCGCTGCTCGCCGGGCCGGGCGCCGCGTCTCGGTGGCCGTGCCCCTCCGGCGGCTCTTCCATGCTCAGCCCCCGCCACGGAGATCGCTGCCTCTTTTCCCCCCCACCCACCCGCTTTAAGCCCACCCCACTTTGCCGGTGGGTGGCGGGGTGGAAAAGGGGGAAGAAAAATTAAAGAAAAAAAAAATGGGGGGGAGGGGGGAGGGAGAAAGAAAAAAAGGAAAAAAGAATAAAATCCACTTGTTGGGCTGAAGCTGAGATATTTTTTTCTCCCCCTCGCACGGCTGGATCCAAAGCCAGGGAGATACTCGAGGGTCTTTCCCTCTTCTCCCGATCAGCTTATATTTCCACCACCAAAAAAAAAAAAACCCAAACAAAACAAAACAAAAAAACCCAAAAAAGGTGTGCGGCAACGCCGCGGCTCCCCCCTTAAGAAAAAAAAAAAAAACAAAAAAACCCGCCCCCGAAAACCCGTCAAAATCTGCCCATCTCCCCGCCGCCGCCGCCGCGGCTCAGCGCTGCCCCGCTGTCACGCTGGGCTCTGCCCACGCCGCGGGCTGCCGGAGGAGCCCGTCCCCGGTGCTGCTTGCCGGTTTATTATTATAATTTTTAAAAATTTTTTTTTCCTCCTTTTTTTCCTTTTTTTTTTTTCTCTTTAAAAAAAATTTTAAAAATAAATAAATAAAAGGGCCAAATCTCTGACAGCTCCGGTCCGTGCAACAAACTCTCCCTAAAAAATCCCTCAGCCACACTTTTTTCACTCGCACCGGAAGCACGTGAGGCGGCCCCGCACGTGGGGGCGGCCAATGGGGCGCCGCCGCCGCCGCTGACACCCCGCGCCGCGCCCAATGGGCGCCCGCCATAAATACGGCGTGGGGACGGGCGGGACGGGACGGGCGGCGGGAGCGGCCCGACGGGGCGGGGGCATCGCGCACCCCCCACACCCCCCTCCGACACCCACCGGTGACAAACCCACCCATCCCCCCCCCCCCACCCCAGTCAGCCCCGTAAACAACTTTTTTCCAGCCGCTGCTGGTGGCGGGGGTTCGGTCATCAACCGCTTTCCTAAGGCCTCCCCCCCTCAATGATAATGTCCCCACTCCCTCAAAAAAAGCTGTAGATGGTCTTTTTCCTCTTTTCATTTTCTCTTCTCTTTCGGCGTGGTGAGGCAGGAAGGGGAGGTGGCGAGCGGGGTAAGGGTTGCCTAGAATGGAAACTTTTTTTTTTTTAAATAAAAATTGAAAACAACAATAATAATAAATAATAATTAAGGCAGGAGGCACCGCCGGGATGAGCTGGGCTTACGGCTGCAGCCGCTCGGCTGGTTTGCTCCTTTATTGGGTTGGGTTTTTATTTTGGAATAAGAAGCAGATCAGCCGCCAGCTCCCAGCTAAATTTGTATCATGTTTCTTCGTCTCCTTTTTTGATGTTTGTTTGTTTATTTGTTTGGGTTCGGTTTGTTGCCTTTTTTTTTTTTTTTCCCGGCTTTGTGTGGTTTTTTTCACCAGCAAAGACCGAGCACCTCGGGCCGTATATTGAGGTGGAAGAGAAATTGAAGAATTTTTAAAAGAGGGGGGTGAAGAAAAAAATCCTTTTTCCACGACTGACACAGCTTTCTAAAAATTAATTTACTGGGACAAAAAAAAAAAAAATTATAAATCCCTGACCCCAGTTTTAGTTTTGCCGGACTGCTGAGGGCCGCAGCCCAGAGCCGCAGGGAGCGCAGCTCTCCCGCCGTCCCGGGCGCTCCACTCCGCAACGGACCGAGCTACTCCGGGGAAGGGAAGTGTGGGTGCTCACACCGAAGGTCACGGGGAGGTGGGGGTCCCACCACATCTCATGTCTTGCACCACACGGGGGTCCCCGGAGCCTCCGCCACGTCCCTGTCGGCCGCAGGCACCTGCTCCCGGCTGGATCTGTGCTCCGGCCCGCGGCCGTTTCCCCGGGCTGCGGGAAGGGCAATTCCCGGCGCTTTCTCCTCCTGAAAAAAAAACCCGAAAACCCCAATCTTCCCTTTTAAAAAAGCTGCGGGGATGGGAAGACCACGGGACCCCGCGCACCGCTCAGCGCTTCTCCGCGCCTCTCCGCGGGGCCGGGCCACGTCACGTGCCGCCGCCTATATAATCCTATATATGCATGGCTGCGTGCTCAAAATACACATATAGGTATAGCTCCTTGTGTCTGTATCCCGGCGCTTCCTAGCGGGCCGAGCTGCGGTGCCGGTGGCTGCGGGGGATCCTCCGGCCCGGTGCGCTCCCTTCCCCGGGGCTTCTCTTTCGGGAGGCGACCGGCACCGGGAATCGCCGGAAACACCGGCAGTGTCTCCCCGGGAGCCCCGGCAGCGTGTATATGCCCGCACCTCCGAGCCACACTATTTTTCGTACGGGGGAAACATTACCGAATTGTTACCTCCAGCCACACAATAAACCCCTAAAATAATAGCCGGCAGAACACAAATCATCCCTGGAATCAAGAGCTTCAACCGCAATTAAATGAATGCTAAACCTCCCCCCCCCACCCCCCGCCCCCCCCCGCATTCACAATATCATATCATTTACTCGCACCGAAATTGGGTTTATTTATATTTAAGTTAGCAAAATTGAAATCTTTATCCCAAAAGCGAGCGTGGGTACTTAATTAAATTCTAATTAGGACACTATCAATATCCCATTTAGCCACGTAGCCTTTGTGAGCCGCGGTCCCTTTCAGAGCTGTAAATGGGGGCTCGCTGCCTTATCTCTCCTGCAAGAGACGCCTTGAGAAGGGCTGCAAAAGATAATTTATAGGTTTTAATTACTCTTCATTCCGCCTGATCAGCTTGGCGTTCATCACAGGACGGCGAATAAAACCTGGTCAAAAGCACTGTCACTATTCCCTGGCAAGACGCTTAATCAAAGTAAGCAGGGCCATATTACACGCTGCGAGCTTCTTCACGTAATTTCCCAGCTGCTGATAAAGCTAGTTGAATAATGCTGCAGTCCTTCGGAGACACCATTTACAGAAATGACTTTATTGACGGCTTAACGTCGGTAATTCATTTTACCTTTCATGTATTGGAAGCCCGGATTTGTTACAGTAATAGGATGATAAATGTCCTGGCGGCCCTATAGCTTTTATTATTGAATACAATACACACACCCATCCTTAAATGTTCCAAAATTGGGTAACAAAAGGGAGAGAGAGAGAAATCGAAGCCTTTAACTATTTAATTTGCCTTCCTGTGCGCGGGGTGGGGGGAAGCGAAGTGTGTATGTGTGCGTGTATGTGTGTATGGGGGGGAGGGAGGCCGGTATTTTATTCAGCGTTCTCCTTTCTTCTAGAAATTGTTCTGGATTGTAAAGGCTTCTCTAAAATTGAGTAGGTTTGTGTACGAAGGGGGTGGGGGATCGTCTGGATGAATGAGGAGGGGTTAAAGGAAAAGACGATGTATATTTTCAGACTGGATATTTTTTCCACCGCGACCCTTCCTATCTAAATAGATAAATATTACTCTCCAGCTAGTAGGTAGTTACAGTAATCGGGGTAATATGTCTATACCGTGTCTTAAGGACGGGAGCTTTAAAAAAAGAAATTAATCCCTTCTGAGGAAAAAGTTCCTTCCGCAACTTGTGGGTGCCGATGGCTTTCGAGGTGCCCGTCGGGGCTGCCGGGCCCCGACGAGCCCCGCGTCCGCTGCCGTCGTGGGGCAGGTCCCGCCGAACCTACGGGGCATCCACAGGGCCCGGGGCGTCCATAGCTCCCCCAAACCGGCTCCGGTGGCCGAGGCTGGTCTGCGACGCTCCCGGCCCCTCGGAAGGGCCCCGCTGAAGCTCCTGAAGGGTGATGTCTCCACCGGCTCTGGGCGCTGGGGCTTTGGTCAGTCGTCCCGGCCTGGGGAGGGAGAAAATTCAACCCGGGAGGCGGAGAACGGCCGAGGGGTTGTGGAGCCGGGGAGCCGGGCTGGGACCCACGGTGCCCGCCGTCGGGCTGCGGGGTAGACTCCCGCATCTCCTCAGCCGCAAGGCATCAGCCTCGGCGCCTGCAACCTCTTCGGAAACCGGGAGAAAAAATTTCTCAGATTTCGTTATATTTGCTTTATTTTTAAATTATTATTATTTTCTTTCCTCTTCTTTGTTTCTATCCACTTTTTCTTCTTTTTGAGGAAGGTCACCAAAGGAAGGAGTTTAAAATTGAAATTAAAAATAAAAATAAAATGCGATCAAAAATCCTTTGCTTTTTAAAAAAATGTTTATTTATTTATTTTTATTTTTTATTCTCGGCTCCCTTATAGGAAGGAGGAAGTATAGAAATGTGGCTAATATACGCTGTGGTAATCCTATTTCTAGGTCTAGATCAGATCTCATTGGGGCCTTTGCTGAAGGACATAAATGAGTTGTTCTAATACAATAGATTTCATCCTTCCTACAGGGACTGGCTGACCAGAGGTTTTGTTAAAAGTGAATGCGAATAGATTTCTGCTACAAGTGCAGCATTATTATTATGAGCTGTAAGGTCAGACTATACATTCCGGGTCCCCAAAGCCTATAGACCCTGGGAAATGTGCGGGATATACCACGTCATTGTACCTGACAGTCTCTTCAATAGACTAATTCAATTATCGCTTGGGGATTCAGTCTTCATTGAAAGCAGTAATAGCAGTGTAATTCGTTGGTAAATAGGTATTGGATGCAGCCCCGCTCGAAACTTTTTTCGGGGCACAGGTTTATTTCTCTGGGATTCCAAATCTCTCGCGGCAGAAGCGCAGGGCAGGAGGACGGGGTGGTTTTTATGGGAGAGGAGGGCCGGGCTCCGGGGAGAGTTCGGTGCGGCCAGCCGGAGCGGCAGCCCCCGACCCCGGCCCGGGCGGGTAGTGCGGCAGCCCTACTCCACCGAGAAGTTCCCGGGGAGCCGGGGATGTTGTGCTCTGGTGTTCTGGTGTCCAGCTATGAATCAATTACCATCCAGGACCACCCCCACCCCAGCAATGTAGCCCGGCTTTCAAGTCACAGAGAACTAGGGAAAGATTTAATTTTATTTATTTCATTGTCTGTTCCCCCCGCTAAGGGTGACGGAGAAAAAAACACTCCGCGGAAGCTTCTGGGGAAGGGAGAGAAAGCCGTCTTTCTTACTCTTAGCGGTATTAATGGTTTGTTTCTTTTCCTGCAAGAAAAAAAAAAAAAAAAAAAAAAAAAAAAAAAAAAAAAAAAGAAAGAAAAGAAAGAGAGAAGGAGAGAAAGAAAAAGAGGACGAAAGAAACAAAAAGAATCAGGAAAAACAAAAGAAAAGGAAAAGAAAAATTAAAAGAGGAGGGAAAAATAAGGAGGGGAAAGGGAACATAAAAAAATAAGATAAAAAGAAAAAGAAACAGGAAAAGAAAAAAGCTGAAAAAGAAAAAATAGAACAGGAAATCAGAAAATATGAGGGGTGAGAAAAAGATAGAAAATAGACAAATAAAAATGAGAAAGAAAAAAGAAAAACGTAAAAAGAGGGGAAAGAAGAAAAAAGAAGAGAAGAGAAGAGAAGAGAAGAGAAGAGAAGAGAAGAGAGAAGAGAGAAGAGAGAAGAGAGAAGAGAGAAGAGAGAAGAAGAAAGAAGGAAGAAGAAGAAAGAAGGAAGAAGAAAGAAGAAAAAGGAGAAAAGAGAAAAGAGAAAGAAAAGGAGAAAAGAAAAGGAAAGGAAAAAAAGCAGAAAAGCGACAGACGATCTAGCTGCTTTTCAGTGGCCTGGCTGCACCCCCCCCTTCCCATTTGCGTCCCAAGCCTCCTCCCGCCTCCCACCCACATCTGCAGCCCACCCTACCTCGCTGCCATCAGCACAAGTCACCTGGATCGGCTGCCTTAAAACGTCCCAGCACCCGGAGATGTTCCTCGCTAGCTGGCCGGGAGAGGACTACATCCGAGAAGGGCAGCGACATCCTCTCGACAGGCGAGCAATCCGAACGGCTTTCTCCAGCCCCGTCTGCCTCCCTGGCAATCTGGTTTAAGTTACAGTGGATGTTTCCCAGCGCTGCTTTACCCCACTGCGGGGCACATATTCCTGTCCCCTCGCTAAATACGTTACAAACAGGGTCTGAAAGTTTTGTAGCGAGCTTTGGGTCTGCACCCATCTCCGCTCCACCGGGCTGGACCCGCCGTGCGCCTCATTTCCCCCCTCACGCGGTGTCAGACTGGCTCCAACCCATTTACATTTTTAAATATGTTTTCAATTTCCTCCGCCTCTCCCTACCTATGTCTCACCCTGCTTCTAACTCTCTTGGGGGGAGCCGTGCAGCCCGAGCAAGGGTCGGGGACACTTTCGCTGCCTGGCCCAGAGGGATGGTGGCGAAACTGTCCCCGACCGATAGCGAGGGGTATGGCGGCGAAAGTGTCCCCGAACGATGTCAGGGGGGGAGGGCGGCGGGGCCGGGGCCGCTCCGCGGGGCTCTGGCAGGCGGGGAGGGAGGCTAGGGGGGTGCTCCCTGCCCGTGCAGGGTGCCAGGGCTGGGCTTTGCGAACAGCCCCCCAAGACTTTTCCCACCTCGAGTGGATACTGGGTTCTTGGTGGCAGCAAAACCTTTCCCTCTACCGGCTTCTGGATTTTTTGTCTGACAAAGGTGAGGGAGGGTAAGCGCCCAGCCACACGCAGCCACGCAGCCCCCCCGTGGTCCCCAACCCACGCATGCAGCTTGTTTTTGCGTGGGAGGGTTTGTGCCTGCATTTCTGCGTCAGATGGTGTGTGCAGCGGGCGTGCGGGGGGATATTCCGTGGGACACACGCGTGTGCAAATAGGTGTATTTGCTAGAGTGTGTACACGGACACTACTCTCCCCTCGTCTTCAGGTTCCTGCTGAGGGGCTGCTCCTGCAAAACTCCCGCCCGGGAGCAGAGGGAGGGTGGCCGTGGGAAGTTTGCTCAACTCTTTGAGTGGAAGGATGCTCCCCGGGGTCCTCTCCCCGGCTCTCAGGTGTACGTCTTTCACAGCCCGCTGAAGGTGCCTTACGGGATGGCTGAGGCTCTCCAGCAACGAATTGTGCAAATACAGCCCCGGGGAGGGAAAGATGATCCAGCCTTTTTGTTTTGGTTTTTTTTTTGTTTTGTTTTACCCTGAGGTCCAAGCAGCAGCACCGGTGTCGGGGGACATGGGTGTCCTCGTTTCCCGCCTCGAAGTCTGTGGGCAGAAGAGGGCTTCCTCCCTACCATTGCTCTGGGGAGAGATGAGACCCTCACCACAGAGAACCCCACTGTCATTTCACCACCCACCACCGCCGGGCCACGGCAGAGGTCTGGGCCCCGGGCCCGGCAGGCGATGCCGCGGTGGGAGGGGGGGGGCTCGGCCTGCTCCGGGCCAGGGTGCAGACACCGGGGAAGTTTGAGACGGGGAGGAAAGGGGGGGAAGAAAAATCCTTTGTGTTTTTATCCTCCTTTGTTCCGGAATTAACTTGACCAATGGGGCTGGGAAAGCAGCAGAATTTCGATTTGAAAAAGCAGCTGAGAGGGGGGTTCTTTTGATCCTCATCGGGGGAAATGGTGCTCGGGGAGGGGGCTGGAGGTGCTGGCATCGACGCTGGGGGCTCTCCGTGGCGGCTCAGAGCAAAATTTCGTTGAAGGTACTATTTCTGCCTTGCCTGGGAACTTTCGGCGTTAATTAGCCACGTTGGTCCTACGAGCCGGGCTTGCTTCTCTCTGCTCATCTGTTTCCAGAGAGAGAAGACAGTGTTTGTAGGGCTAAAACGCATCTAGACAAAATAATCAGCTTTTAAAGTACGTGTTGGTTTGTGAAGGGGGGGGTTGGGGGGCAGGGAAAGGGGCAGAGAGTAAAGCAAAATACGTCTATTGCCTGGAGAAATGATGCAATGTTACTGCTGCCCAGTGGCAGTAACCGGAATTGGGTCATTTTAGGGACAAACACCGGCAAAATTCAAGTCACGTCCACTTTTGATATAAGGATGTGTCCTCTTTAAAAATTGTTATGCAAAAGACTCTCGTACGTGATCTTGTAATAAAAAGCAGCAAGCCAAATATTGGAGCCCGAGTCAATAGTGTATGAACAGATTAAGCAACCTTTCTCTCAGGGAATTATTTTAGCAGTTGAAAACCTCGCTCCCTCCGAATTTCGAAAATAATAATAATAATAATAACAATAACAATAATAACAAAAGTAAATAAAGCCCAGCGCAAGTGCTGTGGTCTCTCGCTCTTTGCCCCTTGCTCGGGAAGAGTGGGCGGTTTTGGTTTTTGTTTTTGTTTTTGTTTTTGTTTTTTTCCAGCCGGGGAGAGTAGCTGAGAAGGTATTTAAAACAGCAGCAGCCTGAAAAATCACAACAATTCATAATCATCTATGGATCGCGGGAGTAAACAGGCATATCGCGGGGACACCGGCCTGCCTCTATTTATTTGTCTTTAAAGCTCCGGGTAAATTAAGTTTCCGGCTGTGTAATTCTAACAAAAGGTGATAGAAAACGCACTGGGGGAGTAATAGATGGTGGCACCAGGGATCAGAGGGGGGAATGGGTTTAATGCTGATTTATGTGCCGAAGGCCGGGGCTCGCAGCCGCCTCCGCGGGAGCAAAGCGAGCAGCTCCGCGGGCGCGGGGGTTCCGCGGGGGAGGTGGGGCCGAGAGGAGCCCCGAGCCCGGAGCAGCGGCTGGTTCCTGAGCTCCGCGGGAGTTGCGTCCCCGCGTGGGGAGGGAGACAGACACCCACGTCTCTTCCTCCCGGAGACCGCCGGGGCATCACGGGGAGTGGGGGGGATAAATTCGGCTGCAGGAGGAGGGCAGCGGGAGACAGGGGGGTGGCAGGAGGGACCCGGGTGTCTTTGCCTTTTCAGCAAGGGGCCTTCTCACAGGTTTCCCTGAAACATCCTTGTGCCTAAAGTCGCTGCAAACCTTTGAGAGAGAAATCCCTCTGCAAGACACTTTCCCCCTGTCTTCTTTTTATTTTGCATCCCTTGCCCCGTGGCTGCCGGGCACTGCTGGCCATGCAGCGGGCAGGATTTCCTCTTTGTGCTTATCTCTGGCTCCACTAGAAAAACTTTCCTCCTTCTGCACTGTTTCTGATCTTGATCTTGAATTTGGTCGATGGTGCAGTGATAATAACTATCGATTCCTTTTGGTTTGTAAAGAGAGAGAGTCAAAAGCAAAGAAACTGAACTTTCTGGAAACAACCTGGCAGAGACTGGGCTCTGTGCCTTCCAGGAGAAACCATGACCAGGTTTGAGGTGAGGGATGGGACTTAGGACCCATGTAGGGTTTAGGTGCGAGAAAGGTGAAAAATTATTTGGGAGCAGCCAAGACTGAAAAAGGTCTTGCAGGAGCACTCAGCCCCACCAACCTGCTACAATTGAGAGCCTTTCCCAAGACGTGCCAGAGTACAATAGAAATACTCCTAGCATGGCACTTCACCTGCACACCCAGCCCTGCAGCCAAATCCCACATCCCTCTCCAGACAGCAACCTTACATTCCTGAGCTAGACAAATGATGAAAAAGTTCCAGTTACAGTCTAATGAAAGGCCTCCATCTCCCTTCCCCCAGAGGTTTCCGATGCACATATAATTAGCTCTCAATATTTCATGAATATGGGGTTTTACTAATTCCTTTTCACTCAGGAGATTTCGCATTCACTGTTATACCCTCTCTGTCATTTTGCACAAAGCTGTGGCTGTGGTTATGGGTTGGGGTGGGGGTTCCTCTAGTTGGATACACAACATCCCTCAGCTGCCTGAGGCCTCAGCCCAGGCATCCTGAGAGACATAGATCCCAAATGAAGGACAACAGGTTTTTTTTTGGTTTTTTTTTTTTTTTTTTTTTCCCTTAAAGAAAATTGAATGTTCTGTGGGATTTTGGTCCTTTGGTGCAAGCATTTCTTTGGATGGGTAGTGATTTAGGAACAGGTCTTCTGCTTCTGAGTTGCTGCATGTTTTGGAGGGAGTTTGGTACTTTCTGACCAAAAGGAACAGGCATTGCAGACAAACCAAGGAGTAGAAGTCAAGATAAATATCATCAAGGAATATCCCACTAAATCTTGGTAGTCTTCCACAAACAGCTCCAAATTGTCTGATTACTACACAATAGTATTAGTAAGATAAGTTCCCTATCTGTGTAATGAAAGGAAAAACTACCCCAGCATAATTTAATATCTTTTATTGTTTTTCATCTAATTTACTGGAAAGTAGTGAGGTGAAAGTTCTCATGCTCATAGTATGCATGTAAAAAACCTGGGAGTCATCTTCCTTCCCCAGTACTAGAGCTGTGCCTGTGGAGAGGCTTGGGACACAGATACCAAGGATGCCCTTCACATGCAGAGCTGCGTGGTTGGTTATGTCTGCCACGAAGCCACCCTTTCCATGATGATTCTCCTGCTAGAGCTGCCTGGGTGTTAGAGTCTGACCCTGTCACCCACATGTCGTGATGGCATCCAGCATCCTCTTGCCTCAGTCTATAAATAGTTGCACAAGACAGAAATCTGATGGCCTCTGTGGGAAAAAAGGCTTTAAACTTGTTCTGGAGAGTATGACAAGGACTCAGCTGCCCAGGGCAGGCTTTGCTGGGCTGGTTGTGCATCAATAGCCATCCTTCCTCTAATCATGCAATAAATATTTGACTACTTTTTTTTTTTTTTTTTTTTTTTTTTTACTTGTCCTGCTCTGTTCCAAAGTATTTGCCTTGAGTAAAGTGATGTAATGATAGTGGAGTCCTGGGGGACTTTTCCTACACACAATGCAAGAACAAAGTTTGTTCTTTCTGTTCAAGCAGTTTTAGACTAATGGGCTTTTCACCACATTGCCTTAGTGCTAAACACTGGCATTTGCAAAGCAGCAGTGGATGAGTTTCTGCAAAGGCAACCCACCAACCAGGAACAGCTCGTTAAAATTCCCATTATCCCTCCAACTTGCTCATTATTATTTTGAATTACTGTCTTATGATTTGTAGGAAGGAAACCAAATCTGAAAACAAATCCTAAAACCAATGATACTTGGAATCCCTGGGCCTGACGAGCAATGGGTTTTATTTGCCTCATACTTTTAGTTGGATGTTAAAGAGATTTTCCAGCTTACAGTTCCCGCTGTCTCTCTATGTGGTCCGCTGAAGGATAGCTTTGTTTTCTCACATTAAACTTTGTGAGTCACCAGTTACCATGCCTTGCCTATTTCTTAATAACAACTTTACACTTGTATGGGCCCTTTCCACCCTACAATTCTCTGGTTGTTTACTAGGAAGCCAGAAGGAGCTCGTGAAAGGGAGAGCAGAGCCCTGAGTGCCCAATGCAGACGCAGGATCAGGATCTGCAGGTGTTCTGCTTGGTTCTGAATCACAGCCCCATGTCCAGGACAGGCAGCTCATTCCCATAATGTCCAGCTGTGGCTGTGCTGCAGGGTTTTTTTTCCTGTACTCATCCATCCCTGGGAGGGGTGGTGGTGCAGGTAGGAGTTAGCATGTCTGGAGGCTGTAAACCCAGGCCTATGCTGCCTGCAGGGACCATCTCAGAATCGGAAAGTATCTCCTTCAGTTCTTTCAGGAGTGACTCAAAAGTAGTGGATTCTCCATCCCTGGAGATATTTAAAAAGAGCCTGGATGTGGCACTCAGTGCCATGGCCTAGTAACTGCAGCAGTAGTGGATCAAGGGTTGGACTTGATGATCTCTGAGGTCCCTTCCAACCCAGCCAATTCTATGATTCTATGAAAAAGGAGAAAGGGATTATCTATCCCTGGTCTGGGCTGAGACCCTGGCTGGCTGCAGTCACTTCTGCTCTGTGCCCCTCAGTGCCCGTGGACCCTGAGGGATCCAAAGCCAGGCAGACACTGCTCTGATGTGCAGGGAACATGTGGCAGAAGGACTCCCAGAGAGGTCTGCCCCCTTTTTTACTGTTTCCTGCTGCACGGTAATTATTCTTTAAGCTGGTTTTCAGTGTGTACACTTTGCTCTGAGTCCCGCGACTTAAGAAGCCGATACAGTTTTTAATCCACCAGTGATTTACTGATCTACAGTTCTCATCTGTGCAGTGAGGAAACACCAGTGGGTGTGAGCTCATGGGCCAGATTCCCACCTGGAGTAAATAGTGATGCAGAGAAGGCTTCGGCCAGTGGGGCTGTCCCAGCTCTAGTGCTCGAAGACGCCAATGCCGCCGGAGCTCAGCGCTCACTGCAGATGGGAACAACCCGGCCCCTTTCCTGGGGTTATTAATGCCTTTTTTTTTTTTTTTTTTTTTTTTTTTTTTTTTTTTTTTTTTTTTTTCCTGGCCAAATGATGGTTTCCAGAGCCATCTTGTGGCTTTCTCCAGCAATTACAGCTGAGCTGCTGAACATCCCAGCACTGAGCTCCTCCCTCTCTGGCTTGGACAGCCAAGCGGGTTCGCAAGCTGTGGGCTGTTTGTACCCTGAAAAAGATTGATTTACTCGTTGGTTTATTTTAGTTTCTTTTTATTTCTTAAATTTATTTTTATCTCTTTAATTGCTTTTTACTGATTTTCTTTAAGTTCTCTCTGAACAGTATACAGGAAAGCTGGGGAGGGGTGTTTTACAAGGGCATGTAGCAGTAGGGCAAAGTGTAGTGGTTTTAAGCTGAAAGAAGGTAGATTTAGGTTAGACATTAAGAAGAAATTCTCTAGTGTGAGGGTGGTGAGACACGGGCATAGGTTGCCCAGGGAAGCTGTGGCTGCCCCATCCCTGGAATGGGATGTTGAAGGCCAGGTTGGATGAGGCTTGGAGCAACCTGGTCCAATGGGAGGTGTCTGTGTCCATGCCAGGGGAGTTGGAACTGGATGACCTCTAAGGTCCCTTCCAACCCAAACCATTTGGTGATTCTGTGATCAGTCTTGCAGCAGAGAAAACCTCTGCAGAAGTGTCACCAGGTGTGTGAGAGTACTCCTAGGCTGACACTGCCACAGGAGGAGATGAGTACCTGCTTCCTGATCAGCACCCAGCGTAGGTGCATCAGCAGCTAACACAGTGAAGGGTTTTTTCAGTCACTGTTTTGATGACAATGCTACAAAGGCAGAGAAATATAAAGCAAAAATACATTTTGTGAGGAAAAGGGGAAGGGCAGTGTTGGTTGGGCAGTTGTTGCCCGCAGGCAGAAGCTGTGGGCTGGCTGTGCAACCCTGCACACCACAGGACAGCAGGGCCATTTCCAGCCCTTGCAGCAGAGACTTCCAGGAGCAGTTTTTCAGCAGAGTGGGAGGGATGAACCCCACTGGTGTGTGGAAGATGATCCTTTTTGGAACAGGGATGATAGGAAGCAAGTAGTGGGAATTGGGTCCCATAGATACGGGGGTCCCATCCATCTCCATGCTGGCTGCACAACTGTTGGTGCAAAAGCAAAGTGCTCCCAGAGACTGCAGAGAACAAGGCCCTGCTTGGTTTTAAAAATCTTTTCAGAATTAATGAGTTAGCAGCAGTTACTCAGCAGATAAATAAAGATAAATGACACTCATTGTCAATAGATCCTTTCTGGACTTGTAAACCTCTTGTTTAGACAGCAAGCCCATAATTTCATCTACCAGGGTGGCTTGTACCAGCAAGCATGGGCGGCCCCACATCTCAGAGCACACGCAGTGCTGCCAGCTGACTCCTTCCTCCCAGCTGGCTGCATGGCACAGGCGGGAGCTGCCAGGTTCAGGGAGGGAAATGAAAGCTGTTCCTAAAGCCTCAGGCACCCCAAGGATCACCGCAGAGCCACACTATGCAGGGATCTGGCTGTCCCACACCCAGTTGTTAATCCTCCATCCTTGTGATGGGGACATACCAGCTACAACTACGATGCCTGAGCCATCTCACGCTTGTCTCCGTCTAGCCAGGGATTCCCCTTCCTATTGCACAAAGAAAGCTTCATAACTGGGGTGTGATTTTTCAGTGTGTATCCATAGCCACACAGACTCTGGCTGGGTCCAAGCCATCTATGCAATCTACACTTTCCCACTGGTGTATCATTTTCTTGGCACTTTCCTTGCAACAGGTGGGCTGCACTGTAAGGAGATGTAATGTGACTGCTTCACTCTTGACTAAGAAGAGAGATTTACTGCAGAAGACACACTGCTTACAGTTTTATGGAGATTTCTTATCTAAAGCCCCCCTGTGGCGGGGGTCCACAACCTCGAGAAAATATCAGAACATCCAAACAAATGTTTTCAAGCAGGAAAGGAGCCAAGTTGCCATGTCTGTGCACAACATCAGGATGGCAGCCTGGGAACCGGAGCTGAGATCACATGGAGCTATAACCCCACTTCCCCTGTCTGGGGTCCAAGGAACTTTACATAATTCATCCAGCCCTGGAAGAGAGAAGATATCTCAGATGAAAAATTACTTCCCAGGTGCCCTAGACAATGTGCTAGCTGTGCTGGCTCAGACAGCTTGCTGTGGTCTGTCCTTAAGCTAATCACTGGCATCCCCATCCAAGAGGTGGCCAAGCCCACAGCACAGCCTCAGTAACAGCAGATAGGGATTTGAGCACAGAGGAGGGTGAAGAGATCTGTCTCATGGCCTCTTATGGATGCAGAACACCATGTAGAGCAAATGAGCAGCCTGACAGGGACATAGATGACTGGTGTTGCTGCTTGAGGTGGTTTTCTTGCATGAGATTGCAGTTTGGAACAGGGGAAATGTCTGCAGGTAGAGCCATCCCCCTTGTCACAGGTGCAGCCGCAGCGCTGCAGTGCAACAAACACCTCTTGAGTTACAACCACTAAACAGCAAGGCAACACCAATAAATCTTAATCTGAAGGCTGATAAACTGTAAAACACAACATAAAATATGATGCATGGGTTGATGTCGAGCTTGCAAGCCTCTGATCTGTTCCCACAGGGGCAAATTCTGGCTGATTTTACTGATGGAGCTCAAAGTGGGCCAGCTGCAGTCATCCAGGCTAAAGCCAGCCTCATGGCTCTTACCTAAATAATTCCTAGTTATTAATAACTTTTATAGTTGATACGTGGGACTGAATGGAGTGTGCTTTTTCAGTGAGGATAAACCACTCAATCACATAAAGCCTTGCCTAAGAGATGTTGCTAGATGATTCATTTAGGTTGATTGAGGGCTGTGTAAGTGATATATTAAAGATGTGCCAAGCAACATTCCTTGATGGGGAAAATTATGTGTTTTCTGGCAGATTCATAGGCTAAGGAATTCATCTGTGGGTTGTTAAGGAGATTATTGTCTGGTATGTGTGTATATACATGGGAATGGGGATACAAGACATTCTACTTTAATAGATATCCACAATGATCTGGTTTTGCTGAAATGAAAGTGTCAACCCAGAATGAGGCTGGGTAAACTTTTGATTAAACAAATCAACCTGATTGTTTATGTAACTCTTATGCCAAGAAAGAGTTTCACCTTTGGGCTTCAAAGACAGGAGCTGTATGGGACATGACCAGCAGAGCTGACACTGTGAATATAGTTCCCCTTTATGTCAAGAACATTGTTTGCTAGGACCACTGAAAGGGAGACTAAACATTTGCATAATTAAAGCTAAGTTTTATTTCCTCTTATTTGGATCCATACCTTAAAAAAAATCTCAGTAAAATCCTCTTTTGTTTAAGGAACTTAAAACGCACTAACCCCAAGGATAAAAAAAATAATTTTAATCATACAAAAAGACATTAGTGCCTGTGATGCCACCCCAGTGCAAGCCAAAAGGCCTCCAGCTTCTCAACCACTCTTTCAGGAAGGTGTCCATCTGGGCTGGCAGGGCTGGGAACAGGGGTGACATCCCACCTCACACTGCCTCCAGGACAGCATCTTCCCAAGGGAAGCACAAGACACCTCAACTGGTGGCAGTTTTTCATCCACCAATGCTAACATCAAGGGCACCTGAAAGGAGAGAAAGAATGATCAAAGAATAATTTTTGCAACATATATGTATTTTTAAACTTTGTTTTTTTCCACTTTGCTGGAAACTGGGTGTTCTGTTGTTTTACTCTGCTCCTTCCTGCTGTGCCCAGGCTGCAGCTGATGGCTGAAGGGGCTCCCTACTGCTCTAACTTGGAGAGAACTGTTCTCCTCAGAGATGAGAGGGACAATAATTAATATTATTAGCCATGTGTCATGGACAAACCCAGCTTAGCAAAAACCCAGAGAGCTTGCAGATGGGGAGCTTATGGTCACATCAATCAGGTGAATAAGCAAATGAGAGATGCAGGTTCTTAAGCACATTTACTCCGTGACTTGGTCCTTTGCAGTACTCAAGTACTTTGGCTGCTTTATAAGGTTATTGTGGCCATTATATATTTCACCTTTACATTACCCATTATGGCTTTGAGAAATGTTTAAAGTGAACTTCAAAGAAAGCTTAGAGTTGCTCAATGCTGTGAAGGAAACTTTAACAGCCAGTAGTAACTTGGGTGAGGTTTAATCCATGGGCAAGCTGGTTGTGTTTGGGTACGACTGCCCAGCCAGGCTGCTGACCTCTGGCCTTACACCAGAAGGGTGGGCAGGGTTTGATATTTCTTCAACAGGAAAACAAATCCTGGTGTGGATGCATCCATGGCCACTGAAGGGAAATATTTTTTTGCTTATACCATGGAGAGGATACAAGGTGCAGATAACAAGGTTAGATTTGCCTCTTGGCAGCATGTCTGAGCAGAGGGCTCTGCCAGCTTGAACTGGACAAGCCTTAGGTGATGGATATTTCTTTATGATGATGAAAGTATAAACATACTGACTAGAGGCTTCATGTCTGAAAAGCTGTGACTATCTGAATGGTTTCCCAAGTAATACTTGGTATTTTTCCACTAGCAGGAGCGTGACAGTGCTGAGGCTCCCTCCTTTCACCTCTCTTGCCAGCAGAACACAAAGGACAATCAAGTTCAGTTAAACATGTGCCCGGTGTTGTCTGGGTCAAGAAACCAGTCTCCAAAAAGCCTCTGCTGTTCTAAGAAGCCTGAAGTCCTCAGCTGGCCAAACCAGATAATATCTTTCAGCTACTTGTTGGGAGCACGCATTCCTTGGGAAAGCTTAACAAGGCTCACAAACCAACTAAACAGCTGTGGGAGACATTTGGTGCATTCGACAGTAAAGAGAGGAATGCTTTGAAGACTGAGCTTGTAAGGCAGAACTCTGTCAACCAGCTCTGGAGGAACCCAGCGAGCAGCTGAGGCGTATGGAGCAAGCTCAGCCTTTACGACTCGGCAGCCCGTGCCTCCCCTCCTGCCCGGCGTGCCCGTGATTTATCCGCCCCACACCCCCAGGATGCTTTGCTCTGTCTCTGCTCCCTGGGTTTTCCAGGGCTCTGTTTCACATTAGCTCATCAGCAGGTTGCAAAGTCAGCGTGCCAAGGGAGAAGGTTTTTAAGAGAGACCCTGCAGATCCTTGTCTCTTTGCCTCAGGAGGTAGCAGGAGGGAGGTCACCTCCTGGTCCTTGCAGCCACCAGCTCCTCCACTGAGTGGATGTGAACATTCTTCGGTCCTTGACACACAAGGGAGCAATGCAAGAAAGAAAGGGGGAGTCTGGGGTATTAAAAGTCATCAATGTTTTTATAAATAATTTCTGTTATTCAGAGAGTGCTGAAGAGCACTAGAGAAAATGCAGCTCTGGAGCACCAGGCATCTGGGTCTGTTATAGTCAGTGTGTGCAGAAGTACACAACTTAAATTTTTTTTTTTTTTAACAAGATACAGTATTATGCCACCTTTCTGTCAAATAACAAGGACTGAAGCTGCTTCATCTTAACATAGGGCAGGAAGATGCTGGGCTCCCACACACCTTTCCATCTTGCCAGGTTTCCATCTCTGCATCTGGGAGGTGCTGAGCATTTTCTGTGCTGATGGCCCTTCCAGCATCAGACCTGGGACAGAAGAGGTTGGGCTCAGGTTACCCTTCTGCAGATGTTCAGAGACTGAAGAACATCCAGGTCTTTGAGAAAAACATCTGATTTACTCTAAACCATTACCTCTAAAAGGAGATTTTGCACCATCACCTCTCTACAGATGATATATTATTTCATTGGTCTGATTGTTAATCAGCAGAGTTTAGAAATCCCTGTTTTTTCTGAGGACCAGAGACTACTCACAACACTAACTGAGGAATCACAAATGGCTTTGTCTGTTTTGCTTGCAAAATATGCTTTCAGGAAGGCTCACAGATCACCTCGGAGACCCTTTACTACGAAAGCAGCAAAGAAGCAACAGTTGAGTTGCTCACCTCTGCAAAATCTTTGGTGATATTTTGAATTTTCCTGATAGACAGTCAAGCATCAGAACCACAGGTTTCACCTTTCCAGCAGGAAAGTTTTAAGCAACATCACAAAAACCCCCTGCAACAAACCTCATCTATCCAGGACCCTTTCCATTCCTTTCAGCACCTGCCTAGAAGAAGCAGCCAAGCACGTTTACATATCTGCTTGCAAGGAAGGGCTTGTGAGGGTCCGAGGTGGCATCAGGCTGAAAACTGATGGCCAAGTGTCCCCAAAGCCCTGGGATCAGAGGAGGGAGGGCGGGGGCAGGGGGAGCAGGCAACCCGCAGTCCGGCACCGCACCACAAGGTGGGGATGCTGCAATGCGGAATGCCGGACCGAGCTCAGCGCTTTCGCTTCGGGATGGCAGGAAAGTTTCTAAGAACCAAAGTCCAACCCATCACTTCACCTATAAGCCCTGCACACCTTGCCCCACCCCCCGGGGAAGTTACCCTGCATCGTGCCTCTTGTGCAACCTCAACATTAAATGCAAAAAGAATGTTGGTGAAAGAGCAATTTGGTCCTGGAGAAACCTGGAGCTCTGCCTATTGCCTGGAGAGCCAGCACCGGGGCTGTTCTGGGGCTGGGGTGAGCTGGCAAGACACAGGAGGGCTCAGGGGAGAGAAGGGAGATCAGATGTGCCTCTTTTTTTCATGCAAGAGCAAGGTGACGCCACCGTCACAGAAGGGTGATGGATTTCAAGAGTTTAAAGGAATATCTTCCTTTGGAGGCACAGCTGGGCTGGAAAACTGAAAGCTTCATGCTCCTGCCCACTTTTACTTGGTTCCCAAGGGGGCAGAGAGAGCAATTCCTGCACAGAGGCAGGAATCATAGTGGGTGATTGATAAGTTGTGGAGCTGTGGCTGGCAGGGCAGCGTGCAGCCCCTGGCTAGCAGGGAGGAATTTCCCTCCTGCACATTGACCATCCCCTCCTGCTCCAAAACACTCACTGCTAGGGGTGCCAGCCAAGGTGCTGCAAGCTCAGGACCATTTCTGTGATGAACACATCCTGCTTTGCCTACACCCCCATGGGCACCATGGGATCCATGCCTTTAGGGATGGGTGAGCATGATGATACCTCCCACCACCCCCTGCTACTGTTCTGCCAGGAATGGGATGTCTGGCATAAGGGATATGGGCAAACAGTGGCCATGGTGCTTCTTGGTTTTAGCAAGTATTTGACAGTGTAGAAAAGAGACATGGGAACTTGGTTGTAGTAAACAACCATGCAAGAGGTTAGTATGAGGAGGGCAGTAAGAAGTTGCTCCCCATAGCTACCAAGGGGAGGACAAAAAGGAATGAATGCAGTGTGTTTATACCTTATATATATATATTATCTATATAAGAACCAATGTTCTTATTCTCCTCTCTCCTAGGCACCCACTTATGGCAAACCTCAGCCAGGATGGTGGCTACATAAGGCTGCAGTCCACTTGAGTGTGCCCACCCATACCCTTCTGCCAAGGGTGGGTTGGATGGGACTGAATAGGGCTCAGCAAATTACAGTATTTTTTCCTGTAAATGAGTAGGGTTTCCTCCCACAGGCCCCAGAGGGTGTTTCAGCAATCTGACAACACACTGTCTTTGCTCAGTTGCCTTTCAGAGGATGTGCTCCACAGACACCCAGGCTGAAGCCTGCAGAAAAAGAAAGTGGATGAGCTCTGCAATAATTTACTACTGTCCCTGGCCATTTTTAACCCAGCCAAGGAGCTCATAGCTGATATTCAACAGCAGGAGCTCAGAAGAGGAAGGCAATGCTCAGCCAAGGAGAAGCAAGAGGGGTTACATCCCTGCCATCGCGAGCACAAGTGAATCATCTGGGAACAAGGAGGGGAGCTTGAATTTCCAAAAAATAACATGGGGGAAGTAGCAGAAAGGTCATGAACATTGTCACAGTGGGAAAACATCCATAATTTGGGTTTTCATGTTTGAGACATGATAGAAAAGTTACATTCAGACAACAAGGAAGAAAGTGAGTCCCATCTGCAATATTGTCTGTACTGAGCTGAAGAGATGAAGGTGTTTTTGCTCTGGGTCAGACCATCCCCAGATAAAACATCATGTACAGAAGTTTATTCTTTATCTCTCTATTCTTTCTCTCATTCATGTGGTATGAAACACGTCATGGCTGGAATCAATGTAATTGGCAGGAGCTGGGATTTCTTTGCCATACTGCTGTAATGCTACCCTAGGCAATTTATACGGGTGAGAAAATTAAAAATGCTTTTTCAACAGAGAACTCAGCCAAGGAGGGGATCCTGTGAGCTTGTATGAGGAAAGGGCACTCTCAGTCATGCTCAGGTTGAGCAGCACTGATAGACACAGCTCCACTTGCCCTGAGAGGGTCCCCTTCCCATCCCTGGGAAGTCCTGTCCTGCCAGGCATTGCCATGAGGGGCCACAGGGCTGCAGCTCACCCCCTCCAGAGACCCCAGATAGCCCAGTTTCCTCTTGGCCTGGGGCTGTCCCACAGTGAGCAACTCTTTGGAGAAACCTGACAGGAGAGGTATGACTTTGCCTCTGGCTCAACTTGGCCAACAAGAGGGAAGAGGATGCTGAGGGCAGAACGAACCTGCCTGGGTAGTGGCTGCTGCAGGGATCTTGTTGCTATTATGAAAGTTCAATTATTGCTCCCTTGCTTAGACCTGCCACGTTTTATTGGATGTTTTGTTGTTACATATACAGAAAATCAATAATGGAAATATGTCAGCACCAGCCACTCGCACAAAGCAGAACGTGACTCAATGTGACTTCCTTGCAGCTGGGCTGCCCAAGAAACCTCCAGCAATGTGGTGGGTTTGCTGCCCTTCCTCACAGCATCTGGCTGTGGCAGCATGAGAGGGTGGGAGTGCATAACCACCCCCCAGCATGGCAGCAGCAGAGCCTAGAAAGTAATTTTCACTGAATTGTCCATCACACGTCTCTGTCAAACATGGTCAGGTCCACCATGGCTTTGTGGTTTCATGAGGGTGAAATTCAAGGCTGTGGAAAGCTGCTGGGATGTTTTAAGCCCCCGTGTTGCTGTCTGCCACCCTGGGCTCCAGATGCACCAAGAGAAAGCCACAGCTTCCAGCCATAAACGTGGAGCAAATCCCAGCATGGCAGCTGTGTGTGCATGAGCAGGCTGAGCATTTGACAGAGAAAGAGATAAGCACCTGCTGAAAAACAACAGCAAGTTCACTTCTTCCTCATCTCAGGCCAAGTTTGCCACTGTAGGACAGAGCTAAAGCACAGCTGGAGACCATGCTGTCACCAGAGCCTTGAAAAGTGTCTGGGTTTGAAGTGACCTAATGCCTAAGTTTAACCTAAAGAACATAAAATGTGCAGACTGAAGGCTTTGCATTAAGGTAAACATTTGAAAATAAGCCCAAGTTTTCACCTATGGCTGAAAGCTGGTGTTGGTGGCACTCGTAAGTGTCATTTATAGGGGAGAATTTATGGTTGAAGTGGCATTTTTTTGTTTTTTTAAAATTTATTATTTATAAGAAAACCCTGAGAAGACAAAAAATAATTCTTTAACAATCCTACTGGTTTATTTTCAGTTGTTATCATCACAGCCCTGCAAAGATGTAGCAAAGAGCTCACCTGTGGATTTGGAAACCCAAGATGGACTTTTCCTGAGAAACAGTGTGGCAGAGCAGGCACTGGGCTGGTGGGAGCCTGGCTCCCAGCTCACACCTCAGACATGCACACCAAAACTTCACAAAATAGTCCTCTCTGGCACTGATGGAAGTGAAAGAGCACAGAAGAAAGACAAAAGCTTGATTGTTCCAAAACAGCAAAGCACTGCAGAGCAGCTCAGCAGAGCCACTTACCCTGGGGTAGCACAGAGCCAGGTGCCACCCCCACCCCACGCCTCAAAAAAAGAGAACTGCCACTGGGAAAAGAAACTCTTTTCTGGTTTATTCTTCTTCTTACTTCTCGCTGTATCTATTTTATTTTTTTCTTCTGACAAAACCCAAGACTTTAGCAAATACCCCACCAACAACTTCTGCTCATCTCAGCTCTTTTTCTTCCTCATGCAAGGTCCAGGGCTGCTCAGGACAGTGGTCACAGAGGGTTTCCTCCTCTATCAAAACTCTCAGCAGCTAAACAAGGAAGGAGCTTGGAATACAGGCAAAATGGAAGTCTTATTTATTTATTTCCTCACATCCTAAATTCTCATCCTTCCTGTAGCTCCTGTAGAAATACTTTTCTCCTTCTGGCTTATCGATTATCCCTGGAGGACTGCAGGATATCCAAACCTGAGCCACGATCACCCTGTCAGCATCACACTCTTGCTGTCTGGTGATGGACAGAAATGCCCATCAGACAGAACTTGATGTTAGAAATCCAATAGGACTTCCTTTGTCTTTGCAGAAAATTGGTTTATAAATTAAACCCTTTTGTAGCTAGAGTTTTCAAGGTGTGCCTGCAAAGGTGCATCTTCTTCCACAAGCCCTTTGCACCTAACTAAAATGGAAGTTTTCTGTTCTGATAGTATTTTAAAGCAAAAAGGGTCTCGGCAGGTCAGGCAGTATAAAAAAATAATAGTATATTAATGAAGAGTGGGAGGGAAGGTCATTTGCCTGTTATTTGTAGCACAATACCTGATAAGAGGTCATTAGTCATTCAAAGCCACTGAATGACTTTAATTAAAATTTGAGCTTTATGAGCTGGGTACAGTCTGCTGAACAGACTTCCAGGGCAAAAAGACAGAGAAAAGGAGAGAAGGAGAGTGGGAGTTGAGCAAAATGACAATGAACTTAATTAAAGCCAGGAGGAACACTGGCAAACTCATTTCCGGGCTCTTGGGTTGGGTTTTTTATCCTGATGCTCCAGAGCTGCATCTTCCTTGGGTCTGCCTGGCACAATGACCATGGATCTGGGCATCAGGGGGTTATTGGGCATGTTGCTGGGCTCTTCTCCATGGACTGGTCAGTTCAGCAGTCTGTACAAGAGACAGGGTTGTGGGTTTGTTTATTTGTTTTTTAGAATATTCTGTATTTTTAAAAGTAGTTGTATTTTTAAAAATAATTTGGCATTCAGAGATTTTCTGCTCTGCCTTCAGCCCTGGAGAGAGCTGGGAGGTATAACTGAGCCTTTCACCAGGGGAGATGAAGACAGGAGAATGGGAGTGCGTGCTTGGGATGCCCAAGGTCAGACTTCCCAGAGGTGTTGAAGTTTCCCGGCATTTTTCCCCTCAACTTGTCCTCACAATCCTGCCTGGTGGCCATACAGCAGCCACTCCTCCCTGCACTGCCCCTGCAATGGTGGCAGGGAAGAACTGGTGTGGGCAGTGGGTGCTGCCAAGGGGAAAAACCTTGTGAAGAACTGTGGCCAAGTTTGCATTTAAAGAGAAGGAAATCATTTTGTGAAGGGAAGAAGAGAGTTCTGCGGTGTTTGAGTGTAAATTCGGGACTTCCCCCTGTGGCAGCTTCTGTCTCGAGGGTTGCATCTCCAGCACCTCTGCTTGCACTGGGATGCTGAGACGTGTGGATATTGGTGTTCTGAACAGCTGCAAGGCAGACACAGCCATGCTAAGCTGAAGGAATGAAGGGGGGCTTTTGTCCCCTGCTATTTGGTATATGCAACATATCATAATTAAGTAATATGAGCTTGCTGCCAGCCTGGGGCACTGCCGCAGGGCTGGGGTGTGTTTATTTCCTCAGATGGGAGATATTTCTACATGGTTTTAAAAGAAAAATATTTGTCAGTTTTTAATGGGTGTTTTTTTTCAGTTTTTGGGTTGTTTTTTCTTGTTTGTTTGTTTGCATTTTTTTAATTTGTGGTGTGGTTTTTTTGTTGTTGTTGTTGGTGGTGGTGGTTTGGGGCTTGTTTGTTTGGTTTGGTTTGCTTGTTTTTTGTTTGTTTTTTTTTTTGTTCTGTGTGTGTGACCTCAGAGGCACTTACATTTATACAACAAAAACCTAAACTTTGCAGGCTCCACAATGCAACACCCACTGTGAGCTCTTGACTGTCGTCCCCTTCCAATGTTGGGTCACTGGTGTGCTGGAGACTTTTCCAGGGATATCATTCATTTACCAATTACAACTTATCCTTGCTGAGGGCTTTATCTATACCAAATCAGACTAAGTCCCCACCTTTTGCCCCGTTACCTGCGTTGGCACCAGGGGACAGAGCTGGGAGCTGGGTATGGCAGCTGCTGAGGCTCATCCCTAGCTAGAGACTTCTTGTAGAGCACCAAAGAAGAGCTTGATGGTATCAAGACCATGCCACTGGAGACATCACATCAGACCTGTGCATATACCAATTTAGAATTTTCTTGCCAGCAGAGCTATGTCATCTCTGCTAACAGTGTTGCTAGGCCGACAAAACACTTTCTGAAACAAAACATTACCTAAACCAAAACACTATCTAAAACAAAAATTTTCTTGGCTCAGCTTTCCACGGGGAGTTGGGATGGGTTTTTGCTCTCCAGACAGCGTATCTCCACCAGAAACATGTTGCACTGTAGACCAAGCCCTACTGCTATTGCAAAAGGCAGCCAACTTAGACCAGTGCCTAACTTTCCATCTGCTTGTCATTAGTCTGGATCTTCATGCTCTCAAGCTGGAGAATGAAATCTATGACCTCGATCCACTTTCTTTTCATTTTGCTTTTAAGATTTTGTCGTTCTTGTTGCTCTGGGGAAAAGTTTTGGGATGAATTCTCAAAGGCCTCTTTGAACCCAGAGTTTCAGGTTGCCTGTGTAGGGAAAGCACTGGACAGAAACAAAAAACATATACCCAAGTCTCCATGTGGAGTAGAGATCCCTCTGGATTGTATTCATATCCAACCCTTAGCTGAGGGAACGAACTCTGAAGGTGAGATGACATTTGGAAACTTGAGCTTATTTCTGCTTTGATAATTTTTTTCCTTAAATGATGTGAGCTACCAGACTCTCTGCGTAGGAGAACACCTCTCTTTAACTTGCTCTGATGGATGAACATAGAATGCATTTGTTTCTGCTACACATATTTATTGACACATTGACATCTTTTTAATATTCTTCCCACCTCAAGCCACTCCATCAATCCACAGTCCTTAAGCAGAGACTTTTCAAAACACCACAAAAGTCAGGTTGACTTTTTTTTTTTTTCTTTACCTAAAGAGGGGCCATGTCTCCCAGTTTCCTTAGCCTCATACAAAGGCTCATGGCAAGCCAAAACTCAAACTGTGTTTAATAGGAAAGGTATGATTTCATAAGCAGCTCTGTGGAAGACTGATGTTGTGCAGACAAAATCCCATAATGATTAACATGTGGCACCTTGGTCCAATTCCCTCAGCTATGCACTCACCTGGCAGTGAAAGCTGCTCATCAGCTTTCTCACTTGGTGAGATTTAATTAAAGAAATTAGGATCTCCAGAAACCCCCTGCAATTGTCAAATGCTTCATTGCCACTGGGATCTTTAATTTTTCGCGTCTTTTTAACATTTTTTGGCGAGGAGAGAATCTGGAAGCCTCATCCTCAGGTCTCTGCAAATCCCTTTCAGATGTGGCTGTGTGGGGAGAAGGAGCCAGGCTGCCTGGCTCAGCCTCCCACCCCTTGGGCTGACCTCCCTTATCAGCCCTCACCCAGCCCAGCACTGGCAAAGATGCTGAGCTCCTTCTACACACCTCTGGCCCCTTGATTTCACCCTGAAACATGGGTGTGGGGTCAGCCAGGCCTTCTGCCAGAGCTTCACTGGGGAGAAAGGGGAGTCTGAGACACCAGCCACATCCTCTGGTGGCCCCAGTCACATCCCCTGGTGGCCCCAGTATTGTTGAGGAATCTTCTAGGAGCACAAAGGATATCTCTGAGGACTGCCACAGCTCCAGAGGTCTCCTGGCCAACATTCTCCAGCTCTCCTGCCCCATCAACAGCAGTGGCAGGCACAGGAGTTCTCCCCATCAGCTCCTCACGTGGCTTTCCACAGTCCTGCCTGACCTGGAGCCTGCTGACAGCTCTCAAAAGCTTCTGTGTGACACCAGCACCCTCTGAGCAAGGCCTTAAATCTGCACATGCCTTGGGGAGGTTAAACAACCCGTGGCACAGACATTTTCACCAGCTCTGCTCATTCAAACACAGCAGAGAGTAAATCAGTGGCTTCCGTGTGAAATTTCTCAATGCCACCAGGAGTGCTCTACTGAATTAAAGATATCCAGCTCATTAATAAAGGCAAATAACGACAAGCTGATCTTACCATTTTATTGTGTTAGAGTTAAATATTTGACCGATAATGAAAAGCTATTTCTAACTGATTTCTCCCTTTCCTCCTCAGTCTGTTTCTTTTAAAGTACATATCCGTGTGTGGTTTTGGTGTTTGTTTTTGCTTAAATTGAGCCTTCTGCCAGGTTCCCCGGTGGCTGGGGCAGAAGGAATTCATTAAGAGCTGTAATTTTTTTTATTTCAGTGAATACCATCACTGTATTGAACCAACCCTCAATGGCACTTGATTATTCTTTGCTCTACCACCACTGCCTGCCACCAGCACTGTATGGACCTGCCTTCCTAGGTATTGTGTAGGGAACATGCAGAGGCTGTGGCGTCCAAAGCCCTTTTCTTTCTGTCAAAATTCTGCTCAAATGCCCTAAGAAAATGGCAGCACTCCTGAATTTACAGTGTTGAAGGCTCCAGCTGCTCTGCTCAAGCCCTTTGGGACTGTAAGTCTTACACAAATGTAAGAATCCTAGACTTGCTGCTTCCAGTTACTTTTGGAAAATAAAAACAAAACAAACAAACAAACAAAAAAAAACCAAACCAAAAGACCCACCACACCCCAAAAAAAAACCCCCCAAAACAAAAAAAAAACCAAGCAAACCAAAACCGAAACAGTTTAATGGGAAAGGTTGGAATTTGACAAGAGTCAGGGCCATGGGGCAAATTTTACTTTTATTCATCAAAATGCGGCAGCTCTGCTTGATCTGTCATTGCCAGCAGGAGGAAGGGCATTCCCAGCCAGTTCCCAAAAGAAGCTGTTTGTTGATTATAGAAGGAGGCAAAAAAGCCTGAAGGTCAGTACAAAAGAAAACTTTTCCTTTAGGAAGCCTTGCCCACATCTTGGGCCAGCTAGCCACTGGCAAGATCTGAGCATTGCGTATCTCCCCAGGCATTTAAATACTTGCACTCAATTTCTTCAAAAGAAATAAAGCATGTGAAAGCACGCAAAGGAAAAGTAATTTCCTTTGCTCTTTTGATACTGGGTTAAGTCAATCCTGCTTCTAGCATTAGTTTTGCAAGATGCTCAGAGGAGAACATGAAACCAGGGCTTTGCCTTTCTTTCTGCTTTGGAAAGAAGCAGCGATGCCACTTGCACAGTAGCAAATGTGAACTGCAAGGAGCACCAGCCTGCCACTGGCAGGTGGGAAGGCAAGTCCAAATGTTTCACAAACATCCTGACACGTCACCCATGATGCAGGACAGGCCTTGCCAACACTCCCAGACACACAAACCTGTTCCCAACACTGGGGGACTGACACATCAAACCAGCAGCACCCACAGCACTGTCCTCTTCCAGCCCCTCATCACTTTGATGAGGATACCTATATCTCCCTGGTGGATGCTTTACCTCTCTCTCACCATCCCTCGCCAGTTTCTTGTTCCTTTTCTCTGGGACACTTCTCAAAGCAAACACCTTCACACAGAATAAATAATGTCGAATCAAAAGAATAAATTAAGAATCAGTTAGCGCTGCTGAAGACCCTAATGGAGAAGCAGCAATCAATTATCAGCCCCAATTAAAGGCAACCAAACCATTCTGATCTCAAGGTAAGAGCTGTGGGGTGCAACACACTGACTGCAAACTTGCTGTGGCTCCAGGAGTGCTGAGCCTCAGGGATTGGCATTAAAGCTCCCAGTGCCTTTTCTTTTTTTGTCACTTTCCCCCTCCCCCCCCACCTCTTCCTCTTCGCTGATGCTTTCACACTCAATCTTATAATTTCCTAGCAGGAGACTGAGCCAGCTCGTGGCTGTCACTGGGAAGCAGGAAAGTCGCCAAAAGGGAACCAAGGGTTTTGCGGAGGGGGCGGGAGCAGCCCTGTGGTGTCAGCACTCAGAGGAGCTGCACGGGAGGATGGCAAAGGGAGGTGAGAAAAGAGGGCAGGTGATGAAGGAAGGAAATTCAAGTGGAAAAGCCATGACTTGGGGGTCTCCAAAACACCCCGTGTCACCATAGCAATTACGGGAGATGATTTGCAGCGCAGGGCCTGGTTGTTGCTCTCCAGGGAGGGCAGGAAGTGGAGAGGCAGAGGAGTCTGAAGCCTTTTCAGGGGCTGAGCTTTAATGCTTTGCACTGCACAGATGTTTTACAGGACAGTTGCTTTGAGTTAACTCTGTATGGACTGCTGTCAGTGATGGTTTCAAGCCTGTGTATATAGCTGTTCACACACATGTTTGCTCTGCACATTCATTGAATAAGGGGCGAGGGGTGGTTACAGGTTAATGGATTTTCAAGCTGAAGTGTTTGCCAGTAGCATTCAGGACATGGAAATTTGGGCCAGAAACCTTATCAGAGACAAACCATCCTGTGGCATCCTTCAGTGGATGCCCAAGTATTAGCTCCTTAATTTGTTTACCCTGAGATAAATCCAGAGTAATGCATTGATGTACAGGCAGTTAATAGGGATGTGCCCCAGTGCAAGGACGATACTCAGTACTAAACCTCTTTAGGAACAGCCTTCTGAATGATCTGCTGACTACCTGCCTAGCTTAACATCTAAAATTACAAAGACTCTGAGCCTCTCATTGTTCCAGAGATTTTCCTGAAAAGAAGAGATGAGGGCGTGTTACAGATGCTCTTGCCTGGCTGGGCTGGCTGTGGGACACACATCTGGACCACTGGAGTCCTTGCAGCATCATTTGATGTGGCTGTTAGCTGTTTAGCAAATCTAAAATGACCCTGGGATTTTAAAAGCCCCAGGGATGAAGTGGGGACATGGTGACACTGTGAGCTGTGCTTAGAGAAGTCTTCTTTGGCCTTGTTGAAAGTGTGGAATGAACCGGAGGATCCCAACAAAGAGGAACATTAGGGAACAGCTGATCTCTCCCTACAGGGCCAAACTGCTACATGCAGAGAACTCCTGGGAGTTGCCTCCCTTCAGCTGTAATTGTGTTGTTTATGGTCGACCATTAACAGATGTAACCCTCTATTCTAGTGGATGGTTTTTGCACATCTCATTATTCTTCCTCTTTTTAAGTTGGTTTGGGATATATCCAATCTCTGGGATCAGCTCTCACTTGAATAGGGGACAACTGTCTTTGAGGTGAGGAGCCAGGCACTGCTCAGGAGACCTTGAACACAGTTGCCTGTCAGGAGTGGCTGTGTTGCAGAACATATTTTTCAGCTTTGAGGGTGGCCTGCTTAGCCAAGCCTGACTATTTCACCATGCTGTGGAGGCTGTCCTGGTATTAATTCACCTCAAAGAGCAGGTTGAAGTCATTAAAATATTTTGCAGGTGGTTCCTTGAGTTCATGGTGCAGCTGGATCCAGCCTAAAGGGAGGGGGAAAAAAAAAGGGAAAAAAAAATGAGGAGAAAAGGCAGGTTCTGATGAAACACAAATTAACATAACTCATAGAAGTAAAGGAAAATCTGGTTTCAATCTCTACAACAAAGCCAAGCAACACATCAAGCTAGAAAGGAGAAATGTCAGCCAGGCAGTGCCTGGGATTTTATTGCTTTAGCACAAGTGCTTCTCCACGGTCCCAGGGGTGTCCAGGTGCTACTGCAGCAGCTGCATCCCCTGAGCACAGCTCTGGGCATGCAGGGACACAGGAGGCTTCTTGAGGCCCCTGCTCCCCTTTGAGTCCAAGGATTAAGCTTTGGTTTAATGCCCTGGCATGAATCACAGTTGTTTAGATGGGCTCAGTTTCTTTTCTGTATGGGAACACTCCAGGTACCACACCATTTCGTGCCCTCAGAGCTGGGTCCATGTTTTTTCAGGGGGTACTGACCAGGGCTGAGACACTCACAAGAGAGATTCCCAACAGTTGGACTTGATCTTAAAGGTCTTTCCCAAACAAAAAGATTCCATGAGCTGCTGGTGGGCAAATCACTCACAACCTTCTTTGGTAACCCCCTGAATTCAACGGTGTCTCTTGATGTTTGTGGGCATCAAAATCCTTGGTTCTTCCTGAGGGAGAACAAAGCATTTTAGCATTAAACCATCATACTGGAGAGCTGTACTGGGTCTGACTGGGATGGAGGTGATATGTTCTCCACCACAGGCTGTATGGTGTTTTGCTTTGGGTTTATGGGTAGAGCAGTGTTGGTTACACACTGATGCTGGGGCTGTGGGTGAGCAGAGCTTGCACTGTGTCAAAGCTGTGAGTGGGCTGGGGTGGGCAAGAGGCTGGGAGGGGACAGAGCTGGGGCAGCTGACACAAAGAGACCATGAGGATATTCCACACCCTATGACATCAAGCTGAGTAATAAAAGGGGAAGGGAAAATCTTCAGGGGAAGAAGAAGGATGAGGAGATATTTGTTCTTAGGACATTTCTCAGCCCAAAAAGCCATCACGTGTGCTCCCAAGAAAGTGGCCACCTATCTGCCCACGAATGGGAAGCAGAGAATTAATTCCTCTTTCTGCTTTGCTTACAAGTGCAGCTTTTGGTTTCCCTATTAAGCTGTGATCATATGGACTCATGAGCCTTCTCACCTCCCTTCTGTTTGCTCCCCATCCTTTGGGAGTGGGTACTGAGTGGGCAGCTGGGTGGATATTGGGATGATGGACGGGGTCAATCTACCACAAGAGCTGACTGGTTTGTCAAAATTCACAAAGCTGGTTCATTCAAAAAAAAAAAAAAAAAAAAAAAAAAAGACTTAAAAATCAGGTAAAAATAGGAAACAAACAAAAAAACCAAAACCAAGCAAGCCTACCACAAAAAAACCCCAAAGCTAGTTTACAAACAAACCTACCACTTCAGAAGCAATTGTACTGCTCTGGACACTGATGGCTTTGTGATGTGGATGTGTCATCTGTGTCCCAGGGCAAACCATGGCTACTTGTTTCTGTGGGGCAGCAGTGTGGGCAGGATTTGGTTTTGGCTTTTTGAAGCCCATCTTCAGAAACATGAGTGCAGTTGTTGGGATAAGGAGTAGACTGTCACCTCTTCTGGTTGCTGCTCTCACTTCAATCTAGAGGTGGTGACAGAAAGGGTGGAGGTTGCTGCCCTGGTTTACCTGACATGGGGCCTGTTGGTGCCATCCCATTTTCTCCTCCTTGTCCCTGAAGGGACACCAAAGCCCCCTGAATTCTGCTCACTTATGTCTAAGACAGTATGCAATTAAATAGGTGTTTGGAAAGATTACCACCTTCTAGATAATTGGTGAAAAACCTCAGAGCTAGGATAGCTTCTCAACTGAGGAAAAACATAAACCTTTAAAAAAAAATCACAAAATCAGCTCTTTCAGGACAAATGCTTATCCTGGGGTGACTCACATCTGACCAAGTTCCCTGACAGGGTCACTGCTGGGAATCACTGTGCTAATGCCAGCTAGTGCTAAGTTGGAGTTTGGTTTGTTTGTTTGTTCCATCTTTCTGCTCTGCCATGAGCTTTCAGTGCTGGCAAATGCCTGCAGCTGATAGAAGTGGTGAAAGGAGACTGAGATAGTGGAGATGGCCAGGGACCAGACACATCCTTTTCTCTCCACCAGTGGTTACCCCCCAGGCTGGTGACTTCAAGGGGGCTGCAGGCAGTTTATAAAATTTGGTTCAGTTCTGGAACACCTTTGTGATGAAGGAGAGCATGAGGAACATATCTGCCTCGCACAAGCTATCAACGGGGGAAGGGAAAGGGATGAGACAGAGAACTTCAGGCTCTTCCCTGAGATGTCTGCAGGGCATTTCAGGGAAGCCAGTATGAGTAGCAGGAGGGAGAGGGACCAGGGCAGAGAGCCTGGAAGGTGAGGCTGACATCCCAGCAGACATAGCCCATAATGTGCTGGAAACTGCTTCGTCTATTAATAATCCCATTATTTCAGCAAACCTTCATCTGAGGGAGACTGCACTGAGTCAGGAGTTTCTTTTCTTTTTTTCTTTCCTGTTTCAGTAACCCTGGTTGCACAATCGACGTGGATCCATCTCTGCAGTGATGGGGCAGGGAGAAACAAAGGCAGCAGAAAGCAGGAGGGGGCATCCGTGGCATGGCTGGGACTCCCAGCAACACATGCAGAGGGAAAGCACTCACCTGTCTGCAGAAGTTGACATCCAGATGGAAACAGTGATGCTCCCATGCAGCCAGGTCCTGACCTGACTGTTGAATATGGCAGCAGGCAGAGTTTCTTGGGGCTAAATCTTGTAGAAATAAAGGGAATATTAAGTCTGGTCAGCTGGGAAGGCAACCACAGTTGCAGGTAAAGTTGGGTGGCATCATAACTTTGCTGTTGATCTTCCCAAAATAACTAAAAGTGGAAAACTGGCCTCTGAACTCTGAATCAGAATTGTCAAAAATGCAGGTTCCCACCGCTGCTTTTACACCCATGTCACCTGGACCACTGAGAATGGCACAGCTACAACATGACCATGAGAGGTGGGAAAACATATCCCTGAAGGTCCTTCCTGGGGAAGAAGGGGACAGAAATTCTAAGTGCTATTTTTTCCTTTTAGAACGGCTTTTTGAAAATGAAAGCTGCCAGCTTCTTTTTAATAGTTTGGAAATAAAATGGATTTGCCTAGATGTGCTGTTGAAAACCTTTCTGCTCTAAATCTTCTCTCTGCATGCACCTGAGTCACATCCATACCTCTGAAATTCCACTTGGTGACCTAAGTGCCATCATTGCCTGGCTCAGCAAGGAGTTGGTGTCTTCAGGCTTATGCAGAAGGGTCACCCAAATCATTAGAAATGAGCTGGACATGAACCCTCACCCCAGTGAGGAGTCAATGCTGTGAAGGGAAAGGATGCACAGGTAGTTACTATGGCTCAGTTCACTGGTGGTAACCTCTGGAGCCACCCTAATTCAAGGGGGTATTTGAGCCCTTCATAAGTGAAGCAAAATATCCCAATTCCCACACAGTGTGTAGCACAACACATGTTAAGGGAGGATTCCTCTTCCTCCCTGCTGGGGCACAACCAAGCCACAGCTGCACAAGTACGTTTGAAAGGAGAACACAGAAATGGGTTTAAAAATCCCCACATTTTTTTTTGGTTTAAGATTTCATGAGACCTATATGTCAGGTACAGAACAGAGGGCTGCATTCTGCACGGGGCCATCAGGGTGTGAATTTCCAGCTGGCCTCTTCCTCTCTTCCGTGGCCATGCAAAGCGATGGAGACCCAGCAGCCCCACAGCCCTGGAGAACACCGTGTGATGGGGACAGCCCTGCTTCTCAGAGAGGACAATGCCTGGCATCATCATCATCATCATCATCATCAGCAGCAGCAGCAGCAGCAGCAGCAGCCTGGGTGAGGAGGGCTCTGCCTGGTGCCTACCAACAGCTCTCTCCTGTGGGCTGGGGTGAGTCACTTTGTTTTGCAATGTCAAAAGGGAGATGCCAAAACACCAAGTGTCACAGGGGCTGGTTTTACAGAATGTGAGCAAGGAATCACAGAATGGTTGGGGCTGGAAGGGACCTTAAAGATCATCCAGGTCCAGCCTCCTTGAATGGGCAGGGACACCTCCCACCAGCCCAGGTTGCTCCAAGTCCCATCCAACCTGGCCTTGAGCACTTCCAGGGATGGGGCAGCCACAGCTTCTCTGAGCATCCTGTGCCAGTGCCTCACCACCATCACAGGAAAGAATTTTTTCCTAATGTCTAACCTAAATCTATACTATTCCAGCTTGAAACCATTACTCCTTCTTCTACCACTAAATGCCCTTGGTGAAGTGGTAGAAATTTTGTCTATGGGTGTGGTAAATGGGTCAGGGAGAAAGCAGACTCTGGAGAGAGTCTTGGCATGGTGGCTGCAAGTGTCTCTTCTCCATGACATCCTGAACTCTTTTGGGCTTCAGCATCCCCTTGTCTTTACAACAACTCCTGAATCTTTTCTTCCTTGCACTTCAGTCTTCATCATCTTGGTGCAAATTCATATGTTTTTCACTGCCATATCATGCTTCACCTCCCCTCCCAGGGGATGGATCTCCAGGTTATTATTGAACCTGGCATCTTTTTGGCTTCTTGAGGAGGTTTCCTTGTGTTAGGAGCAACATGGACACCTCACTAAGCTCCAGAGATGTTGAATAACTCAGGTTGAACTTCTTGCAGGATCCTGACCAAAGCTCTGTGGACATGGTGTCCTCAGATGAGCACGCAAGCACAGCTGAATATCTTAGCTGTGGGATTTTTTGAGGAACTTCAAATTACCACATCAGAGTTCTGGCAAGTCTATAAAAACTGAGCAGATAGGAAAAGCATATCAGAAAGCATATCAAATCAGGAGGCAGAGAGGAAGTTCTTTATTGTCCTTCAGGTCTTCATTGTCCATAATCTGACAAGGCTTTAGGTTAGCCACAAGAAAATTGTCATGAAAAATAAAGACACATATGGAGAAGATGGAAATTCAAGTGATATGAACTCTTTCAGTATTTCAGACAAGATTGGGTTTGCCTCAGCTGCTACAACAACCTTTCAGATAAGTGGTAAGATTTCTTTTATTAAATTATTGATAGAGATTTTATGTGGTGCGTGAAGAAAGCAGTGCATAAAAATGAAATATTGCATTTATATTGCTTATTAAATGCTTTTTACATTGATTTTGCTACTAAATTAACTGACCATTTGAAAAGAGAAGTATGTGAAAGTGTCCTTTCTAGCTCAAAGCTGATGCTGAGTAGCAGAAAAAAAAAAATTAGTTCTTTTCCTGTTATAGAAAATGCCCTATTTCACTGAGTGTAACTTTCATGTCTTAATAGCAAAGATACTGAAATCACCAGATCCAATAAAAAATGCAAGTTTATGAATTTTTAGCTGAATATAAATACTTCATTGCTGACTAAAGAATTCTATTGTAAAACTAATTAAATCATTGCACTCTTTTAAAGCTAAGACTTTAAACTCCTGATTACATGACTTTGAAAAAAACCTCAATTAAGGGTAACTTACTGAATGTCTGAAATAGTTATTAACACTTCTGAAATACTTTTTTCTCCCTAAAGGCCAAAATTTGACAAAGCAGCTTATTTCTTTTACACTTGCTGGTGACTAATTTTTTTCAAAGGTTTACAACTTGTTTTAATTTGTTCTGTGGTTCAGTTTATTATTGATTTTTCATTGTTTCAACATACACACAACTCACTGGTGGGACCCTGGATGCTCTGGATGGGAAGGCATGGGCTTTGAGCAGCCCTCTGAACTGTCAGCATGGGATGACTGACAGCAATGGAAAGAGGGAGTTTATTGATGGAGAATCATAGAATAACACTGAATGGTTTGGGTTGGAAGGGACCTTAAAGATCATCCAGTTCCAACCTCCTTGAATGGGCAGGGACACCTCCCAGCAAACCAGGTTGCTAAAAGCAACCTTGCCTTGGACACTTCCAGGGATGGGGCAGCCACAACTTGGGCAACCTGTGCCAGTGTCTCACCATCCTCACAGGAAAAAACTTCCTAATGTCTAAATGAAATCTCCCCTCTTCAACCATTTCCCCTTGTCCTCTCACTACACACCCATGTAAAAAGCCCTTCCCAGCTTTCTTCTATGCCCCCTTTAGATACTGGAAAGTAACTGGGAATGGGGACAGCTACCACACTCATACTGTTATAGGCTGGATTACATCTTGATGACTCAAGTGAGCTGCTTGAATTGGCTGAGGAAAAGGCGACTGAGTGAACTGCAGTGCAAAGCTGGGGTGGCTGCAGGACCTGGCACTCTCACAGAGGGACCTTGCTGCTCATTTACTGTGGCCAAGCCTGAAATGGCTGGAAGTGAGCAGAGTTTGTAGCAGGAGAGATGTGAGAGGGTGTCTGCCTTACTTCTCTTGGTTTCCAGAGCCTCAAGTCCAGAGGAAGCCATCTGCTTGCTGTACTCGGACAGCCCTGGGGCTCTACCTGCTGGTGCTGACAGCTGGCCAGGGGCTGCTGGCATATAAAGGTAACCTGCAACCTTCCTCTGGGCTTGACATCAAAAGACAGCTTGGCTGGGTGCTCTTGGGGACACGGGTAAGCAGGGATGACCCCACAGGTAGGAAGCCTCCAAGGCTCCTCTGTAGTCCGTGAGTCAAAGCAGCCTCTGCAGGAAACCATTCCCCCATCCCATGGATGTGCTGTGAGTTTGCAAAAGCACTGCAGGCTGCAGCAAGGATATGCCCATGAAAACCACCTCCATGGCTCAGACTGTGGTGTCCCCCGTGGGTGCTGGAGGAGGTCCTCTGCCAAATAGGCATTTCCCAGTTGGATTGGGCAGGGAATATTCACTGCATGGTCCTTTTGTTTCCCCAGTGTTTAAGATGCAGGGAGAGATATCAAAATGGCAGGAAGAAAATACCCCCTATACAGAAGACTTCCTGGAAAGATCCTTTTCTAACAAGCTGGTTTGGGAGAGAAACTCTACAGAGATGCATATAGGATATGATCAAGACTGGAGGAGAAGCTTAGAAGAGGAAATCATAATAATTAAAAGAAGCAATGCAAACCTGATGGTGATGATGAACAACATCTCTAAGACTGCAGGTATGGCTCCATTTCTCCATGCTGTCTGTATAGTGGGGAGAGCTGATTCCTCTGCATCACTGGCACAGCTGGGCCAAAAACTTAGTTCAAATGAACAAATAACTAGGGCAAGGTTTGGTCTTCCTGTCATTTAGTGATGTCCCAGTGCATGGGGCTGGAGGCTGTCTCCAGATGCCCTGGACAGGGAGTTGGATACACCTGGAGGAGCTGGAGCCAGCCCTGTGCAGCCCCTTGGCTCCAGGCTGCCCTCCCCTCCCATAACTTGCAGACTTAGGCTAAGGGTGCCCTCCAAAAGAGTGGTGTCTTCAGCCCAGTCCTCAAGCCTATCAACTTCAGACTAGTATGTTCCTCACTGAGTGCTGAGTACTGAAAAATATCCATTAAATATTTCTTTTCAGGGCCTCCTGGACGCAAAGGAGATCCTGGTCCACCAGGTATGTTAGTAAATGAGCCATGAGCAACTTTTCCTCTTCTCTTCCATTCTTTTTTCCCCTAAGAGACTTGAAGGGAGGATTTAGGATTTCAATGTGCAGACCCAGGTCTTACCAATGTGCAGACACTCAGTGCCCTGGCCTTGAGGACACTTTGTGCCCCTTTTGACTGATCTCCCAGGAGCCTGGGTTTGCCCAAGTGACCACCAGGGAGGAGGGTTTTAACTCCCCCTCCTTACTTCTACTCCACCAGAAAAGCTCAGGGGTGATGGAAGCACTGTACCTGGTCATTATCTGCAATAATCATCCCAAATCTCCATGTGAGACAAGAGAGGATCCCATGTCCAGCAGACAGATGGACTTTCTGCCCTAGAATTATCAAGTCCTGCTGCACAACTCACTCCAGGACAATTCCAGGAGATCTCTCCAATCCCTGCTCTATATGGCCCCAGGGTGAGCAGTGTGTGTAAGGAACAGTGCATATAACACAAAGTGGCAGATGTGGGACCTCGCCCAACCTGTTCCTGGGGAAATGACCCCACAGATTTCCTAAGGAGCTTCCCTGTGCAAGAACTTCCCTCCACAGCCATGCACAAGCTGCTGCTCTGGGCACCTGGGAGTTTGGGGTGCAAGTACACCCACTGCAGGAGATAAATGTCTCTGGACTGTGAGGATGAAGCAAATTCTGATCTAATATTTGCTTCATTTTGAACAGAGACCAGACTAGGGAATATCCAGAGAAACCAGAGTTTCTATGATTGTATGATGAGGATCTAAGATAGAAACCTTGTTAGGTCAGATCTGTCTCTCATCCATCCCTAGTTCTTGGCTAGATAGATGAGATTTTCTGAAGAAAATGTATATATATATATATTTAAATCATATTTTCCTATCTTCCTGGCTTCATTTACAACACTGAAACAGCACCTCCGGCCAAACACCATTATTATACATCAGAGCCCAATGGTTCAGTGCAGTTTCAGAAAAGATCTCCCCAAAGGTTCCCCTAAGCTGAGTTTGGCTGGAAAACAGCTGGCTCCTGCCCAGGCACACACTCAGCCAAGCTCCATGGACTTCACTCAAGCAGTTCTGCTGGTCCCTGCCAGCTGAAGATTGGCCTCAGCGGTGTGACCAAAGGTGCAGGCACAAAGGATGATTAAAATATTCATCTCTTCTTCTTAGCCATTACTGTGAATAGATGATGTGTGTCAGCTGATAGATGTATTTTACATTCTAGGGCTACAGGGACCACGGGGGACAAAGGGAGACCAAGGAATCCAAGGTAAGGCTTTTTTGACACCTGAATTACTTCTGTGAATGAACATAAAGTGGTTTTATGGATGATTTTATGGGCAACCTTGTCCTCAGTCAAGGTATAAGTCAGTAGGAGTGTCATCTGAGTTCAAGAAAATAAGCCTGTGTAAAACTAATGTGCAAAAAAAGCAAAGCATACCTGGAAAAATTCTTATTTTAAAAGTCAAGGTGTAACAGTCATGGTGGGTCAGTTCCCCACTGTCCCCAGCTTGCCTCAAGTACATGGAGAACAGAGTTTGGCTCCTGCCTGCAGCTGAACTGCGTATCCTGCTGCTGCCCTTTGCCAGGCACAACACCTGATGGAGCATCAGAAAAATATTGTTGTTCTTGCAGGTGCACCAGGACTGAAAGGAATGAAGGGGAGCAAAGGAGATCCTGGTCTTCCTGGCCCAACAGGTGCACCAGGAGTGAGAGGGGAAAAAGGAGAAATGGGGCTTGCAGGTAAGACTTCTTCACTACCTCACCATTTTTAAGATTCCTCCAGGTACTCCTGTTTAAACTCACTCTACTAAAGATACCAGAAGAAGTCTTCATAGGTCAGATATTTCATAAAAATCCGGGCAGCTCTGAATGTGGCTTTCTACTCAGTAAGGAGCTGGATGAACAGGACACTCACCTTGATCTGAAGGGATTTCATTTGGTGTCACACTTCAGCACAGCTCCCAGAGGAGGGCTGGGGGAAGGGGATGTGCAAAATGTTAACTCTGCACCCTGGGAGTCTCTTTATAGAGTGACCCTTGTCTAATGAAAGCCACAGGTATTCAATTATCAGCCAATCCCAGATTAAAGAAGCAATGTTTGCAGTAGGATTTTCATGGGATAAAAAAAAAAAAAAAAAAAAAAAAAAAAAAAAAAAAAAGAAATAAAAAAGAATATAATTCATATGCACAGGCACATCGATATTAATCCTCACTTTAGTAAAACCTACTTCTGAGAACTTTATATCTTCTCTAAGCCTGATTTACATACACCTTAAGTGGAAGAATTATGCCCTGTGTTTCACCCGTGTAATGTGCACTCGTGGGCATCTCCTGGAGATCTGTTTAGCTGTCATGCGGTGGCCTCATGAGGGCTACTCCCAGGGAGGAAAGGCTGAAAGCAAGATAGCAAAAGAAAGCAGAAGGTGTGGGGTACAGACCAGGGAGGATGGTTGGGCAGATTGGTTAAAGCTTCCTCAGATCTTCTATCAGCCCCCATGTGCTCCAGTGTTCCCATTAGTAAAAGTTGCTCCAGAAAAGTGAAAATAGGAGAAACATCAAGAAGTGAGGACTTTGGGGTAATTTTGAAGCAGAAAGATGAAGGAGATGTCAGTCTTTAAATGAGTCAGTTCCAAATAATTGAGGTCTTTCAGTCATGCTGGTCACTGTTCAGGGAAGAGAAGGCCAAGGGGAGATGTGGCAATTCCCTGGAAGCACAGGAGGGACATAAGCTGTCCTTTATCTCCACTGTGGCCAGGAGAAGGGAAGTGTTCAGGCTGCAGTAAGGGATACTTAACTAGAGAGGAAAACATTCTAATGTCACAGGTAGTTTGAGGGATAGACTGGGGAGGTGCTGTGGTATCACTGTCAGTCTTTAACAGCAGGTCAGACAAAGGTCTGGCCAGACAGTCAGGCAAAGCCAGAGGTGGCTCAGGCAGCCTGTTGAGGTGCCATCCATCCATCCATCCATCCATCCATCCATCCATCCATCCATCCATCCATCACTGTCCTCCTACAGCTTTACAGGAATGCTACTGGGTGGTGAATGTGGGTACAAAACTCAAATCTGCTGGTGGTGCAGCTGGATGGAGATAGATACTCCACTGGCTGCAGAAACAATGAGGCTGGATTTTTTAATTTATGCTTGTGTTGTGCTGTTTTGTAGGTCCTCAAGGACAGAAAGGTGAAATGGGCAACAAGGGAATCCCTGGACCCCGTGGAATGATGGGTCCTCAGGGAGACCAGGGAATCCCAGGAACGATGGGTTTGAAGGGTAAGTTCAGGAGACACAGCACAATCCACCATCAGCACAGGTGCCATGGGGGAGGGCTGCCCCAGCTGAAGGGTTTGGCTAAGCCACATTAGCACTGATCCTATAATGTTGTTACAGGTAGCATGGGGCAGCCAGGACCTCCTGGACCACAAGGAGAGGCAGGTAAGCAGTACGGTGTGGTTTCTTCTGGCAATATGAGACTGATCTCTTTCAGGTGATGCTTCAACACCAGAAAAGCTACAGTCAGTCTAGAACTCAGTATGGGGAAGACAAGATGGAGCTTAGATGGAGAAGCCATGCCAACATTGTACAAATCCATCCTACAGCCTCGGTAGACTCATCTGGATTCCACTCACTGTGCAGGAAAATGAGAAGGAAAGAAGGGTCCTGTACCATGGAGAGCCATCTCCTTCCAAACACATGTGCACACACAAGGGCAGAAACTGGCTGCTCTTTTAGGAAAGCACCTTTGCCTCTCAAGGCTGACAGTCTGCAAGGAGCCAGGTCCTCACAGCCTTTCACTCCAGGCCATCACTCACTTCCCCACTGCAATTACCTCTCGAAATTTGGAGAGGCTCAGTGTTGGCTTTGCCTTCAGAGGGAACACCTCAACCTGCACAGCGTGGGGGGTGGTGGCTGAGCTGTCTTTCTTTTTCCTCCTTCATATGTTGGGTTGCATTTGACATCTGCTGCTTTTGCTCAACCTCAAGGCATTCCCGGAAATCCTGGACCCAAGGGAAACCCTGGCCCTGAAGGCAGACCCGGGCAGAAAGGGCAGAAGGGTGACCATGGCCTCAGTGGTAGTCCAGGTACAATGCTGCTCAAACCTGTGGCTTGCTGACCTCCTTCTCCAGCCTTCACCCTTACTGACTGGTTTCCAATTTTAGGAATTCCAGGCCCTGAAGGACTCAGAGGTGAAAAGGGAGACAAAGGAGATCCAGGTAAAGGAGAATAAAACAGTTATGGAGTCAACAGCACACACACCATGCAGACACTGGAGAGAGATCCACAGCAGCAAGGAGATTTATTGGGTCCTGTTCTTGGAACCCCAATGCATCCCAGGAAGCCATGGTGGGTCTGGACCTCTGCCAGACTGCTGAGGGGCTGCCCACTCCTTGGTGAGGTTGCTGCAATCATCTGTAAGGTGCATGAACAGGGGATGTTGCCTGCACTTTTATATAAATTGAAAATGCACAGATAAATCAGCAGTTTGAGATGAACTAAACGAGGCCCTCCCTGCCCTGGAGTTAGGACTAATTTTACTGGCTGTAAATCTGGTGGGGAAGGGTATTCACTAGCAAGCATCTGTCCTGGTCTCCTCTCTAGTGGTGCAGGAAGATGTATCTTCAGAAGCCAGCTTGGAGCACTTAATCTAGGCCTTTTCTTAACCCTTCTGTCTGAAGAAGGCCACCTCTCTGTCCAAGGCACCGAAATGATTTGGTGATCTCTTGTAATACAATCCAGTCCCCATGTATTGCTCTTGAATCAAGCTTTTTAACCCTGAATTTATATAGTGAACACCACATCTTGTCTCCATCAAGGGGTGATGAAGGTCCAAGTGCAGCACCCTTCTGCATTCATTGATGCCTGGATGAGAGGGATGGGAGTCACCTGGCACCGTGTTATGTGCTTACATATACCTGATGCACCTAAATTTACATGTCTGGACTCCCTATATATGCTCACTAAGGATCCAGCTGGAGGGTCTTCAGTGGCAGATGATTTTCCACTGCCCGTATTTTCTGTGTTGACAAGGACTTCGCTGAGTATAAAGGGCTATAAGACCCCCACTTTAGAAACACATTTGTAGTGTAGACAGCTACATCAGACGAGTTAAAATCTTTTAAAAATCAAATTTAAATCATATAAAATCAACCTTTTATAAATGTCTCGATATCTGCCTTATAAATTTTTGTTTCTTTTGATGATCTTAGGTCTTCCAGGGCAAAAGGGAACAAATGGAATTTATGGCCCACCAGGTAAAGCCTCGCTTGACAGTATGAATTTCACTGATGATGCAAAGCACTCTAAATGCCATATCCCATGCCCCATTTTTGTCTGTGTGAACTGCTCATCAAGTTCTTTCCTTGGGAAGGGACCAAGGCAATGACTTTCTTGTTTTTCACCCAGGCATCCCAGGCCAACCTGGTGAAAAAGGAAGCAAGGGTGATACTGGCAGTCAAGGTCCAAAAGGTCTGCCAGGACAAAAAGGAGAAAAAGGAGAGCGTGGACTCCGTGGTAAGGCTGTTTGCCATGGGGTCTGTGGAGCTGAAGGTGCATTTGGGTTTGGGATTGTCCATCACAGACTGGGATATGCTGCTCTGGGGCATGTTTACAGAGCTCTTTTGGAGGAACTCAACAGGCAGAGCAGGCTTCCCAGAAGATGAATGAGCAGAGTGTCACATTTACACCTTGGGAGGTGTGCTGAAAGACATGCAGGCAAACAGATGCTTTAGATGTCCTTCAGAACCCTGATCTCACAGAAAAATGGAACAACCAAGATTCCTCTTGAGTTTGTACAGAGACATCTTGCAGCATCTTTTCCCATGCTGCTGGGTTAAATCCCACATAAAAGTGGCAGTCAGGAACAAGAACTGGAAGCACTACAGCTATTTAACTATGCCTTGCTAATTGTAGGACACAAAAATAGTTTAGAAGGGCCAACATTACAGATAGTCCCCATCCCTACCCCCCCTCCCTTCCAACCACAGAATACTTCCAAAAATTCTTCTAAGACTTGCAGTAAAAAAACCCAAAACCAGGAATTACAAAGGGCCACAGGAGCTGAACAATGCTCCAGATGTTTTTTTTCTTTTAAATGTTCACACTGAACAATACAAGAATCCTCAGTAATAAAATAAACTGGGCCCTATCTGGGGCTCTTCCATGCACTCCTCTTCTGGTGACTCCAGATTAGGTACTGCTCTCTGGGATGGTGCCAGCTCCTGGTCTGCAGAAGGAGAAGGTAACATGTGCTTTGTGAAGGAAAGTGCTTTTGTGGAAAAATGCTCACTGGGTTTTTTCAAACACCTCTTCTCTGAGGACCAGGATGCTGTGCAGAGGCATGCAGGACTGCTGGGGCTGGCTTTCTGCTGTCCCATGGCAGGACCTAAGCAAGCCCCATGATGTAGATCTTCCTGCAAATACTATAAAAAAAAAGATAAAATGCCTGATTTTGGAGAGCCCAAAGGCTATCAGAGATGTCAAATGGGAATAAGTTACATTTTCATGAGTGAGTGTCCCTTTTCTTGGGTCACATGTTAGGAGGACTTTGCTCTATGTTATCCTACTTTTCTTGCCACGTTTCTTTTTCATACCCTTAGTCACTTCAGAGGATCCATTTCACAAGGGAGCCCTTGTATCTTTGACTCATCCATTATTCAGAAAAAGTTAGTAATTGGATTTTCCCACACACAGCTGCCAAATATTTCATTGTTTTTTTTAATTTGGAACAGGTTCTGAAGGACCAAAAGGGAACAAAGGTGAAAAGGGAGGAGGAGGTAATGGAATTTTATTTCTTCTTCTCTCTCCCTTGCTTTTTGGCATCATATCTATCTGATTAACCAATGCACACTGGCTAACCTGCAGCACAAGTAACAGAACCAAGGGCTCCATGTGCTGGGCTGTAGCACATGGAGACACAGGAGAGGACTTTGCATTTTGTTAATTTGAGCTACCAGCAACTTCTGATCTCACCTTGGCTTCAGCCATGGAGATGGGAACACCCATCCTTTTGGGGCAATCACTGCTTCTGTCTTTCATGCTTTGTCCCTCATGCCCATATAACCAGGAGATTTTTTTGCCTCTCTTCACTATCAGTCAACTTCAGTCACGTAATACGAATCGCAGAAGGGGGCAGGAGGGGCCGTGTGGAAATCCTTTACCAAGGGATCTGGGGAACAATATGTGATGATGGCTGGAACATTGAGGAAGCCACCGTGGTCTGCAGAATGCTGGGATATAGCCATTCAGTTGCTGCCTTCACAGCCACAGCAGGTGAGTCCTCAAGAGGCTTCCACCTCCCAGGCCTGGCATGGGAGGTTCTGCATGCCCCAAAAATTATCCCAGCAAGGTCCCCTATGTGAGCAGCAGAACAGCAGAGAGAATCTCCTCAAAGGGACAGCTCATTCCCTAAGGCTTGATTTCCCACAAGCCAAATGTGCAACCCAATGCATGCCTGCTATTCACAGAGGTCTCTTTAGGAAAAAAAAAAAAAAAAAAAAGTGCATATTCCTCTTTCTTTTGTCCAACATTTTGATTGTTTGTTTGTTCAATTCATCTTTCAAAGGCACTGGAAAAATTTGGCTTGATGACGTGAATTGCAGTGGGGTTGAATATTCAATTTTCGACTGTCAGAAGCCTGCCTGGGGTGTGAACAACTGCTCCCACAACGAGGATGCTGGGGTGGAATGCGTGTGATGGGACACAGAGGCTGCCCTGGGAGCTGCTAACTGCCTCTGCTCTCCATGGGGCTCTTCTTCATACTGTGAACCTAATTTCATCAAGCTATGCTTATAGTCTCTTTACCAAGTCATAAAAATAGAAAGTTGAATTTTCCACAAATCAGTAACAGTTCCAAGACCCACAGGTAACCTGAAACATCCCAGCAGTCATGTAACAACTGGAGCTCAGGCATGAGAGCCAGTCCACAGCTTTTCCAGTTGTCTGCCTGCTTCCAGCTCACCTGCAGTAGCCCACACATGTGTGACCTTTTAAGTCCACAGGGGAGAAGAGGTGGTCCCCTTTTACCTTAATGCAATAAGAAAAAAGGGGATCAGCCTGCAGAAATGGGCAATCACTGCAGCTGAGCTGGCTGGTCCATCTTCATCACCATACAACTGTGAACTCAAGCCTAAAACCTCCAGTGAAGCACAAGCACTGAAGACAGCAGATGCTCAGAAACCAGCAGACGATCTCTCTGGCACGCAAATATAAATGTTCTCCAAAGATCATGCTGCCCATAAGTTAAAGTGCAAAAATAAGAGCCTGGGATTTAGGTGCAGTACTATCCTGGTTCAGCACAGAACTTGTTTTTTTTACTTTGGCCAAGTCCTCTGCCTTTTATGTCAGTTTACCCTGTTCCCAGGAGCAATACTCCTTACCTTATCTGATGTATAAAGTGAAGCGTTTCATACCTTTAGAAATTAGTAAAGCAAAGGGACAATGTAGAAAGGAATAATGGGAAAGTATCAGCTAATTAAACTTCCAGAGTGATAATAAACGCCCTAAACTACAGACTCCTCACTTAACAGAAAATCTTATATGTGCCTGAGTTAACAACCTCAAGGCTTCTCCTTCTTAAGGCCCAAGTGTTCTCTGCTCCTTCTCCACCAGCACAGGGCATACAGCAGGTGACAAGAACCTTCTCTACAGGTGACAAGCCACTTCTCTGTACATGTAGCTGGGCACTGATCACAACAACCTGCTTGCAGACACTTGATTTAAAGTGTCAGAAATGCATGTGAGCAGCCCCACACCTCTGCTCTAATGGTAGTCACAATTGCATTTGTCTACACAGCTTTGAAACTTGTTTTTAGTGCTTAGAAATTCAGATATAAGTGGGAAAACTGAGCAATGCTGGTAAGATCAACAAGCAATGGGGCATCCAGAGACATTGTGAGTGAGAAGACCCAGCACTGTGCAGGGTGTGACAGTGCAGTCTGCAACAAAGCTCATCACTGTTTTAAGCCAGAGGAAATATTTGTTAGTGGATCTCAGCCCTCAGGAAAGAAGCTTGGAGAATCCCAAGAGTTTTTCACTACCCGCTCATATGCCTTTGACAGCAGGAAAATGAAAAGAAACACTTACCATTCCTTCCTCTGGTTTAGAGGAGGCAAGGAGCACCTGCCACAAACCGTGGGTGAAATCTGATGGGTGACAACTGTTCTGAAAATGCTGGAAGTGGACAGTGACTCATATGCATGAGAAGACAAAAGCTTTCTGTTCTTGTTACTGACAGCATGCTGAGTACCAGCACCTGAGCTGACACAGCTTCTGCTGAGCTCCCACAGACAGTCCTGAGCCTGTGGGGGTTTCTTGCATCTTTTTTTTCCTCATGGGGCAGTTTGTAAAGCATCTCCACTGTCAGTAAATAAAGGCTTAATGAGCTGTATTCTAGTCTTGATACATCAGCATGATGTACTGTAATTGCTGCTCCCATTTTCTCACTTTCCTTGCTAGTGGCTAAGTTCTCACGATTTTTCAGGCCAAACGCTGAGATACTTGTTTTTTTCATCAGGCAAAACTGTCACCAAAGGCAAGATCACCATATCCCCAGTGATAAAGCTTTGGCTGGACTTAAATCCCCATAAATCTCATTTTTGGCGAATGGGCATCCAGGAAATAGCAGTTGTGCCAGAATTAAGATCAGGACACCAGGGGTTAGGTCTGCATGCCCAGGGCAAAGGACACCCATAGCCCATCCCATCTGCTCCTGAGCACAGCAGGAACAGGTTGAACCCAAGCTACATGTCCAGCAACAAGAAACAAGAGCATGACATGTTGAGCCTGCCATGCCTTCACTTTGCAGTGCAGATGTAAAATCTGAAAAATCTGGAATCCCCTCCATTCACTGGGGAATGCAGGAACCAGCAGCTAAGTGCATACCAGTGCAGTTCATTCTGGCCTGGGAAGGGAAATAGGGATCCCAAGAACAGAACCTGTGTTAATATTAGCACGCTGGCAAAACCAGAGCTTGGCAGGAAAACCAACCTTGCCTTCATTAAACCCCTCTGCATGCCCCATCCAGAAAGGGAAGCCCAGCTAGCTGGGAGGAGAGCTGTGGACACAAAGCTCACACAAGAATTAGAAATAACCATTTCTTCTTGATGAAAGAAAGCATGTCTGAGCTGCAAGAGAAGGCTAAAGCCCAGTGCAGGGTGTGCCACATGCAAGAAATAACATCATTTGGAGGAGATCACTGTGGCCAAGACAAGGTGTCTGTGATTTCAACCTCCTGACTGTACCAGTCCCAAAGGATCCTCTCGGACAAGTGTTGTCCAGCAGTGAATAAACAGCAGAGGATGGATGGTGGCAGCAGGACATTTTATGTATGATCCTCTTCTATCCAAATGATGGCAAAACCAGAAATAAGTCACTGATCTTTAACACATCTCACATTGAAACAAGAAGAAATTCTTCCCAGTTCTTGTAAGAGGCAGATGGGCTGGAGGATCTGTGAAGCCTGTGAGACTTGGGCTGCAGGCTTGCTTCCTGCCAGAGCCACGAGTCTAGGTGCCAGAAATAAAATTTTGAAGTCCAGCTTCAGCAGATTGACAAGTTCACACTAAATTCTGTTGGACTGAAAATCACAGAAGCCTGTGGCAGCTCTTCACCTGGGAAAAATTGCCACACCCATTGTGATGCTGTGTGAAAGCAGAGGTGAGAAAACCCTTATCTAATAATAAGAAAAAAAAAAACAAAAAAAAAAAACAAAAACCCCAAACAACCCTTCCCCCCTCCAGTAACTAAAAAAACCAAAGCCAAACAAACAAAAAACCCCACAGATCTTTTCAGAGCCAGGGGATAAAATTAGCATGGAGACAGCTGAGCTTGGATTAACTTCACGTCAATTCTTGTGCCAAATACGCGTTTCCCAAGGACCAGGACTGGTCATTCCGCCCACGGGGATGCCACCAGCCCCACGGGACCGGCGGGAAGAGCTCCGGGCACTTCCCTGGTGACAGACAGCGCGGTGCCACCGGGGCACCCCACAGGTCACCTTCACAGAAGTTAAAAATGCTCCTTCCCGACACTAAGGGGAGCTCAAGGGCCGCCACCCGCTCCGCCACGGCAGCGCAGGGAGCCCGCGGTACCGACCGGGATCGGATGGGCTGGGATCAGCCCGGTTGGGATGGGATCGGGGGATGGATGGGATCCCTGCCCTGCCGTGCCGGGAAGGCGGCAGTTCAAGCAGCGGATCCCTCTTTCCTGATGCTTCCTCGCACTGAGAAACGTCCTGCAGCGCATCCCGGGAGAGGGAGGGAGGTGGCGGATGGGAGGTCCCCGATGATGCGGCTGGGGGGGTCCCCGTGATGTCCCTACCTGTGTGCGGGACCCAGACTTGGTTTGGCTGTTCAATGGGCTGATGGAACATGCAGCGAGAGCCAAAATGCCAGAGAGGTGGGGGGGGGCTGGGTCTAAGAGGCTGAGGCAGCCTGTGGTGGCTTCTCACCTCAGGTACCTCCAGCCGTGGTTAACCAGTCCTCCCAGAGAGGTATTTTGGAAAAAACAACAAAGAAAATAATAATAAAAAAAAAATAAAAATAATAATAAAAAAAAAAAAAAAATAAAAAAAAGAGGAAGAAGAAGAAGAAGAGGGAGAAGAAGAAGAAAAGGAAAAGGAGAAAGAAAAAGAAAAAGGAAGAGGAAAAGGAAAAAGAAAAAGAAAAAGAAAAAGAAAAAGAAAAAGAAAAAGAAAAAGAAAAAGAAAAAGAAAAAGAAAAAGAAAAAGAAAAAGAAAAAGAAAAAGAAAAAGAAAAAGAAAAAGAAAAAGAAAAAGAAAAAGAAAAAGAAAAAGAAGAAGAAAAGGAAAAAGAAAAAGAAAAAGAAAAAAGGAAAAAAGAAAAAGGAGGAAAAAAGAAAAAAAGAAAAAAGAAAAAAAAAGAAAAAGGAAAAGGAAAAGAAGAAGAAAAAGAAAAAGAAGAAAAAGAAAAGGAGAAAGAAAAAGAAAAAAAAAGAAAAGAAAAAAATATACCTTTGCAATTCAGTACCTTGTGTCTGTTGGCTTATTGAGGTCTGCCAGGCAGCCAGGACAGTTTTACAGTTTTTTCTCTCCACTCTTCATGGCCAGAAACTCTCTTTTTAAGGCAAAACTCAGACGTGTGCTCTCTGAGGGTGAGCAAGGGGACAGTGCACAGCTCCCCCCCTGCCCCATGGGTGGGAGAGCAGGACACTGGTGTCAGCAGTGACACTTGGAGCACCAGGTAGTCACAGCCCACGTCTGCTTCTCCCACCCAAGGAAAGGTCCCTTGGGACAGGAAGAGTTCCACAAGTCACCACGGGATAGTTGGTGAGCAATGAAAAGGGGTAACCCTGAGATAAGAAAATGGGTAGCCCAGAGGCTGCCTCGCATGCCCAGCCCACCTCCCTCACCAGCTGTGGTGTTTGTTCCCAGATTTTAAGATTCCCAACTAAGTGTCCTACCCTGCCCTCCACTATCTAGCACAGCTAATAAGGAATTGTAGAGCTTTGCTTATCGTTCACTCCCAGCACCAATTAAAAAGATTTAGCTAAGCAAAATGCAATTACACTGCCATGGATAAAAGGGATACAATTAATTAAAAAGGAATACTTTCCCTGAGGAATGCTGTTATTTTCAGATGCTCCCATTCCTGTCCCCGACCACTCCTTGTGACCTGAAGAGATTTTGGGGTGAGGAGAATTAGGGGATTTTGGTAGTTTATCTCCCTATCTCACTGACTCACATGTATTTCTGGGGTAAGTTAGTAAGCCCTTGAGGACACAGATCTTCTACAGAACCCTAAAATGTAATTTTTAACATATCTGACACTGTTGTCATGGCTTTTCCAAGGAGACAAACATTTCATAGAAGTTATATGGCACCAAGCTGAGACTTCTCTCCTTTTAGGGTGAAAACTGGGCTTTCTGTGAACCTCAAAGGAATGGGGAAATGTGAGAGACTGTGGGATACATGCTGTGGCTGGAAGGATCTGCCAAAACCACAGGGAAGCAGATGAAGTGTCTCACCTGGGAAGGGGGAAGGCATGTTCCACCTCTTTCAGTCATGCAGAGCTCTAGAGAGAGGTGAGGATCTCCCATCCTTGGAGCTTTAGATGACAGAAGATCCTGCTGAGAATGTGTGTTAATAAATAAAGAGTATTTATCTCATCATTGCCACATCTCAATGGCATTACTGTCAGGCCACAAAAAAGAAAAATGACATGAAGCAGAAAGCTTTGAGTTTCCCATGGATGTTGCTGAGAGGGTGAATGTGATTTTCACAGCTTCAACAGAAATCACACACGACTGGAGGAACCACCCAGGCATACAGGGATGCTGGAAAGCAAAATGTTTACTAACTAAAAGACCATTTTCCAAGATTTCAAAACCTGAGCTTTATGCTAAATGCAAACACAACACATCTCACCTTAGAAAAATTATTGATGATTCCAGTTGCAAATGTAAAAAAAAGGCAATTTCATTTGCCTCACAGCTAAGAAGTTGTTCTGTCTGACAGTTGTTGTTCTTTAAAGCCATCAAATTAAATGTCAACTGTAATAAAGGAGTCACTTCTCTGCTCATTTAACAGACAGGTAAAAATTTTAATCTGCACGCTGTCTATATCTAAAGATTAAACTCATCGTGTAATAGGTAGGTCACTAATTGATTTTCACCCCTGTCTTCAGAAGTCTCTGTTGTTCACAGAGATCACATCACCACAAGTGTACCTACACATTTCTTAGCTTTTCCTGCTAAACATCATGGTGGAAGGCAGATCTAGACTCAAAACCCTCAATTTTTATTTTTTTTTTTCTGTTTTACTTGGTGTCCGAACTGGTCATGCTTTGCTTTGTTAACTCTCTTCCCACTGGCATGGTCCAGTAAAGGCCCAACAAACCAGTGCAGCTCCCAAGCTCCAGTTACAAGTGTTTCTGATCAGAGCAAAGGGGCCAGTTTGGCTCTCACTGGCACTGGTAGGAAGCTGGAGCAAGCATCAGTACAGGCAGCTGCTCTGCCATGACACAGACTTGAATCTAACCCAAAGTATTTAAACGAACTGTTGGTGGTAGCTCTAAATGATTATCCATTTATTTCAGTATTTGTCTTTTTCAAATGTGACCTAAAATCTATAAGTAATTAGTAATTGTACTGGCTACAGTACTGCAAAATGCTTCCCTTCATTTTTTATTCAGACGCTGAGATATAAGGCCAAAATAATTCTAGTCACACCAGCCTTCAAAGGTCTAAATAGGGAGGCAGGGGGGCTAATGCCTTGATAACTTTGAGATTTGCAGGAATGTCTGAGGGTTTTCTGGGGATTCAGTGTGAGATTTAAAAAAAAAAAAAAAGTTTTGCAAGCAAATAGAGAAACTGGTGCCTCCAGTTCAAAAGGAAAGACAGATCCAAATGGAGAAAGATTTAAATGTTAAAGTGCTAAATAAACATTGCTATTCAACAGCAGTCTTTGTCTTTTGAATCCTAAGTTAAAACTACTTCAGAGGGACTATAAAAGCTCACTGCTCTCCTTTATTGGAGCTAAATGAATTTTAACAGTACAAGTTCCAGAGTGAAGAAAAATTGCCACTCCTCCCAAGTCATCTAGGTGGCACAGCAGGGGAAGCCAGGAGATGATTTTTGGAGTTGTTTAAGTATGCCATTTGAATAAGAAAGTAGGATAAAAACTGCGTTTGTTCTGGGTCCACTTGGTGGATGTTTTGTGTAAATCCAAAAAAAAAAAAAAGTGGAGCAGTGAAGGAGCTGGTTCCACCCCATCAGGGTATCAGCAGTACAAGGGGCACAGCTCTGCAATGACCTTGTATCTTGCTGCCTTAGGAATTCCCTGTGGAGCCAATGGATTCAGAGGGCTTTCAGGCTCAGGCCATAAATCACTCAAGATATGAATTACTGCCTTATTAGAGCAGCTTTGTAACTGTAATTCCAGATAAATGCACAATTAGTCTGATCTCTTCTGATAACACGCCAACAGGAGTGGGGGTGGGGAAAAAAAAGTCATCTCCTACTAATCTGAGTAGCTATTTGAAGGAACTGCAGCAAACTTTCACAGATGTTAAGGCCTGCAGGACCACTGTAATATTCTCTTGCTGAGGAATGACCTTCTGCTTGGTGTCTCCTCTTGATTTGCTGCTCTTCCTCAGCTAGGGAGCATCTGCCCTTGTCATGCCCTACGAGGTGAGTGCAGCACTGTCACATCTCACAAAGTGAGCACAGCTCCCCAGATGTGGGGGCCAAACTAAATATCACATCCCACAGAGTGGGCATGGGAAGGGTTCCCAGAATGGGGGTCAACCCAGGGAGATTCGATCTGGACCCCCTTGCTTTCTAAACTCCCTCAGAGAGGAGCCTGGGTACAGCTGGGCCCAATCCTCCTCCCCCTCCAATTGATTTCTTTTAACAATCCATTCTGTGAGATTAAGTTTGGGAATTCTCTGCGTGGTACTCAGGAGTAAGACCATTACACAATTTTATTCAAAAGCGAGTAAGTTATAAAGTATGTCAGATTACAAGTAGCAGAATTATAAATGATGGTACTTTCAAAGCAATGGGTTACAATTGAGCAAAACTTTAGGAAGCTGTCAAAACAACAGATTCCAACTAGCAAAACTTAGCAAGGCAACGGGGAGTAAAACTTAACAAACTTAACAAACTATGTTACCCTCATGTGCTGAAATTAGGTTAGAAACAGAGACAGAGATAAAGATAAAGATAGATAGGAAAGATATCACCACCCTTGGATCCAGCAATGATCTCGGTATGGAGCTGTGGTCCTCGGATGGTGGGCACACATCCAGCATTTCGACTGTGCCTCTTTTATGCCTCCTGACCCCACCTTTTCAGGGGGAGCTTTGGCACATGTTGCTCATCCAGGTGTTCACTTGGGCCCCTCCAGATGGGATGACACAGCAATAACCCTGCTTTCTGCACATACACCCTCTCCAGGGGCCTTACCCGGGGCACACACAAGATGTCACTGCCTCTGCTGTGCACACCTTGCCTGTCCCTGTCCCTTATGGAATAAGGACAGTGTCCTGCCTGTCAGGGTGGTGACACAAATGAGGGTCTCTCCTTGAGAGAAGAGAGTCCAGGTGGGTTATGCATGAGGCCTCCACCCGAGAGCAATGTCCATTTTGCCAAGGTGACTGTTTTTGAGACAAATATTTTTCTGGGGACTCTACAGGCCCCCTCTCCAACCTCCCCTCAGGAGGGCATGTTCTGGTCTTCAGCCCAAACAAAGCCCACATCCAGGCCTCAGGGATCCCACTGACCCTCTGACGGCCTTCTCCTAGCACATCAATGTGGCAGAAGCCATCCTGTCTCCCCTCCTTTCTCTGGGGCAAGGAGTGGAGGAGATGGCAGCCCCTCAGAAGGGCTGGGGAGGGTGGGAAGGAAGGGCTGACGGGAGCTGCGGCCATCAATAAATGAATTGTTGATGCTGGGGAGATGGAAATTGTGAGGCTGCAGGCTGGCCAGGTGCAGGGGAAGGGCCTTCTGGCCAGTGTCAGGTGTGGTGATGGAGCCAAAGGTTGCAGACAGGGCAGGACACCTATGGCACCACCACGCCAGTCTTGTGGAGGGAAGCCCTGTCACAAAGTGGTGCTGCAAGGGGAGACATCCTGGAGGTGAATCAACCTTCACAAGCTCCTCCTGATCTTGAGGTGGATTCACCTCCCTGGGTTCCTCCTACTCCTGAGGTGGGTCCACTTCCATGGGCTCTTCCTTGTCATGAGGCAGGTCCACCTTCCTGGGTTCCTCCTGCTCCTGTGGTGGGTCCACCTCCATGGGATCTTCCACGTCATGAGGTGGGTCCACCTCCATTGGCTCCACACCATCAGCCAACTGAGCAATGTCGGCCATGAAGCTCATGGTGCCTCCTCTTTCTCTGCACCTCCTGCAAGTGCTTCTCTGGTTGCCTACACAGAGGTGGGCGACTGCTCGCTTGGCTGTGGCTCCTCTCTTCCAACTCTTGTGGAGTCCAGAAGCTCAGTGACTGTGGGCCACCTGCTGTGGGCCACCATTTATAGGTTCTGGGTGATGACGTAGCTCTAGGGCCCATTTTGATGTCATAGAAAATAACCATGCAGGGCTCTCCTGGACACGTATGGTCACCAGGGGGACCCTGTGACCTTAAAGGTACCTGACTGTGGCGGGAAGAGAAGGGTCAGGGGGGCTAAGGGTCACTTCCCTGGGGATCACTCCTCTGTGTCCATCCCTAATGGATGGACAGCCTGCCAGAGCTTGTTGGTAAACGTGCCAGCAAGGTAATGTCACCACCCCTGGAGGTACTGAAGAGTCAGAGAGATACAATGCCTAGGGACAGAGTTTAGTTAAGGACTTGTGAGCATTAGGTTAATGGTTGGGCTTGATGACCCTGAAGATCTTTCCAGCCAAGGTAATTCTGTAATTCTGTGTGACCTTCGGCATGGTACAGTGCAGAAGAACTCACCAGGAGTTTCTGCATCATTCTGAAACCACAGCTTGTTTTCCAAGAAAATGCCTCATCTTAGTTTGAAGTTCTGTGAAAGCAGAGATAGCATCACATTCCTGGAAAGGCACCACGTGCTTGCCATGTTAATTATCTTGCTGGATCTGCCCCAGTAACTCCACTCAACCTATGCTGGGAGCTGGGAGCCAGCTGGGGTCCTACAGCCACTGAGTGCTATTGCCTTAAATTTATTCAGATCAGGTTCAACAAAAAAACTAAGTTTTCCTTACCACAGTAAACTCTACCTGGCAGGGACAAGCCTATAGCCAGGTTTTGGAAGAGCTACCAGACCAGGCAAGCAGCACACCTATAAAGAGATGCTAATGTCCTTGCTGGACTCAAAAGAAAAGAGGAACGCATGGCACATGCCAAGATCAAACTGGAGGTGACCTTGATGGCTCTACTCCTGTTCAGCACCTGAAAAGGAATTTCTGGAAGGTCTTGGCCCTGGTAGCTGAGGCTCATGCAAGCACCAGGACTGCCATTGCTCTGATTGTGCAGTTGCTCTGGTTTTAAAGGAGATACTTTGACTTTGCAGAGTAACGATGTGGGAAGCTTGGTGGGAGTGGAAGGCTCACAACACACTTTTGAGGCTTTCAGAACCTTTTCTGTGTGGAAATGAGATCAAAATAAACATAAGTGCCATGTTTGCATGAGTAACAGCTAGTTCCAATTACCCAGGGCTGCAAGATGAGGATCCTGAGGCTAAAATAACAAGGGTGTTCTTTCCCAAACACAGATAAAGACTTTGACTCAACTTGCAGGACTATAAAATTTCTCCAGTAACAAGCAGCAACAGAATCCTACAGCAATGCTGGAGGGAAGGGAAATACCCTGTCTCTGAGAATCTACTTATTTCAGCCAGCCTGGAAGAGCTACAGAACACTATAAATGGATCTGGCTGTGGTTAAAGGGTAGATGGGAGGAGGAAGAACACCCTTTGCTTCTCCTGTGTTTATACTCCCAAATGGCAAGATAAAAAGTGGTGAAGTCCCCTGCTCCTGGTTTATTCACTGTAGAAGCCTTTTTGAGTCCCCCAGTGTAAGCTGGCATTGGAAGGGTAGAAGATGGGAGAGAAGCATCCCTTTTGTCCATGGGCTGCTGCCAGTGCTCTGGGGCACTCTGACTTTTCACTTTTTGGAAATTTGGAAAGGAAAACAAAAAAAGTCACTTTTTCAACATTTTCCTTTCGTTGCTCCCGGGTGAGCAGTGCCACTTCCAATCACAGGCCAGTGTGTCTGTTGTGACCTGCTCTGATGTGACGTGATGTGACCCTGAGAGGCAGACACAGAGCACTGGGGATGTGAGGATAAAATGTACAGTCCTGGGAAACATGTGGGGCGCAGCTTAGTGTCGGGGTCCTGGGTGATGGAGACTTCAGTGAAAGGCCTCCAAGCATCAGCAACTGCAAGGGGAATGAAGCAGAGAGTTGTGACCTGGGTCACCTCTGCAGCTGGTACAAATCAATATCGCTCTGTTGATAACTGGGGAGCTACACAGCTTCAGTCTTGCAATGATTTCAGCCCTTTTTGTTTGTTCATTTTTGGTTTTCCCAGCTCTCTCAAACACTGCTTAGCTCCCATGAAAGTTGTCATAATAATATGCTATATGCATCTCAGTGGTAAATACATTTCACAGGTCCACTCCTCTTTCTCCAGGATCTGCTGTAAGAAACTTGTAAAAATCATTTCAGGTGGAGGGAGGACACTTCTCTGATGGTGCTGTGAACCTGTGCATGGGTTTGGGTGCAGGTTTGCATTACCAATGGCCACATGCACACTGACAGGGACTTGGAGCTTAATGCAATGACCTGCTGAGGCTCCCACAGGGTAGCAATGAACAAAACATGTCCAGGCACCACAGGTCTCAAGTATTTTAGAGTATTTTGGGTTATGCAGCCCCCATTGCATCCACTTTTGTGGTCTCCCTTTTGCATGTCAGCACATGGTTGCTCCTGTCCAGTCAAGCAGAAGCTCATAAATATGAGTAGTGGGAAGGAAGAGCCCTTTCCTTTTACGTCAAACTTGGCATCTAGACCAAAAGACACCCTTGAGGTGTGAGAAGATAGAAATTCACACACTATGTAAGACTCATGACAAATCAGAGAAGCTGCTGTGCAAAGGAGGAAGGCTCTAGAACAAACAGCCCTTGAGAGAGTCACAAATATGCCTCATCTAGAGATGGATGACAGCAGAAAAATAAGGGGTAAGGTGGATTTAAGCATCCTCTTGTGATCACTAGACTAGGTGAACATATCCTTAGGCTATACTCTCTGTATCCCAGGAAGTCCAGATGAAAATCCTTCCCAAATGTGCCTTTCCAACTAGCTCAATTCATGTAATGGGAAAATGCATAAAGGTGTTTTTTTAATAGAAGAAAAGTTCATCAAATTCATATCCATTGTCCTCATGGATATATTTCTGCAGTCATTCTACTAAAGGAGGCACCTTCTGCCTGGAATGAAAAGATACAAACAGTTTCTATGTTGAATTTCACACAGTCCTAAAAATCTAAGATAAAAGAATGAAAGACAAATTGCTGTTGGAAGGTCCTGTGAGCACTGTATCTGTGCTGGTCTGCAGGTGTTTTGTGCAAGCTAGATAATAAAATGAGGATTTCAGTTTTATTAATCCAGGCTGGATCTCTGCCACAACAAGGACTGCTGTTCTTACAGACAGACTCCAGAGCACCTTCTGCAAACTCTTCTTTCCATTTCAGAATCCCAAGTGGGAGCTCCGGCATGGTCTGAAATCCTGGAATAGCTTCATTCCTAAACTGGAGCTGGGGTGTGTGATGCCCATCACCTCCAACAGGAGAGAAAGGGGAAAAATAAAAGAAACCTTTAAGGAAACATTGTCTTATTCAGCATTCCTGTAGGGTACATGGGACAAGCTCTGGAGCTGGTAACACATGAGGCCAGCAAGTGAGGGAGAGACTGAGCTCTGTCTCAGCCAGTGTGAGCTGGACATTTTCCCCTTGCACCTGCAGGACTGAGGCAATGTCAAGGGGGTTTTTCTTCTTCAAGGAATCAATTTAGCACTTTAGGTTATACTCAACTGGCTGGTTCCTTCCCTGACATTTACTTTGTAAAATTTGGAGTTTCCCTTAGAGGGTTTTTCTGGAGTTTATCCCAGCAGTGAATCAGAGGCTAAGTGCCTCCCAGAGGCAGACTGTTCTGCTCCATCTCAGCAGTTATTTCACCCATAAAAGAAATCCTGTTTCAGTCTTTTGCCTCCCCTTACAAATCCAGAGTCTGCTCAGGGCCATGTGACTCCCATCCAGCACCCAGACCCTTACAGCCCAGAAGCAGCAGCCAGGGCTGGACATTGCCAGGAGACTTTGAGGACTTTGTGTGACACTTATAAATCCTTTAGTGCCTCCTTTTCCCAGCCAGTGGCAACCCTTTGATGGGAATGTTTTCCTGGTGCAGGGTTCACAGAGAAGTCCCCCTAGTCCCCATTTCTCCACCTGCTTTCCACGCAGCCCCATCTGAAAGCTGATCTGAACTCCCCAGCCAGCCAGTCCTTAAACCCAGAGGGAGAAGATTCAGGGTGAGACAAGAGTGCAAGAAATAATGTCATCATCTGGAAAGTGTCTGGTGCTACTAAGAGAAAAGAGAACTTAACTCAGGATTAAGAAAGACTCAAGGCAGACAGATCAGCTCATGAGGCATGGGACACTTCAGGAGCCAGGACTCAGAGCCTTGGGCATGGTTTTGACGGTGGTTCAGACATTTAAAGAGGGACTTGATGTTCCTGCCATGCACAAACCTGGGGGTTGGGTCTCTTGCCTTCCTCTCAGCTGCTGGTCAGCACACACAGCCCATCCACAAGCCCAATTGTGGATCCACACACCAGCTTTCTAGAGCAGAAAGCAGTAGGAATTCTCAAAAAATGGTTATTTAAACAGTACATTTTAAATTGAGCTGCATCAGCTATTAGAAAGAACAGCAAGTTTCAGTCTTATGGCACAAAGGCATTTTAACTGCTATGAATACCTTCATCAGCCCCTCTTGGTTCCAGATTTCTCCCACCTTGATACAGCAGCAGTGGATCAAGGGTTGGACTTGATGATCTCAGAGGTCCTTTCCAACCCAGCTGATTCTATTCTGTTCTGTTCTGTTCTATTCTATTCTATTCTATTCTATTCTATTCTATTCTATTCTATTCTATTCTATTCTATGCTATGCTATGCTATGCTATGCTATGCTATTCTATTCTATGATACTTAAGCAGTTTAACCCTGATTATTGCCATTTATTTGTTCACCCCAATATGATGGACTCAGTCCCAAGCTGTCCTGCAGCTCTGTGCCCTCTAAGATCAAAGGATCCAAGCCCTTCACTTGTTACCAGAGCAGCCAGTGATGAGATGGGTTCTGAACCAGAGCATGGCAACAGAGATGCAAAGTTAGAAAACTGCCTCCAAAATGTTGAAGCATCAGCGTGGAAGGGAGTTGTGTGGGTTTTTCATCCAAATTTTTATTACAAACCCCACATTTGGATAGGAGAAACCCCTACTGCAGTGTAGAAGGGTTTATTTCCCAGATAACATCAAGTATCACAGCTAAGCCCATCTAACAGAGCTTTTGTGGATCCTTCCCCTTATCTTAGGAGTTTTTCTCCTATTCATTTGTACATCTTCTGCAGCTTAGCAGTTAAATGTTCCAACATGTTCATACAATATGAATTTAGAAACCAGATGATAGCCATAATTTTCACTTCAAGGAGGAAAACTCATGTACAATTTCTAAGGCTTTAACTCTGAATCTTTGTTAATCTGTTTTCAGCACCTATTGATATTTCTGACCTTTGGTTTCCAAATATTCGATCTCTTTCAAATGAGATCTTGGAAGCTGGCAGTATTTGAAAACACTGATACTGCTAATCAGCAAAAGTCTTGCTGAATTAAAAAAAAAAAAAAAAAAAAACCAAAAAAAAAAAACCCACCCTGTCTGTTTTGCATGACAAAAAGCTAATGCTAAGTTAGTCCCAGCCCACACATTAGGTTTTGGAGTAAAGAGAAGGCCTTTTGAGGCTGGTTAAAGACAGAAAATATTTTGCTCATAGCTGAGAAAGGAAGAGATCAATGTCAGGTTTGCATAGGCTCAGGCAGGTCCTCAGATGGTGTAAATAAACTCAGCTCTGTTCACGTCAAAATGGTTTACACCCACGAGTTGTTTTTTAATCCCGAATGAGGTGAATGTGTAAAATCTCTTATCAAGTAATTTTTAGCAAGCTTGAATAGCTCAATTCTCACTAAAATAATGAGAAATAAGGTGCTGGAGAGACAACCACCCAAGTTATTGCAGGCTACCCATAGCTTCCAAGGGGAAAATGGCTGTAAATCAAAGAATGCAAGTTTCTCCCCATTAAAAGCAGATTTTAAGTATATAGTGGAAAGGAGCTCAGAACCTTTTCTTTATGCATTTGATGCAGCAGGAGAGTGTCCCAGCAGCAGAATTTCAGGTAGGCTGGGATAAATGATATATGTGAATACTCAGGCTGAAGCATCCCATCTGTCACTTTGAGGGTAGCTGAGAGTGTTCCCTGGCAGGTGACACAATCAGAACACCAATAGTAAAGTGGGGAAGTACCAAAATGAGGGGAACAGCCAACTTTCAAAATGAACAGAGGAAAAGAAAATCCAAACTGAGTCTATAAGAAAAAGTAGAAATGTAGAGAACCCCCAACAGACCATAAAACTGTCCATTATATGAAATGAAAGGGAACATTTTCAGGGAGTCTGGTGTCATAAATTACACTCTGAGTTTCAGAAGTAACCACTCCACGACTGAGTCAAATTTGAGAAAAAAATCCAAAAGTTCATACCAAGTCTAAGAAGTCTTGGCACTGCAGGTATGAGAACTGGAGCAGTAAGAGACTCATTTTGGTTTATGGCAAGCTAAGCAAAATCAAAAACAAACCTTGAGTCTGAGCCAAAACACAGATTCCTCTGTTTTCTTGCCAAAACTAAAAGAAAAAATATTTCTGCTTTTAGGGAAAGTAAGTGTTATAGATTTCACCAAGTTTGGACGTTGTTTAAATCAATCCATAGAAATACCAGGGTGGTCCTCACATCAAGGAAAGCAGCCTGACATACCTTAGGCAAGAGTAACCAAAAAGAGCTGGTTACTCAGTCCAGTGTTTGTGCCACATTAACACTGTTTTAATTCTCATGTCCTTATGCCCACCCTGCCAGTAAGGACTTTGGAGCATCCCAGATACTTCCTAAAAAATTTGTTGGATGGTGACCATCTCTCATCATCAAACATGAGAGGAGGGAGTAGGAACAGACATTCAGGGAATACTGGAAAATTGGAAATACATTTTCCTGAGGACAGATGTAAGCACAATGAGGATACTCTTTTTAAATTAAAGGGAGAGGAGGACATTTTGCAGTGTTCTCCTGATTTTTTTTTTTTTTCTTTACCATACTAGTAGTAAAAAAAGTTGGCAATGGAGAAAACTAATAATAGGGCATAAATCTACCATTTTGGTGAAATCTTCCCTGGTAGCCACCATTACTGCATGTGAGATGCACGAATCTGCTGCTGCTCAATGCCACAGATGGATCTCTATAATCCTTGGAAGCATAAACTACTTTTTTTTTAACAATCAATTGCTCAACTCAGAAACAAATCTAAGGAGTTCATTCTGCCTTATTTGTTGGAATACATCACTATTTCTGCTGGAACTAAGATAACAAAAGAAAACTACTTAGAAAAGCTTAGTGAGGAACTGAATTACATCTGTAATTTCTTTCCCAGATCAAAGGGAAAAATGTTGCATAGAGGAGAAGATTTTCAGAGAGCCTCAATCTCAGTGAGGGAGATTTCTGTTTAAAATTCTGATGGTCAAAACCTCTCCAAGGCCATGTTCATTGTAGAAGCAGAAAATATTCAAAAAACTGCCAAAAATGTCATCTAGGGAGGGAACCTCTCCCCGGATCTCATCTGCACTAATAAGGGTTTGCTGGCACTGTTGAAGGCAGACGTACCTTCTGCTGGCAGAAGCCTTTTGTGTTCCCTGGCTGAAGGAAGACATGCTCTTCAGCTGGTGTAAATCCACATAGTGCTGCTCCTGCTAGCATCGAGATGTCATTAAAACAGCCCGAGTGGCGTTGCTGTGTCAGGAGAAGTCTCCAGGGTGGGACAGGCTTTGGCTGGGGCAGGGGTCTGTGTCGCTGCTGAGGCAGACGTGGGAACCAGCGAATCCCCCAGAGCAGGGGGAAAAGCATGAAGTCTCATTAACCAGTCAAACCTGCAATTAGTAGGATAATGTTCGGCGAGGAGCATGATCCACTGAAGCTGTGGCTGGCTGGGATCCCTCCCATCCTTCTCCTCTCCCCCCTTTTCATCAGGGCTCCTGGGGCTTAGCCTGAAGCCAACTGAAGTGATGGAAACGCTTCACCGACTTCGACGGACTTGGGATCTGGCTTTCCATGACATTTCATCCTCTGGTGCTACTCCAAAAGGCCCTGGATGATGACCACACGACTGAGATTTTCAAGCCTACTCCCTTCACTTTCAACAGAGACTTTTCCTCCACTTGCTGAGACAACCCCGAGCCACGCGCATTAATAATTAAATAAGAGCTGAGCACCAGGGGAGGGGAAGTGACAAAGCTGCCAAATTTCTTCTGAGACATTTTGACAATCCACAGCCTGAAAAGATTGCAAATGAGGGTCTGGCCCCTCATTAAACCCTGACTTTCTCCTGCGTATCTTTATACATCACACGGATTACGCATCATCCATCCTGGAGATGTATTTTGATGTCATAACAATATTTCCAACGCTGGGGTGTACAGCACGGAGCTACAGGCGGGGTGATTAACAACCACTTCTGCCACTGTGCCTTCCAGACTCTTATCAAAGTAAAATTTGTCCCAATTAATCAAACCCAAGTGTTCTGTGCTGCAACGTTTGCCTGTATGGAGAGGATCTGGAACGTTCATCCCGGATGCTGTGCGTGGCTGCTAACCTTTCGCTGGAGTCCACTGGGAGCTGCTGCTCATTTGTATACAAAGCTTGGCGGATGAAAGGGCAACTAAACATAATTTACCTGGAAGTGAGGTTAAAAGTGGTTTACCAGCTTGATGGTGTTTGACTTGAGAAACAAGACATTAATTAACACCTACCCATTGATTAATATTGACCAACTTTTTTTGCCTTCTGCAAGAAGGCAATTTTAAAATCTATTTTTAGATAATTTTTCCCCTTACTAAGAGTATTTTGGCAAAACTTTGGCCAAACATGAGCCTGCTTCTGGTTTAGCTGCCTGATACAGAAAAGACCTGAGCCTCCACTGGGGACAGCAAGAGCTGGTGCTCCAAGAGGTCCTCCTGCCTTGGGTAGGAGAGTGCCCCAGGACACTCTGATCCAGCACCACTAACACTAATGAGCCTTGTCACTGCCTCCAAAGAGCCTGAGTCCAAACCCACATGGCCAGCTCTTGCTGCCCACAAGGCTGGGACTCACTGACATCTGCTCCTTGCCTTGGGACCCGTGTGGCTAATTTTGCTGTAGGCATGCTAGAGAAGCCCAGAGTAAAGACCCAAATCTTTGCTCTTTTTGAAGGACGTGGTATTTCAGGAACAGCGTCGCCAGCAGGTCCAAGGAAGTGATTCTGCCCCTGTACTCAGCGCTGGTGAGGCCACACCTCGAGTCCTGTGTCCAGTTCTGGGCCCCTCAGTTCAGGAAGATATCGAGGTCCTGGAGCAGGTCCAAAGGAGGGCAACCAGGCTGGTGAAGGGACTCGAGCACAGATCCTATAAAGAGAGGCTGAGGGAGCTGGGGCTGTTCAGCCTGAAGAAGAGGAGGCTCAGGGGAGACCTCATCACTCTCTACAACTCCCTGAAAGGAGGTTGGAGCCAAGTGGGGTTGGTCTCTTTTCCCAGACGACTTTCAACAAGACAAGAGGGCATGGTCTTAAGTTGTGCCAGGGGAAGTTTAGGTTAGATATTAGAAAGAATTTCTTTACAGAGAGGGTGATCAAGCATTGGAATGGGCTGCCCAATGAAGTGGTGGATTCTCCATCCCTGGAGATATTTAAAAAGAGACTGGATGTGGCACTCAGTGCCATGGTCTAGCAACCGCAGCGGTGGGTCAAGGGTTGGACTTGATGATCTCTGAGGTCCCTTCCAACCCAGCCAATTCTATGATTCTATGATTCTATGATTCTATGATTTATTTTGCAGCAGAATCCTCTTGGTGTCATTGCAGCTGTGACACAGGGTCTTTGCATGCCCTGAGCACTCTGAGCACCTCATCGATCTGATAGACAGAAGTTGAGCTGTTTCACTCCAAATAAGAAAGAAAAACTGCCCCGTGTTTTGCTGCTGTCCCTGGACACCTGTGACATGGGTGAAAATGTCACTAGTACCAGGGTGTTCCTCGTGGAACAGGGACATGGTCTCAATGCACCCTTTGAAGTGCTGCTTTTATCACTTCTCACCTGTCCGAGGCACATTTGACACCACTGGTAGATATGTGCAAAATTAGAGCCAGGTATTCTCCTGTCTGATGTGTGATGAAGCCTGGATTCCTGCAGTTAACAGATGCTGTAAGCATGGAAACTGGCTTTCACATGAATCTTTCCAAAAAAAAAGCAGCATGAGGCTCAGAACTCACTGTCCTGGTTTGGGCCAGGATAAAGGTGATTTTCTGTCTTGTACTTTTGCTTTTAGCTAAGTCTCCTGTAAGTAGTTGCACTTGCTGAAATTAACAGCAAGTTTCTCAGACAGTGTGTGCTTCTAGGACTGATAACACTTGATGTTTATAGTTACTGCTAGAGACTGGTGTGCAGAGCCAAGGACACTGCTCAGCTCTGAGGAAAACATAAAGAGGTCCCACCTGCATCCCTCCTTTGGGGAGGAACGGACAAGATAGATGCCAGAATTGACCAAACAGAGTATTCCATCCCATATACGTCATCCTCAGTATAAATTTGAGGGATCACGAGGGCCAAGCCAGATTTCCTGATTTCCTGCTTCCCCTTCCTTCACCCCGGCATCCTGGAAGGATCCCATCCGTTTGCCTGCCTGTGCTCCTGATCCGTGCCAGCCCTTATCTGTGTGTTCCTGCCTCCAGTTCCCAACTGCTGCCGACTCCAGGAGTCCAGCCTGGACTTTCCCAGAGCTGCCCTGCAGCCTCAGTGGTGACGTGAGAGCTATTGGGGGAAAGGGGGGATGAATGTGGTATCCATTTTCTTGTATATTTGTATATATTTATTAATTTTTCCTATTTATCATTACTGTTTCATTAAAGTTGTGTAGTTTAGTTTCCAACCCATAAGTCTCTCTCCCTTATTCTCTCTCCTTTCTTATCAGGGAGGAGAGAGAGATTAATAGAGAGCGTCTGTTACTCGGTTTAATTGCCGGGCCAGTGTTAAACCGTGACACTCACCCACAGCCAGAACCTTCCAGGTCCCAGCAGAGCCCATTTGAAGCAGGGAGGTGATTTGGGAGCTATGGCAGGGGTGTTATCATCAAAGCATGATCCCACTCCAGAAACTGTCCTTCAGGCTGACCAATGCCCATGGAAGTGACTTCTCCAAAATGAGAGCAGGTGGAAAAAGCCTTCAGGAAGCAATGGCAAAGCCTTGAAACTGTATCTGCCTTGGAAAGACTCAAAACAGAGCTCTTCCCTTGGAGTTGTTTGGGTTTTTTCTTAAAATGGCTTTTATTGGTGTTTGTTAAAAAGTGACCACTTTTGAAACTTAAAAGTTCTCTTTCCATAGTGCCATAATTTTTCTCACACCCCAAAAATCTGCATTTTTCTCTTGAATTGAATTTTCCATAAATAAAAGACCCCTCTGCAACTCTGAAAACTACTTTGATCCAAAGTTTTAATACAAAATGTTTGAGGCGTCTTATTGTCCTCACCCAGAGGGGAGAATGCTTGTTTGTTTGCTGGCAGGCTGGAAAATGCTGACAGTAATGGCAGATCCAGGAAAAATTAGGTTTGGGGTAATGAGCTTGTTTTTTGTTGTTGTTCTGGCAAATCCAGATTATACTAAAGCATGTGTTTGTTTAAACTTCAGCTATGAGAAGATTTCAATGCACTGAAGCATCAGTCTGTTAATTTTCTGTTCTTGCCTCCCACTTCCCAATGGGATGACTTTACATTCCAGAGCCTTGCTTCTCATTTCTAAGTTGACCTGGCTTTTCCAGGACAGGTGAAGCAGTCCCAACAGCAATGTGATTTATATCAAACCAAACATTCTGAAAGCATTAAGAATACTTCAAATCACTTCTTTTTTCCTGTTATAAAAGAAAAAAAAATGCCCATTTAAATGGAATTGAAGTCTTATTTCCCCTTGGCTTGCTTGATGGGTAAGAAAAAAAAATTATTTTGCCTAAATCTAACTATGGACAGAAGATGCACAGAGGAGCTTACAGGTGGAAGCCCACTATGGGATGTCCTGACTCCCACCAGCAACCCTGCTGGCTCAGCCACTGCTGATGGGCACCAGTTTTTTGTTTGGTTCCTTTGGTTGTTGGGTTGTTTTTAAGAATAGATCAAAATAACACATCTCTCCTGTCACCAAACAACAACCCAACACAGGCTTGGCCTGTGTCCTATCCTCCTATCTCCTAACCACTAAACCAGATCAAACATTCAAGAAGTTTGAAATCAGAAATACTCAGGATACAGAGATCTCACCGTGGGCCACTTCGCAGAAGTACACTTTGTTCTCTGTGCTCCAGAGCCTCCAGAAAGCATATTTAAAATAATTCCTCCCAGTATTTTGCAGATTAGCCTTAAATGCTGACCATGAACAAGGCAGCTTCAGCCTTTAGGATCTGCTTCATGTCTGAAGCTGCCCCAGCACTCCTGTTACCTGCCAAGGGGTCTGAAGCTGCCCCAGCACTCCTGTTACCTGCCAAGGGCTTGGGATTTGCACATATTTATGGCAGTGCACTGGGGAGCACTGGTCTTTTAGTGCCCAGGGAGAGATGAGGAGCATCCCTAATATAAACAGGTAAAGAGAAGGATGAAACTTGTTCAGATCCATGGTTTAATGGGAAGAAGTTATTTCCTTGAAACTGAAGCCTGGTCTCCCCAAAAGGGAGGGAAGGCTGAGTTTTTTGCAACCCTTTAAGAGCAGCTCAGTGCATCAGGCTGCAGCCATCACTGCCCTGACACGGAGTTTTAGGAAACTCCATTAGTGATGAGTCCCATCCCAATGGGAGCCTCCCCCAGCCCCAGCAAAGGGCACAGGCCTCTCCTCTGGATGGACAAATAGTCATCCTCATTGCATGAACAAATTGCAGCTCCCCAAGGCTCCTCACTCAGCCAACTCAGTGCCAGTTTTCATGGGAGCACTCGGCTGCACTCATCAAGGACCCACTCCCCTGCCAGAGTTCATTTGCCCACCTCCAGCTGCTTTGTCTGTGCAGATGTTAAAAATGAAGTTGCAATGACTGTTTGCTACCAGAAAAATGCAATTTTTAGCACTCTCGTGCTGCAGAATGTGCAGGCCAGGTCAGTTTACCATCCCTCATACATTCTCCCCAGATATTTTACCCATACCCATATAAATAAATAAACGAAAAGGCAAGAAATCAGCTAGCCCTTTTGTCCAGAGAAAGGCCAAGGTTTCAAATCAATGCTCTGGAAGGCAAATACAGAAATACCCTTTAATCACCAAGGGACCTGGAAACCTCTCTAATTATCCAGGCTGACCCCCTGGCAGCCTTGCCTCATCTGAGCACTCAGCCAGGGATGGGGGGGAGGGGGGGGGGCAAATGCCCTGTTGAACCCTTGTCCCAGGTGCCCTTGGAGGACACCTGCCAAGACTGAGCAGCTTCAGCCCCTGCCAAAAAAACTTCCTTTTCTATCACTTATTTTTTATGAACTTCTACAAGCTGCCAAGAAAGATTTTCTTACATGGAGAATTGACTAAGACAGCAGGAAGACAAGAAAAAAAATGCTCCTTCTCCCCCCACTTTTTCATTCATCACTTAAATTAATGAGAAGCATTTGCAAAGGATGCAGGCAATCCAGCCCACACTGCATGCTGGGTTTCCCACTCCCACATAACCTCAAGGACCAGCTTTGTGACAAAAGGCCCCCAACATGGCCTGAGCCACAAGACTTTAAGAACCACTCTTCAATTAAATTAAAAACATTTCTTGCAATAGTGTTATTCAGAGCCTGGGGCTTAAGGGAGGATTTCTGAATGCCAAATAATCCATTTATTAAAACTAAAAAAAAATCCACCCTTACTTTATCACCTGCTGTTCTAAGGTGAGAGACTTAAACCAAACCTCTGCAGAATGCAGCTATATTGACTACAAATGGGATTACTCATAGGAGCTTTTCATTTGTAAGTTTTCTGTAGAGCTTGAAGGTCACACATTAAAAAGGGCTACAACCTCCTTGAAAAAACAGCAAGGGAGAGCACATTACCTTTGCTGCAGCTGCTTATGCAAGGAAACAATAAATGCTTTTCTTAAATGGCATAAATTGAGCTGTGCTGATGTTTCAGAAAGCCACAAATCTCTGCTCTTATTTAACCATCTCGTTGTTTGTTCCTGGATGAGACCCAGGCCACTTCACCACCACGGACAAATAAACCTCACAGCTGCAAAGTGTGAAAAGCCATCTCAGAGTGCCCAGCACAGCTCACCTGGTCAGGTAAAGGATACCTATGAGGAGAAGTCACTCTGTCACATATATCCTTTACTTGACAATTTGTAGCCCAATGATCTGAGCCTCCAGAGGCTGAGCTTTGATATGGTCAAGCCAGAAGAACCTTTGGTCCCTTTAAGGATCTCCCTTGAGACCAAAGCTTTGGAGAAGTCACCACATCCTAGCTGTGCCCAACCAAAGCAAGGCAAGGGCAGACACATCTTGCTGGCCCCAGACCCTGCTGGAGGGCTGTAGGCAGCTTCATGGGGGTGACATGGACACCTATCTTGTCTCTAACAGCTCCAAGCCTGCAAAAATGAGGTGATGTGCTCTCCCAGCTTCCTTCCCCAGCCCCAGGCAGCATTGGTGATGTTCATCACGTGCTGGTGGACTCCCTGCTCTCAGCAGAGACGTGGTGGATCTCATTTAGGGGCAGAATGAACTCACCTCTTTCTTGCCATTGGTCTCTGCAGTAATTAGCTGTGGCTCAGAGGACCCCCTGTGCCAAAAATGACACATCTGAAGAGACCCTTTTATTTTGAATTAATTTTCAGGTCCTTTAATTGTCTCCTTCAGCACATTGTGGTGACATCTATCTTTCAAAAATGTCTTAATTAAATGCCAGATTTTCAGAACTTTGAAGCATAGCAGCAGAAGTGTCATGGGGCAAATGCACAAACTCCTACCCCACCAGACACTAGGGGCTTGGTGATCTTTTCCTTTCAAGGAAAGGAACTGAATTGTCTGGTTCTCAAAAAGTCTGCTTGTAGCCATTTTTGAAATTCTTGCTATCTAAGCCACTTAGTAATTTAGCTCCAGCCCAAGGCAGACACAGGTAGTACTCACCAGTTCTGTGCCTGGAAAACACTGAGTGTATTTCCTGCTTTCTACTTGCAGCAGGGAATGAATAACACACCATGAATACCCAAGCTACAGGATCAGAGACCTGTGTGAAAACTGGCTGCCCTGGAAGGAGAAAGAAAGAAAACAGATGACTGCTTCTGCTCTGTCCTCTCTGTTTGATGGACTCCCCAGAATGAATGGAGGTGAGCACTGGTCTGACTCAGGACCAAACCTCCAGCTCACTGCAAGCAGAGCCACAGGTGGGGAACCCTGCAGTGACCTGGACCTGGAGTCTGATCCACTGGAAACCACATTTCTGGAGCAGTTATTTGTCCTTCAGAAAGCCAGGAACCACTCACGTGGCTCCCCAGAGGCAATGGCTTGCAGGCACTGCCTGAGGTAGCTGATCCTAGTTAACCTGAAGGGCACCTTCTTCCTCCAAAAGCCCATAATAAGCAGTAGAGAAATCAGTGAGGAGAAAAAGGAAGATTCACAGGACCAGAAGAGCCCAAGCCATGAGAGAGTGACTCCAGGAGGCTGCACTATTAAGCACAGACACCCACCAAGCAGTGCAGGAACTTCTTTTCCAAAACAAGCACCCATTACACATCTTCCCACCTGACCACAAATCCTCCTCTGCTGAGGTGAAATTCACCTTTCTTATGGCCCCAGAAGCTTTTGTAAGTCTGTACCAGTGAGTCTTCAATCCAGTTCTACCTGCCTCAAATACCTGCTCACCTTCCAGCTGTCCCCACGGCACCCAGTTTGCCTCCCCCAGCTTGTTTAAACAGGATGCAGAGCAAGATTTTCTCAGAACCAACTGTAACCAACTCTCCTTCTGTGATGTTGCTCATTCATTGCATCTGGGACTTTGGCACATTGGTTTTGTTCTGGACTGTGACAGCTCCAGCTTTCAACTGTGGGAAAGGCAGGCTGGGTGGATGGAAAGCCTTCCTGAAAGATCACAGACACAACTGGATGGTAACGGGGGCAGCAGCACGGCCAGGCTCTTCTCTTTGGGCTCCTTATCCAGACAGTATCAAGGGCAAGTCCAAAAATGGCTGTGGAACACGGATGTGCAGGTGGTGCCGTGTATGTATGGAAGACCTCAGGTGGTCTGAAATAACCAGGAATGATCCTCCTGGACCCAGCCTTTCAGAAAACCCTTAACACTAGGTGAAAACCTGATCCAGGCTGGCTAAACTACCCCTTGTTAGTCCTGGGAAGGCTGGTGACTTCCCAGGAGTCCCCTAGACTTGGCACCCATGTGGTCTTGTAGATCAGGCAGCTGTCCCTCACAGACCCAAGGCAAGGGTCATCTTTGTTGCTTGGCAACTTCATCGGGTATCACATAATGACATGGATTTTAAATACTAAATAAATCATGTCTTTCATAAGCATTTATTGCTCATTAGTTTGGACACCAACCTAATGAATGACTCATTTGTCTTCTAAATCCCTAATGACCATTAATTATGGAATTTACCCAGCCTGCTTAGAAATGAAAGTAAGAAATCAACTGTCAACTGTTTAGGGAGATACACAAAAATTGCACGGCTATTTTTAAGGCTCCAGGATGCTTTGTCAGGGAATTGCAATCACTCACAGAAGTGCCGTGCTTTAATTTCCAGTTGGAAAGCTTTGGAGCATTTCTCCTGGCAATTGTTAAGTGGCTGAATGATTGCTCCCCATTGACAAATGAGGGGCTGGCAGGTCGCAGGTGGTTTTGTGCATTCATACAAAGTAGCACAAAGCAAGACAGTGCTGCTGCTGCGTGTGCCTCACCACTTGGTATTAACAAAGAAAAATACCAGGAAAGCTTTCAACTGTTTTGCTTATTAAGCAGCTGACTGATTGCTCCAGACTGGCAAGTGACACTGAGAAAGGTACAGGGTGCTGCTGCTTTCTGGCATCCTAAAGCAGCTGAACTTCCTCTTGGGCTAACAAATTAGTCAGGGATACAGTAAGAAGATGAAGGGTTTGGTGGATTAAATATTTTAAAGTATCTGTTATGTGATGTGTTCTTGTCAACCCTACACCCCTCCTGTTATAGATGGAGCAGCTCTTTCTATTTACTCTGAAAACAACAAAAGTGGGACTTGGCTGAGCCCTCGAGTCACAAAAGTTTCCATGGAGGCAGCTGGGAGCTCAGCATAATTGGGTGTTAGGTGAGGAAGCATTTCCTTGTGTTTGCTTTCAACCTGCTGCTCAAAATATTCTCTGGTGGCCTTTGTACTTGTGTTCAACAGAGTGGTGAATAATCCCCTGGTCACTCCATCCATCACCTTCAAGATATCACAATTTCTAGCTCATGTCACCTGCAGTCTTTTCTTTGCCAAGAGGAAAAGTCCCATTCTGTTCAGTGTTTGGTGTCTGGAAACTCCTGCACACTCTTGGTCATCCCTTACCCTCCTCTGTATCTTTCCTGATAGATGAAAAGTGCTGTTGGCTTCACTGGAATTAATACAAGCATTAAGTTGAGCTTGCAGTTAAGAATTTATTGGTTTTGTGTGTGCATGTTAATGTCTTCAAAAGTCAGGCACACGAATATAATTTCAGTGACACTGGGTTAGAGGAGAAAAAGCATTGGCTGGATCACCATATGTCCAGTGCACAGGTTACAAAAGCATGGACTTTGCAAGGACTTGGCTATCTGGATCACTTGGTAGCCAGGAAGATGTTGCCATTAGATCATAGAATCATAGAATCATAGAATTAGCCGGGTTGGAAGGGACCTCAGAGATCATCAAGTCCAACCCTTAACCCACCGCTGCGGTTTCTAGACCATGGCACTGAGTGCCACATCCAGTCTCTTTTTAAATGTCTCCAGGGACGGAGAATCCACCACCTCACCGGGCAGTCCATTCCAATGCTTGATCATCCTCTCCGTAAAGAAATTCTTTCTAATATCTAACCTAAATCTCCCCTGGCACAACTTAAGACCATGCCCTCTTGTCTTGTTGAAAGTCGTCTGGGAAAAGAGACCAACCCCCCCCTGGCTCCAACCTCCTTTCAGGGAGTTGTAGAGAGTGATGAGGTCTCCCCTGAGCCTCCTCTTCTTCAGGCTGAACAGCCCCAGCTCCCCCAGCCTCTCTTCATAGGGCCTGTGCTCGAGTCCCTTCACCAGCCCAGTTGCCTCCTTTGGACCTGCTCCAGCACCTCAATCTCCTTCCTGAACTGAGGGGCCCAGAACTGGACACAGGACTCAAGCTGTGGCCTCACCAGGGCTGAGTACAGGGGCAGATGATGCAATAGCCATTACATGTCTTTGAACTTCACAAAACTCATTCAATCTATGCCCTGTAATTTACATATTCAAGTGTTGGCTGTGTGCATCTGCTGATGGGTAGAAATGAGACCTCATATTGCCAAAACAAAGCATTCAAAAATCATGTGAGACACCATCCTGCCTTCAGAAAACATGTACAGGGTAATTTTCTTCTGGGAGGGATTTTTTTAGTCTGTGATTGCTGAACCTGTGAGATTTTCTGAGTTCAGGTTTCTGGGCTTTTTGGATTAGCCACTTTCTTTGCTGGCATCTCAGCATCTTGTGGGAACTCAATCTATGGCAATGGTTTTGCTGCAGCACCTTCCCCCTTGCTGCTTCCCCAGTGTCCTCCTCGCAGAGGCTCTCATGGCACACACAGGCAGTGGACATTCTGTGCTGTCTGAGGTGGGATTTTAAAAAAAATTAAAAAAAAAAACAAGCTAAAATGCAAATGGAATGAATCATCAGTTTTGTAACCTCCCCTGTTTATACCACTGTTGAATGGGGCAATGCTCAAGGTCTCAGCATCTTTGATGGAGAGGAAAAAATGTTTCCCAACTAGCTCTGCCTAATTACAGCCTCATTAATGAGAGAACTGAGTGTACTGAGCCACTGGCAAAACTAGGCTGCTACAAGGCAAAGGCCACGGATTTCACAACCTCTGTCACTTCCAGGCTGGAGCATCTCTGGGAGATCTCATGATGAACCAGTCCAAATATTGCGAGTGTGGACATACAAATACTCCTGAGTCTGTGTTTCTACTGTTTCACGGGTGTGATAACTGACAGGAGGTGATGCCACCCCCAGCTCTCCTCCAGCCAGTGTTTATCCCCAAGGCTTCACTCCCTGCTTTGCCAGAAAGCACAGCCTGGCCTGCATTGGCACAGCTCTGCTCCCACAGCACCTTCCTAGGGAGCCAGCTCCAGCAGCTCCACACTGACAAGCTGGGACAAAGAAATCACATTGAAACTGGCCTTTAAAAAAAATCAAAAAAATAAAAAGAATTTTAAAAAAATCAAAAGGTTAAGTGTTGCAAAACAACACCACAGACTAGTAAATCCCCTGGACTCATTGCTCTGAGTTTGTAATTCCTCGGCGAGAGGTCCAAAATGGAGGTGGAAAACACAAGCTGGGGTGCAAGCAAAATACACAGGTGATTAAAAGCAGGCTGGGCTCTGCTAGCCCACCCTGGCTGCCCACCTACCTGGCTGCCCAGGACCCTCCCATCTCCCATGATTCAGTGGCCACCTCAGCTAGAAGTCCCCAATTTGTTTTTTTTTAAATAAAAACTGGTGTGTAAGCAGGATGAAAGGTTTGGAGCATGGGCTTAGCTTCTAATTGATTAGTATATTCAATTAATTGCCTTTAATTTTATTTTTTTTTCCCCCCATGCTATCTCCCATCTTCCCAGAAGCAAGTTTGGCAGCAGAAGCAAGGGGAGAGCAAAGCCCAGGGCTGGAGGTGGGGGCTGAGCAGCAGAGCCAGGGGGTAGCGGCTGGGAAGAGCCGGGCGCCTGCTCCTCCTTCATCACCACTGGGAGGGCAGCCAGGAGCCAGAAAGTTTCATCATGTCCGAAAGAAAAGAGCAGAGTAATGAAAGACTGCTCAGACAGGGCTGCGGGGTGCCAAGGGTAATAAATCAACCAGAAGGAAAGTAAAAACAAACAGGAGGGAAAACTTCTTCTTGCGCTGAATTTCAAGCTCGCTTTGGTTAAATTTGGAAACATTTGGTAAGTCTTTATTTTTATACAAAACTTTTGCAGTAGAATTCCATTTTCCCTCTACACTTTTTGTTTGAATCTATAATTTTTTTTTTTTAAATCAAGAATGAACCTTCCACAGAGGATTTTGTAAATGGTACAGCTACAGAAACACTATTTTAATTAGGATTACTTTTTGCCCAAAATCATTTTGTTAAAGTAAAAACTTGTGTTTATTTAAATGTGCAATTTGGAAAAAACATTGGCCAGAATCCTCTCAGAAGAAACCCTGGCCACAGTGTAATGAAGGGGATTTTTATTCTTGATTACAATGAGGACCAAGATTAATCACAAGATGATTTTGAGAAACAGATGAATTTTTGGCTAGAGGGGAGGGAGTTAAAAAATAAAGTTGGCATAAAGATGAAAATAAAAAATAAAGACTTAGACATTTTATTTATCTAATTAGCTAATTATCCTGTCCTAGCAGTTCTGCTGTCTGCACAAAACAAAAATAATCTTAAAAGAGCAGATTTCCAAAACGTATTTTGGAAGCTGTTTTGCCATCTGATTCCTTCCCTGAATTTCTCTTTTCTCCTTAGCCTGGCCAGAGACTGATTAAATCCCTTCTGTTCATGCTGGGGGGTGAGATGCAGGTAGGGACCTGCCAACAGGGAGCTTCCCAAGCCTCAGAGCAAAGCTGGAAGCCATCAGGAGGGCCAGGCTGGGACATGGTGACTTCTCTTGTGCATTCAAAATGGAACCATGGTAAATAAAGACTATTTTACCCCCTTTTCACCTTTTGGGAAACATGCAGACCAACCCTTTCCTCTGAGGGCATTTTTGCATTTGTAATCAAAGCTGTAATTTAATGTGTTAGGTTTTGCTCAGGAAAGAGGAACCTTAGCAAGCACAGGCGATAGAGATATTTCCAGCTGAAAACCATCAACAGCTACAACCAAGCTGAGAGCAAGGGCTTAAGCACCCACCACTGTGTGGACCTTGAGGCACCAATAAGTGATTTTTTTTGAGTGGGACTGTCTGAAGAAGGAACTGCTGAAGAGCTTGAAGGTACAGGGAGGTTTACAAAGGGAAAGAGTTGGCCACTGACAACTCAAAGAGGGAACTTGATGGTGGTTCTCCACAAGCTCATCAAGCTGCATTTTTCAGGTGAGGAGGAAAGGTGGGTGCAGGGAAGGCTGGTGGAAATTTGTAACTCTGGAGAGTGATGGATTGGTGTTAGATTGGAGCTGCAGGTAGGACACAGGCATGGCCTGGATGCAAAGAACTTGAGGTGGAGACCAGACATTGGCTAGGATATGTCAAGAAAGCAAGCTGTCTGTGATCTGGGACAGAGATTCTGGTCTGTGAGTCAACAGCATGGGCTGAATTCAAGTCCACAGATGAGAAAACCTGAAGAGAAGCAGAGGGAGAAGGGTCCCAAGGACAAAGCCATGTAGAGCTCCAACATAAAGAAGGAAAGAAGTGATGCTCATGCCCTGGTGTGCCACCACCCCTTCACCACTGGTGCTCAGGGAGCAGTGTCCTTCCCTGGCAGAGTTGGGAAGAGCAGGAAGATCTGCCCTGCTAGAAGGTGTGGGCAATAGGAGAGCTGTGAGGACACTGGGCACTCAGCCTGTGACAAGAAGAGCTCAGCTGACCTGCTTGGACAGTACCCCACCTGCTGCAATATTTCAGAGAACAAGAAAGATCCTCAGGGAAAGTCATAAAAAGACTTTTATGAGGCTTATGAACAGATTAAATCCTAGAGTTAGTCCAGCAAGCTCAGGCACACTTGTGCCAATCATGTTCCCTTCAGAGACACATTGCCAGCACCTGAGGTTTTACATACCCAGAGCATCATTTGAAACACAACTGCTGTGCTCAGGGGCTTTGCTCCATGGCACTCCTTGCAAAAAAGGCATCCATCCCCCAGTGCACCAGCTTGGACACGAGCCACGTGAGAGCAAACCATCCTTGCTCCCAAGCCCTCAGACCCACAGCAACCTCCCAGCAAAAGCACAGCAGCAAGCGAGGCACCAGGAGCAGCAATTCAGTTTGATTTGATTTGATTCAATATTGCCCCAGCAAACGGGGTTCTGCTCGTGGTGCCCCAGCAGCAGCAGGGACTTCTGCCCAGTGGTGGGGACAGGATATGGCTGTGCTGGGACATGTTCTGAGGTGGCACTGAGGCCAGCCACCCCCTGAGCTGGGAGAATCATGAAGGGTGCAGGGTAAACCTGCCAGGCAGCCCTTGTCTCAAACAGGTCCTTGCAGGTGATGCAGTAATATTATTTTTTTTCTGGCATCCAGAGGTATGGATCTTCACAGGTTGCCCCTAGCAGATGTCTGCCCTCACACAAGGCACCCTGTTTCTTCCACCTCTGACATTCAAGGTATCCATGGGAAGGGTGGCAGCTCCCTATTCTGAAGGCTTTTTATTTTATTTTTGCTGCCTTTTCCCCTCCAGCTGCAGGTCCCTACTGATTCCCACGTCCTCCTCTACCAGGACACCTATTTTTGTCTGCAGCTGTACAAAATGTCAGCAGGTATCACCACGTACTCCTTGGTTATAACTGGGGGAGGTTTCAGAGCTTTCAGCCTTCCTTGGGGAGAACTCTTTTGTTTTGACAATGCTCTCCCCAACCTCTTCCACTGAGAGTTGAGTGGATTAGTGTGGAGTGTCAAAATAGATGTATCATGCAAACACCTTCAGCCCACAGCTCTTAGATCAAGTTTGGCTTGCCTGGTGGAAGTGATTTTGATGGGCATAGTGCCTTCTTTGTCTGTAATAACTACTGGTAAAGTGATCTCACAGGAGTAAGACCAGGAGGGCAGGGCAAGGAGTGAGGTATTACCACCAACAACCACGTGCCAAAGGTGAGTTTGTAGCGAAAACCAGAGTGTGCCCAAGCAGCAGGGTTTGGCTTTTGTGAGCGTGTTGCCCAAGGTGAAGCTGGAGAGAAGAAGCATCCCATCATCAGAGGTGCCATGGCTGATGTGGGACACATCTCTGCCCACTACCAGCAGGCAGGAAAGCAGATGAGGACATCATTTCTCCTGCCTGTACTGCTCATCTTCTGGTCTTGTCATCAACCAGCACTCTTCTGGCCAGCCACATAGAGCAATCCTTACTGATTCTGTGAGGCCACTTCCTCACATCTAACCCAACATATGCATCAGCAAAAAGTTGTAACAATTTCCCTAAAGCCATCATTCACTTAAGTCCAGAACAAAACATCTCTTTGTGCTTCCCAGCAACACATCAGTCCGCAGTAATGTGAGCATAACCTCCTTAAACTTATGCTTTCCTGCAATGCTTCTTAGAAATGCTCTCCAGAATGGGTCTTCTCACTCCAATGCTGGACTTGTGTTTCCAGCATCCCTGGTTAAAATTCTGTCTCAGAGGTTTGACTTGTGTGCACTGTGCCATGCCCAGAAGCACTTCACTAATCATTGACAGCCCTGGTCGTACACTGCAGTGTTTCAACACCCTTGGCTCAGGTGCAAAGAGAATTTTGTAAGACTTTTATGAGTTTGACAGCACATTGCTGAGGTGGGGAGAAGACAGGCAATTCATCAGCTGCAGAGTCTCCAAGCTCTAAGACATTTCTCATCCCGTGCTCTGTGTGTGGAACTTTGTCAGCATTCAAGCCTTGGCTTGAGAGGCTCCTCATCCCACTGCTGGTGCATGGCACTAACTACTTGCTGTGGAGCTACTGAGTCTTTGCTAAAAATTATCCCTGATGGATCCTCAAAACTTCCCAAACCTCCACCCACTGCTGACAGATGTAAGCAAATTTGACTCTTATTGTATGAAACAAGATAGGAATAACTAATAGGCAATTTATTTGATGCTGTCAGCTTCATGATTATCCACCTCAGAGATATGGCCTAAGAAAATGTAAATAAAATGTGTGGGCCAGATCCTCATCCCTGCAAATCTGCCTCATTAACTCCATTAGTGCAAGGGAATTCACAGCATTTCACAATCTGACACTATCATACACGTGAAGGCCAATGCCAGCCACCAGGAAAGGAGCTGTGCCATAAACCATTTGGTGTACAAGGTGGGAGCTGAGTGTAGAGGCAAAAGAGCCCAGGAATGATAAAGCATTAAGCCAAACTTCCCACCCATCTTGAAGATTGACTCTCCCCTAGATAGTGCTTAGTGTAAGAGCAAGTCTGTGCTTGAGTGGCTTTTGGCGCATGTCATGTTGGTGTTTTTTTATCAAACTCAGGTGAGGGAAAAGCTGAGCACTCACACACACAACCCATGTGCTCAGGCCTTCCCAAGCTGATGTTGGCCCGTGGGGAGCACAGGGTAGGGCAGGGTTTTCTACTAAGGGCTGCCAGACATTCTAGGTCCCTTGGACAGATACTTGGAGGTGCCACAGAGCCAGAGGTCTGGTGTCCTGCTGTCCCCACAAGTCACCTAGTGACTAAAACCAGACAGAATTAGCAGCCACCCTTAGCAATAACAATGTATGTCATGGTTTCAGGAGTCAGAAAAGGCAGAACACTCCTGAAATCCTGCTCACCTCCTTTCCTCCCATTCTATACCCTCTTACACAGACACTTATTCTCAAAGCCACCACCTCCAAGCAGGCACCTATTTTGCTATATGCAGGAAGGAATGTTCCAGGGAAGGAATGTTCCCTGGCTCCTGCCCTGGTGAGGACAAGGGCTCCTTTGTCACCATCCACCTGCAACTAGTGTAGGAAAATGACCTTAAGGACAAGCTAGGAGTTCACTTTTTTTTCACATCACACCCATCACCCTTAGTTCATTCCTTCATGCCCTGAACTGTTTTGCTTCTAAGCCTCTTTGCAAGAGGTCTGAGTAACTTTCATGGTTCTCCATCAGAGCAACAGCTTCTAGGGTGATTTTTTTTTCCTGAACTTCCTTTGCTTGTGTTCCCAATGACAAGGGCTGGCACGTTGCACAAAGACAACGTCACACCTGCTTATTATGGGGAAGGACACCAGCATCTGTAGCTGGTTTGACAGCAGGCAGCACGACAGCTGTTTCACAGGGTTCTCCATTGAAATAGCAAACAAGAGGCTCGTGAGCATGTATAGGACATATTTATATCCTAAACAAAGGGGCAATAACATACATAGTGACAATACTGACAAGCCTTGTTTGCTCACAGCTCTCAGCAAGTTTGTGCCAAGTGCTGGCTCCTGGCCAGGCCCGTGGATGGTACAATCTGGCACAACCCACCCTCCCCCCTGGCTCCCAGGCAGCTGCAGCAATTTACACCAAGGCAGAAATAAGGAATAATTTTCTCAGTTACACACCAGAATTACAAGAGAGGGAGGTGAAAAAAAAACCCCAATGACGTGCAGAAAGGCTGGGGACAAGCTGAGATGGTGAGGTGCTGGAGGGGGATAGCTCTGAGCATGTTGGGGTTGTGTGTGGTGTGGGGATGGCAATAAAGATACAACCATTTTACAAAGCACTGACAGCTGCCTGCATCCAGCACTGAACAAGACAGCCCCCTTGTTTTCAACCTCTTTAAATAGGAGATAGGTATGGAGGGAAAAGCTGAACCTCTGTGGATGCTCCTGCAGAGGGAAAGGGGGACAGGGCTCTTCTCTACCCCAGGGCCTCTAATTATTCTGCGAACAGCAATTTTCTCACCCAGGGAAAAGAGATGAAGATCACCTCCAGCCTTGACTTAGTCCCCAACCATCTGTGTAATGCCAGAGGATGCTGCAGGGAAGAGGCTGATGGCAGCAGCCACTGAGAGCTGAAACAGGACATTAGTGATCACACCACTGAGCTGAATTTTGTCTGAAACTAGAAAAGTGAAAAACCTTTGCTTTTCTAAAAGCATCGGTGGCTTTTTAAAACCATTAGCGGCTTTTTTTAACAGCAGCACAGTGTCAGGAGCACAGTTGAGTATTAATGCCATTTCCAAGCAGTAGTTCAACATGTTTTAGGAAGGTCTCCACCCTACGTCTATTTCAAATTCATTATTATAACCCAATGACCAAATTAAAAAATAATATGGTCACTTAGTCCTGCTTTCTAAGGGAGGCCTTGCTTCTCCATGGGTATCTTGCAGCACCAGGTTGTTGTCTTGACTTAGACAAGAAGAGAAAGAATTCACTGCTACTGTTTATAGCAATTAATACCAACCATAATGAGTGATGCCCTGGCTGTACATCTTCTTATAGCATAATTATACCCCATCACACCCCACCCTGCCCACAACTGCTGTTGAGTGTAAGACATTTGTTTTATCTCCAGCTAAAACCCTTCCATCAGTTCCTCACATATGGCCAGAAAGCTGCCCAACAGATGACAGTGTCAACAGGCTGGGAATTACAGTGTCCTGATCATGTAACTTTGATTTCACTTGTAGGATCTTAGCAAGAAGCTCCAGTAGGGCTTTGTTCAGGCCTGTATCACCAGTTTTGTGACATCATCTTGAAGTTGGCTTGTTATGTCACAGGTAGGTACGACACAAGAAAGGTCTGAGGGGTTTTGTTTTCATTTTCATTAAGGTAATAACAGATACCTCATCAGTTTTAACTTTAGCTTTCTAATACTAAAACCAAGTTTCTCGTCAGGAAAACAGATATTTTTTTCCTCCAGCTATCAAAAGCAACAACGTGGGTATTGTATGCTAAAAATCCCAGGAACAATGGCAACACAAGAAACTCGTGTACGCAAATGGATGAGGCAATAAAACCTGAATAAGACATTTTCAAACATTTAATGATTACATGTCAAAGCACAATTTAAATGTCACAGCGCCTTATGTGTTCGTGAAGAGGAAAACAAAATGACTGAGAACTCCTGGCTAAAATAGTCTTGTTCCTGGCACTGATTGATATTCTTGAATGGAGGACTTGATGGATTATGATTTTTGCAAGAGAATCATTACATGCCAGGTGCACAAATAGAGAAGTACAGCTTGTTGACACCTCTGTGCAAAATAAAGCCATTCTAGGAATTTTGATTCATTATATCTCTATTAGGAATCAATCCACCTGACCTAAATTTTGCATCATAAATCAGATTAAGAAACCAGGCTGAATCTAAGGCAAAGGCTGTACGTCCTTGGTTTTAAATCACACCACTGGATCCAGCACACAATTATTATCCTAAATGCAATAATCTATACTGTATAATTTAGGTCAATTTGATTTCAGAGTAAGCAAGAGCATTTCTGCCCATTTACTTGCATAGCAACTGAATCTTTTTAGGGATATTATTTTTCTTTTTTATATATCCGTTGGTTTGGGGGTTTTGTTTTTTTGTATTTTCACATTCACTGCTCAAGATGTGAGGGAAGAAAAACCCACCATGCATAAAGTACTGCAGGAAGATCATAAAGCAACTTTGGAGATCCTTAGTAAAGCCATATCATCTTCTTCCATGGGTAATTACAGTAAATGGGATTTGCACAGCTAAGCAGAGAGGCATTGATTTTTGCTGGCTGGCCACAGCACTTAGCAGAAGCCAGGTGAGTTTGTGATGCTGATAACTGAAAATCTGCCCCTCAAAAGTATAGAGGAGCAAACAGGTCTGGCTGAAAGTCAAAGGGATTTGCATCCTCGTCTGAGGTGCTTTTGAAAGTATCCCCACTGGTATCAACCTGGAATTTGGAGTGAGTTTGAAAAGGAAAGGTGGCAGCATTTTCTGCATAAAATTAGACAAGTTCATTAACCGTGAGGATTTTTTTGTTTAACTTTGAGGAGCTGCGTCGCTCACTCCTCTTTGAGCTCCACAAGCAAGCCCAGGGGTATGGCACCAGTCTCTGATGATGAAAGAGCCACGAGCAGAAACAAAATGGGCTTTTGAAAGCTTCAAGCCCATGACAGCTGTGAGAGAGCAATAATTCAGGAAATGTCTTGGGTAAAATCAACTCGAATGACTTGAAGCTTTGTTTTATCATTATGAGCATAAAGGAGTTTCTTTTAGTTATCAACTGCAAATCTCAAGGGGCTCCCTGTAGGATTTGATAATAGCACATCTTGAATAGAAATGGCTGCAAGTGGCAGCAAAATAGCAATAGGAAAGGGACATTTTACCCACAAGTGTCAGTTCTGTCACTAAAACATGAGACTCCCCAGCTTGACACTGACACCCTATTCCCAGCCCATTCCCACCCCAACAGGGCAAGTGTCTCTCCACCCTTCCATGCACTCACCCATCAAACAGAGATGTAAAAGCTGGCTGTTTCCCCTCCTATGGAAAATTCCTGGGAAGCCTCCAAGTGAGGTGGTGTATTGCTATGGCCTATAAATGGTGGCCACTTACACTCATGCGTGGGGTGTGGGAAATACAACGTGCAAAAATGCAAAAATGCAAAAGCAGACACTTTGCCAAAGGGTAAGCACCAAGGCAGAGGAAACAAGAACCAAGGCTCAGCCCTGCAGGGCACCCCCAGATCCTGGGGGAGCTGGTCTCCATCTGACCACTGTGCTGCCATAAGGCTCAGTCGAACCAATGAGCATTTTTGTAATAATATTTCTACTCTTTGCAAAGTCCCGTTTATAAAGGAGATAATTTTCATGGTGAAGGAAGTCTGTACACACACCATGTGCTTATTTTGTTTTTATTTGTGTGCATTTTTTGTGCCTTTGAAGATGTTCTCATGATGGGCATGGCTAAGATGGTGACAGACTCTGAGCCTGGGGCAGGACCAGTCCTCACACTCTACCCCATGCCATGGCAGAGACCCCCTCCCCCAGCTCAAAACAGCTCAGTATGAGCCTGGGAGAGCACAGCACAGCACTGGAGAAAATGCCAAATGCCATGATTATCAGCCCTGCAAGCTGGTGCCATTTATACCTGCAGTGGAAACGGCCTGTAAAGGGAACATAAACATTCTTGGCTGCTTCCTCAATCTACCTTTTCCCCAGCACGGTGATGTGAAGGGACTAAGTGAACAGTAAAAATCTTACCTACTCTGTATTCTGCAAAGTAAGACTCTACCAACTTTCTTTTTGCCTTTCTAACACAAGACAATGAATTCTCTTAAGACATTTCTGATGTTTTCCAAGTCCTTGCATATGCCTTCCTAAGGAAAAAAAAAAAAAAAGTTGAACCTTTCTTCCAGAGCATTTAGACACATTACAAGACTGGATAACAGACTGCCCATTTCCCTGAAGTATACATGTATTTGCTGACTATCTATGGGACGAAGCTGATAGAAGCTTTAAAAAGCTGTAAACAGTAATAATAACATTTTTGCAGTGGGTGTGACAACCACTATGCTGAGAAGGCTACTTGCATATCTTCAGTATTACCCCTGTGTTTTAGTAGCATTTTTTGATCTAAATGGCTAATGCTGGAAAGGGACAACAGCTGTGTGTCACACTTCTTGCAGGACTTTGAAACACCTTGATCAAAAAGCATTTCTCCTGAACCGGGTTAACTTTTTAAATCCATTCCCAAATTCCCCTGGGTACAGGCAGGTTGTCTGAGGATGCTCGGAGAGCATCCTGCTGGGGTTGCCTAATTCCCCTATCAAACACCACAAAGTCCCATCCTCACCACAGGCAATACCAGTGTTATTTTCACAGAAAATAAAGACTTTTCAATAGGCACAATTTAAATAATTCAGTCTTGGCTTTTTAAAGGGAAAGAAACAAACCATTCAAACGTGGAATGATTTCTTCATCAGAATATTTCAAAGTCATGTCAGTCTATCTATTACCCAACAAAAATTACTTTGACAGCACTATCTACTCTTGACATCCGAGTTGTCTCTCTAGCCTATTATATTTTAACACAGGCATAAAATATTGTTCAGACAGTATGGTTAGTCTAAAAAAGTAAATCTAAGTGCTTTGAAATGGCCTATTAGGAGATGAACTCTCAGTTTAGCTGCAGGCAGGGAATGAATCCAGTGCTTTCCTCAGTTCTTCAATGGCAATCCTCTCTGCACTGCTAACCAAATACTCTTTATTCAGAGGGATGTAAAAAGGGACTAATCTTCAGAAGAAGAGAGGGCAAATTAGACAGAAATCAGAAGGGAAAGTGTAATTAAGAAACTCCGACACGTGACATCGTTAGAGGATGTGGCTGGGCTCTCCTGCTGTGGAAGAAGTAGAGACAGAGTTAAATTTTACTTCAGTCCTGAGAACACACAACGTACTTGGCCTCCTGGACACCTTAAAATGCAACCTTTGTCTCTGCTCTCTGGCTCAGTATATTGCAAATATTCAGTTAGAAATGAGGGAAAACCTGGGGGACCCCTTCCCATGGATCAGCTGCTCCCAAGTCCCAAAGATGGGATCACAGGGCAGTTCCAGCCCCTCTCTCTTCCATGTGAGGTCCAGCAGTTTCTGACCCTCCTGCAGCTTAGCCTTCAGCCACAGGACTGGCATCAGCCTGTGTTTGGCCACATCAGCCTCTCCTTTGTGTATAGATACATGGTTTTTAGTAAACAAATGGTCTCAGCTGCTTCAGAGGAATTCATTTCAGTTCTCCCCTGGAGCTGCTCCTCTCTTTAGCATCTGCCTGTTCAGAGTTTGCCTTTACATTACAAGTTAAACATTTGTCTATTTAATGTCTGCTATTCAGCAACTACTTTTCCTGCCACTGCTGCATCACTTGGCAGCTTCTACAGCAGAGGACCTGAAATTACAGCCACATCCATAGGTACGAGGCCCAATTAAACACTTTCCAGTAACTTGCTGCCCATCAGGTGTATGATTGGGGTGTCACACGTTATCCTAAGTGACCAGCAGGTCTTGACTCTTACCCCAGAGACATCACAGTGAAGCAGATCTCCCGTCAAGCCTGGCTGGTGTGCAGCAGCAGCACAGCAGTGGCACCCCAGGGAGAAAAGCCACTACAGAGTTGGTGCTGGGACATATCAGTGTGGCTGGGGATTCTACCAAGAGCCACCCAAAAACTGCAGTGTTGGCCCGATACATCCCATGATGCTGAAGAGAAGCCAAACTGGAGGTGCCAGCAGCAGCCCATGTCACCATCCCCACAGGCTGTCCCCAAGCCATTGGTAGGTGCCCAGGGACTTCAGCTGTTCCCCTGTACCTGAATGGGCTACAGGAAAGCTGTAGAAGGGATTTTTGCAAGGGCATGGAGTGATAGGGCAAAGGGTAATGTTTCTGAATGGAAAGAGGGTAGGTTTATATCAGATCTTTAAAAGAAATTCATTGTGAGGGTGGTGAGACACCGGCCCAGGTTGCCCAGCAAAGTTGTGGCAGCCCCATCCCTGGAAGTGTTCAAGACCAGGTTGGATGGGGCTTGGAGCAACCTGGTCTGGTGGAGGTGTCCCTGTCCATGCAGGGGGTTGGAACTGGATGGTCTTTAAGATCCCTCCCAACTCAAACCATTCTGTGATTCTGTGACTGATCCTGTGAGCCTGAATGCTGCAGCAGCCGCAGGACCCAGCTGCTGTAGCTGAAGTCAGGCATTGCCACCCTGTGGAGAGAGGAGGGGAGCGGAGAATTTGTCTGGGGAAGGCTCCCAGCACCGCCCGGCACTGACACCTCCTCCGGACCCCGCGGCTGGATCCCCAAAAAGTGCCAGCTCAGAGGTGGCTTCTCTCCCCGCTGATGGAGTTTGACATTCGGCTGTTCCCGACAAAACGTGCCTGGCAGCCGGTTCACCCGCTCAGACTCTTCCTCACCGCACCCTCGAAGAGGTGTGGCCAAAGGGATCCCCACCGGGGCTCCCCAGGTTCCCCAGAGAGCCCAGGAAGAGTGCGGGGTGAAGGACGAGATGCCAGCAGCTCCCCAGGGTAGAAGCATCCCACGTTTCCCTTTGCAGTTGCTCTGTGACAAATCCCAACAGGATTTACCACGTGGAAAATCCACCTGCATCCCCCTCTTCCCTGGATGATGACGAGGTTTAAACTCTTCAGTGCTTCCCACACTGCGAGGTCACTTCTTGCTGATACACATTTACCATCTCAATGGCTTCCCTTTGTGTAATTATCTGTTTATCAGCCACCAGCTTACTCTTACAAACAGGCTTGCCTCTCTCCTTTTTTATTCATCATGTCTGATTAGTCCTGAAGATAAATGATCCTGGGTTAAACAAGCTTCCTGGGCCAATCAATCAGCTCTGGAGATGGCACCTCCTGATGCTTGATGAAACTCCCTGCCCTGCCTGCATGGGGGGATTTCCTCCCCCTCCCCCTGGGACTGCAGCACAAGGATCCACCAGGACCTTGGTTTGCTTTTTATAATTGAAAACTGAAAACTCTCCTAATTAATGATCCAGCTACAGGGCCTGGTTGTGTCATTACTCCTTATTGATGAAAAAGGAATAACAGCCTTTGGATAAATTAGGACATTCACACTGCTGCTAAATTGCATGTGCTGTCTCGTGAAGGACTTGAGCATGAAGGGGCTTATTAAGAGTGGCTTGATGACAGAAAGGGACATCAAGGATTACTGTCCCCTGCTATTCCATGTGCCTCAGTTACATGCCCTCTGGTAAGCCAGGAGGTCTTTGTGCCCTTCCTCACGTACTCTTCTGGAAACTCTTTTGCTGGGAGGTTGACATTTTTTACCCCCCCCTTTCCTTATGGTTACAATCCTACGAAGTTATATCCATCCTTTTTCTAACCCAGCATTGTCCTCTAACTCAAACCATTCCTTCTTCACCCCCATGTCTTTGTCAGACAGAGCACTCAAAGACAAGCACAGCTCTCCCTGCCCACCAAGCATCCCCAGCCTCCTCTGCAGGATAAGGCCTCCTCTGCTCTCTGTTTCTCTCGAGTCTTTCCCTGTAGCCATTCCAGGTTGAATTCATTTTTCTTGAGGATGTGTGACCCAAATATGCAGTATTCCAGTCAAGGACTTGTACAGACCTTGTCTGCAGGTAACAATACCTCACTTTTCCTCTATGTGGGGAAAGTTCACCCCACCCTAAGCTTAACAATTGACTCTTGGACACCTGCAGCAAACAATTGACTCTTGGACACCTGCAGCAAACAGAGAGGTTGTTCTTCCTAGCCCCCAGCTGTACCACAAGCTCCTGGCACTTTCTGAAGTACCCAGGTGCAAGACTTTGCACTTCTCACAACACATCATTCCATTTCTGATGGTTCTTAAACAAAAATACTGTGATTCTGTTCTCCACTGACCAGATCTCCTGAATGTGTCCCAGTGGCTAGTGTGATAAATACAACCAGACTTCTTGGGCCATTAAGAAAATGTCATTAAAATTTGTCCCATGACTTACCTTTGAAGAAAGTGTTTATTGAATTCCTTGTTTGCTGTTGTCCACCTGCAAATAAATTCCCTATCAACCTTATTTCTTCATTTTGAGAACCAGCTTTTTTAGTTTCACTAAGGACTACTTGTGAAGCACTTTCTCAAGAGCATGTTTCCAGGAGGAAGATTTACTGCCCTTTGTTGAGGGTGTTTGTTAGCTTAGCCAAGGAGAGGGAGAAGTCAGATTATTCTGGCATAAACTTTGTGGCAGCACCTTGCAGGCTTTTGCCTTGCCATCCTTCCTTTTCATCTGCTTTGGACTCTGATCCTTTGTCTACAGAAACCAAAGCTGCCTTTCCTACTGTTTCAAGAGTCCATGGACCAAATCATCTGACAGCAGCCTCTAAATTGTCAAACACTTTGCCATGTGCAAATCTTTCCCAGATCTTATCCTGCGTGGGGCCACCTCCCACTCCAGCCTTGTTCTCCCCCTAAAGACAGGGAGGACACTAAACCACTCTGAGGAGAAGAGGAGACAAGCAAATAACATCTGCCTTTCAAAAAACTGTAGTGGAAGGGAAGCTTTCTCCAATTGCATGGAATGGATGCAAGTGTTGTGGATGCCTCCTCCCTGGAAGTGTTCAAGGCCAGGCTGGAGGGATCTTGGAGCAACTTTGTCTAGGGACAGGTGTCCCTGCCCATGGCAGGGGAGTTGGGACCAGGTGATCTTTAAGGTCTCTTCCAAATTGTTCTATGATCCTGTGACATCCACCTCCATATAGAAAACTGGAGAGTTGAAAGACAAACCTTCCCAGAGGAGGATTGATCCACCTGCCCCTGCTCAGTGCACAGCACACCTTGGCCAGAGACCTCTGTGGATGACACCTCCTTCTGTCTGCTCAGACCATACTGAGCAAAAGACAGACTGGAGGTGTCAGTGGAGCACAAACAATAATCCTGAAGGTGTCTTCAGGGCACATGAGCTGCATATGCAGACACACAGCTATTTAAGTGTGCTATAAAGTGTCTCACCTTCTGAACCACTCCAAACCAGCCATGGGGATTCTGCAAGCCAAGCAATTGTAGGGGAGGGAGATCCAGGAAAGACTGGCATTTTTATATAGGCAATAAATCTTGCTTCATGAAGAAACATGTTGAGGTAAAATTGCCAGTGGCTGTTTTAATAAGTATTTATGATACATAAAGGGATTTGAATCATAAACGCAGTAATTATGTCTTTACTACAAAGCAGTACAAATATAAAGCCTCCTACCTATTACATTGAAACTGTAATTGCATCTCATTAAAGAAAATAAGCAAATCAAAATTAAAAACTTGAGGGGGGTGCCGAGAAGCACTACCCAAAGTCTTGGCTAAGCATTACGGGCTTTGTGTTGTGCCACTCAATCAGCCTAAATACCTCATAAAACAGTGGAGCCCTGAAGATCTGGGTGGTGTTTGGGCAACCCAGAAGAAAGCTTTGCTCACTTGAGGACTGAAGTTTCCGAAGAGACGTGTCCACTTAAAAGCCATAAAAGAAACCTCAGCTTTGACCTCACAAAAGTGGGAATTTCACCAGCACCTTCCACAGGGCTGCAATTGCATCCCTCCAGCCACAAGAGAAGGTTAAAGCCTTCCCTATCCAAAATAGGTGTGAGTGATAGGCTGAAATAAGCATTTTAAATCCTATTTAAGTACACACAGCTGAAGAGAGTCTTTTGTGCTCTAGAAATAGAGAGGTGCCACATCACTGCATTCCTCTACTGCAGGCACCAGGTGGTTGCAGAGTAAATTAATGTCATGTGGAGAAATAACAGCTCTGGGGTTCAGGCCCTGGCCACAGACATGCAGCCCAATGGTTTCACCCTTCCCATCCCACACAGCCTTTGCCAGGACTCCTGTGGGCTCCTCTCTGGGTCTTCCTTCAGCATCTCCAGAATTTCAGCCTTTTTCCCTCTATGTTCACTTAACCAGTGTGATTTGGGGGTGAGGGGCTCTTCCTCCTCCTGGAGACTCCTGGAGTCATTTCTGGACAGTTTGGGTCTCCCAAGGCACCAGGCTTCACTCACTGTGTTCATGAGCTCCTTGAGGTCCAGTACAGCTCTCATTGCCCCAGGTCACCTCAGTCCCCATGCCTGTCCACCTTGTTGTGAGAGCACCTCCACAACATGTTGGAGCAGTGCTGGAGTTATTGATGCAACTTTCCTACCAAATGTTCCTGAGTCTAATCGCTTTCTTAAACTACACAAACACAATCTCTGCACCACAATCAATTATTTAACAGAAAATGATGCATTGAGTTAGAAACTAAATACCATTTAATATGCTCCAGGAATTCTAATTGCGAGCTTTCACTGTATTACTAATGAAAAATTTAACTTTGCAGTGTTTTTAAATCTTCTTTGAATATAGATAAGACAATATCTATATAACTTCTTTTAATGTCTGGAATTATTTTGCCGTTTTAGTGTAATCAGTCTTTCTATTTTGAAGAGGGTGCCCTTGTAGGCTATTTGTTTTCCTTCTGTTTTGCAAATTGTTCCCTTTTCAAGAGTGTTTGTTTAGTGTCAAGAGGTTATTAAACAAACCAAGCACAGTCCTTAAACTAATCAGCTAGAAGTGACAATGGAGATCAGGAATAATTCAATATTAAAGAGGTTACTTTTAAAATTGATCTGAAAATGTAACGTCTTGGGGGGCTGGGGGTGGGGGAGAAGGGGAAGCACACACACATATCTCTTATTAAAGGTGAAAAGATGAGCAGGAGGGACCAAATACCTTAAGAGCAAGAGCCCACAGCTCCCACTGATAGGAATTGTTGAGCTCTGACATTCTGCAGCTGATTTCAACATTCATGTATGTTCTCTCCTCCAGAATGACTCAAGTGGAAACCCCAGGGGCCTTGCAAAGAGGTGAGACCTGCACTTCCACCACCATTTGCTTCCACCTGTAACCAGTCTCCAAGATCTTTCCTCAAGTACTTTGTGTGCTGCCATTGGCTCAGGGTGGACCCTGACTCCCAACAAGCTCAATGCTGCAACTGGGGTATCTATGGGGTGAGGGCTGAGGGGGCTGTATCATAGAACCCCAGAATCTTTCTGGTTGGAAAAGACCCATGGGATCAAGTCCAACCATCATCCCTGCTCTACAAAATTCTCCTCTGAACCATATCCCCCAACACCACATCGAAACAACCCTTAAACACACCCAGGGATGGTGACTCAGCCATCTCCCTGGGCAGCCTATTCCAGTGTCTGGAATAGGCTCCACTCTTCCACTCTTTATGTGAAATGTTTTTTTCCTACTGTCCAGTCTAAACCTACCCTGTCACATCTTGAATCCATTCCCTCTTCTTCTATCACTACTTAACCTGTGAGAAGAGACCAGCACCAACCTCTCTATGATGTCCTTTCAGGCAGTTAGAGACAGTGATAAAGTCTCCCCTCAGCCTCCTCTTCCTCAAACTAAACAGTCCCAGCTCCTTCAGTTTTCTTCGTAAGATTTATTCTCCAGGCCCTTCCCCAGCTTCATTGCCCTCCTCTCCAGCACCTTGATACCTCTCTGATATTGAGGTGCCCAAACCTGGACACAATACTCAAGGTGTGGCCTCACCAGTGCTGAGCACAAGGGTACAATCACGCCCCTGCTTCTGGTGGCCACATGATTTCTCATACAAGGCAGGATGCCATTGGCTTTCTTAGCCACCCGGGGCACTCTGCTGGCTCTTCTCAATTAGAACTCCCAGGTCCTTTTCTTCCTGGCAGCTTTCCAGCCATTTCCCAAGCCTGCAGCATTGCCTGGGGTTGTTGTGGCTCATACTGTTGATGTTGGCCCATTGATGCAGTCCATCCAAGGCTCTGCAGAGCCTCCCTGTCCTCATGCAGATCAACACTCCCACCTAACCTGGTGCCATCTCTGATGTCTGTAAGTCTGTCTCCCTCTGCCAGGCTGCTCATTAGCTAATTAACACAAATCACTGTGGGTCTCAGACCATGTTTTCTGGAGTGTGACTTCTCACAAGCTTTTCTCAGTGCCCCCAGACCCCTGAAGTTCTGGTAAGCACATTGCCTTGGGCACGGTGCTGTTCCCTGGGTTTGCTGAGTTTCTCATCTCTCCTTCCACTTTCTCACAGCTGGTCAAAACACAGGAGGGGGAGGAGAAGAAAACTATCCACCAAGGGACTTTCTGAAGGACTTTTAGTCTTACTCATTTCAGCTGTCATTCCTTGTGTAGCAAGGACTGTATCTCTGCCAAGGACTCAGCAAACTCTTGGCACAGTAAGTAGCTTTTTCCATCTCAAGGGCTTTACACCCCCTCCACTGACTTTTGCCCAGGGAAGTCACAGCTCAGGACCTGTGCTGGCCAAGTGTCCTCTCACAGAAGCAGCTTCTCTCAGAGCAGGAGCAGGTCCCTGTGTCTGCCAGCCTGGTCTGCAAAGCACCTAGCTAGAATCAAGCTTGGCAAACCACAGGCAGGGCCTGGTTTTGCCAGCAATTACAGCTAGAGCCAGGCTGGCTCTGAGCACTTTCAAACCCCAGAGGTGGGAGGTCACCCTGGACCTTTTTAGATGGGACATCTCTGTGGTTCCCTTTGATACATCATCAAAAGGTCACTGCTCTGGTAGTGTCACGGGAGGGTTCCTCATCCCAGCTGTATCACCACCACACATGGTATCTCCTCAGGGAAGTGGCCCTCACCACATCAAGAGGTTTGTGAAGCACCTGGGAGCTACCTGCCTGGCACTGCCCATACTTAGAGCCTCCATGCCCACCAGCCAGATACAAACAACCCTCACATCACCCAGCGTTCAGTTCAATCAGCTCAGTGCTCCTGATGGAGGCAGAGCAGAGACCTCTGGGGTCTCTGGTTTCAGACACAGCTCACAGAAGAGCTGACATGTTGAATTAACATAAAGCCACCCTCTTATCATAATCTTGGGCAAAAGATCCTCCAGCCAGTCTATTTATACCAGAGACACACAGCACAGAACATGGCACAAGTCCTCTGGTGCTGCTCGCTCCCGGTGCTAATAGTTTGGGAAGTGTCATCAGGATCATCTCTCTGCTCATGTTGTGACCAACTTTGGGGAAATTAATTTAAAGGGAGCAGCTGGTACCAGTCCTGTGCTGTCAGACAGCACCAGCACTGTGCCTGCAGTGTGGTTCCGTCTCACATGAGGGTGCAACAAGCAGTGGCAGAGCATCCCTGTGTGGGCGGCTGGCTTTTTGTATCTTCAATAAAGAGAAATCACCTCAGTTCTCATCTCTGCAGCTCAGATCATGCCCCAAAATCCCCTTCCGCCCCCTCTGTGGGGCACAGCAAAGATTCTCTGGCAAAGCTGCAGCTGCAGGAACTGCTGGCTGGGCACTTTGGTGATGCTGTAAGTGGGGTTTGGGGATTTTGTGATGTTTTTTTTCTTCTTGATGTCACCTGAAATCAGACTTAAGCTGAAGTTAATAAAATAAGCCATTCATAGGGGGAGGTGTAGTAAATTTACTGGTTTTGTTGTAATGTAAAACTTCCCTGTTTATTTAAAGCAGTTGAGGGGAAGGAAGGAAGGAAGGAAGGAAGGAAGGAAGGAAGGAAGGAAGGAAGGAAGGAAGGAAGGAAGGAAGGAAGGAAGGAAGGAAGGAAGGAAGGAAGGAAGGAAGGAAGGAAGGAAGGAAGGAAGGAAGGAAGGAAGGAAGGAAGGAAGGAAGGAAGGAAGGAAGGAAGGAAGGAAGGAAGGAAGGAAGGAAGGAAGGAAGGAAGGAAGGAAGGAAGGAAGGAAGGAAGGAAGGAAGGAAGGAAGGAAGGAAGGAAGGAAGGAAGGAAGGAAGGAAGGAAGGAAGGAAGGAAGGAAATGAATGCTGCTGTCTTTAACACAGAAAGGGGCTCTTAAAAGCAGAAATGATATAACTACTGAGCCAGCCATCAACAAAGTGCCATGTTTTGTTTTTCACCTATTCTGGTTACAGTTGTCTTCAGAAATGGGAAATAAAATATGCATTAAGAAAGACCTGCAATCACAAATGAGGAACAGGACACTGCAAAGAGGACAAACAACACAATCCAAGTCACTTGCTTTGTTACAATCCTGGGATAAACAAAGCTGCTTAATAAATATTGATATTGTTTGTACATCCTGCCTTTGGGAATTAATAGCAGAGTGGTGCTCTAGCCCTTTTTTATCCCTGGAGAGACACTAAGCTCAACACACATGGGTGTATATGCTCCCCAAACTACTTTTCAGAGAAAGATGGAAAACAACTCCACAGCACCATTACAGTATCCAGAATGGGTTTTGGAAGTGTTGGGATGATACCACTCCTTTAATTGGCTGTCTGTGTAACACCTAGGAAAACCCAACTCTCCCAGTGCAGAATAATCACAGTGGGTCATGCTGGAATAAAGCATTTGCACAAGGAATGAATGAAGGGTGACTTCAAGAGTCCCCCTTGTCAGGACAGGGCTGCCCTGTGTTGGGGTGCACAGCTAGATCTCTAAAACCTCCTTGGTAGACCTGAAACCAGTTCAGTTCCCATCCCAAACTGGTCTTCACACTCCATGGGACACCTCTAAGGAAGCCTGGGTCTGAGCTTCATGTTTCAAGCTAGGACCACAGATACAAACATCCCTTTTTTCTTCTCTGTCTCCCATCACTGTTCCATGTAAAACTCACCCATTGCCACAGACTTGGCTTCTCTTCAAACCACTGTCCTCCCAGAAGAGCTCTGCACCCAACCACTCTGCAGCCCCCCTCACTCTGCCTCTGAAAAAAGGACACAGTGACATTCCCACAGCGATGTTTGGTCTCACTCATTCCAGCTGAAGCTTTTTAAACATGTGTCAACGTTTATGTAAATATTGAAGCAAAGATCCAAGGCAGGGAGACCGAGCACGTCCCCCGCAGTCACGGGGATGCACTCAGCTCCCCATCACCAAACCACCTCACCCGCTGTCCTGACACCAATGTCCCTTGATGCACAGCACAACCAGGAGACAGCACAACAGAAACCACCACAGCAATGGCAAAAAAACAGCTGAATCACCTCCAGGCTCCCCGTCAGGAGGCATCAAGCCAGCCCTAACTCCGGCCGGCATCTCCAGCCCGGGAGCAGCAGCTCTTTCCCCTCCTGTCTCCTCGGGCAAGGACGATGCTCCCCCAGCACCAAGGGTATTGCTGCCACGCCAGGCAGCTGACTGCCAGCTGGACTCTGCTTGGTCCTATCCATGGAGGAGCTGCTCATTCCTTCAAGGACTGAAAAATAATGAGCCTTGCCCTGCCGAAATCTATTGTCCCCAAACAGCGATGAAGCGCTGGATTCGGGGAGGTCCCAGCAATGCAATTAAATTAAACAATATTCCTTGAAAATAAAACAAACCGAAAGTTTCAGAACAAATGTGAGGCCTTGGTACTTATTTTAAAAATGTTCTTTTAAGCTTCAATCTACAGTCATGCTGAATAAAGCTATAGCTAAATGGAAAGTTAAATGTATTCACGAGGTGTTAATGTCTACATCTTATAATTTGCAGTCTCTCAGAGAAAGCAAAAGTAACTACAGATAGTGCTATGCCAGAAAGTGGCTACTTGACCAACAATGTTGCTTCAGCATGCAATGAACTGCCTCATTCTAAAGTGGTCACGGTTGTTGATGACAAGAGGCTTCGTATTTGAAGGTGGCACATCTTTTGGTCCATGTGGAAACAAGTTTGAATGTTAAATATTTTCTGACACTTTGGAGTTACTGTTGCTGCTCTTCCCGTTTTCTTCAGGTCAACGTCTAGTTCAGGGCAATAGTGTACAAGGCTGAAATCTCTTTAGAGGAAGTAGTCAGCAGGTCAGCACCAAGGCAGCACCTCAGTAGTGCACAGGGGATGGTCACCAACGGGGTTTGTCTTCTTTCCCTTGCTGGAGTCGATGGGAAGGCTTCAGCATGTTTGGAGCTGGCTGTCAGCACTCCCACAAGATATTCAGCCATTTGGGGTCTCACCAGGAGCTTACAGAGCTGGAACTGAACTTCCTTTGTTTGGTTGCATGAGATCAAATTCCAGAGCCTTGTGCACATTCTGACCAAGTACTCTCCTTGGAAATGCTTGGGCAGTTCCTGACAAAGGAGCTGGAGCACCTTAACATCTTGCCAGCCTGGGCAAGAGGGCAGCTGCCCCTTCAGCTGGAAGTTTCCTCTCCAAACCTGGTGGGTGGTAGCCACATGCAAACCCTGTCAGAGCTGTGAAAATACAAACAGTCCAGCTTCAACTGGTTCTGGGGCTCAGACCCTGAGGAAACCACCTTCCTGGGAGTTCAAGCTAACACATTTGCCTTCTCAGTTCAATAACCCCAGCTGTGAGGGAGGATCTCCCCAGCTGAAGGGGCAGTTGCACTGTGGCTCAGCTGCTCACAATCACAGGGCTGTTCCCTCATCTCTCTGAGGCAGTTCCACCTCATCCATCACTTCCAGCATCCATGTTACAACAGGCTCAGTGACAGCAGCTGCATCTTTTGGGTTTAGTCTGGCTGCTCTTTGCCAAGCATGAACCCTCATCGGGTTATAAACCAGGCTGGTGAGTGAAGGCTCTCAGGACCACAGCCCCAGCTCTCTTCTGTCACCCTCCCCTGATGGAGGGAGAGCAAAGGGGTGATTTACACCCACCAGGGTGGGGAAAGAGAGTAGAAAGCATCAGCTTGAAATACATGGACATCCTTGCACAAGCACTGCTTGTACCTGGACCCACAGTCAGTGCACCCTCCACAGTCATTGTGCAAATGACAGTGCTGGAAAGTAGAAGCGTTAGGCAGGAACACAATGTTAAACCATGAATAAACCAAGAGGAACCCACCCACTCCTGCCAGGTCTCTGCTGGGTGCTGGGGACACTGGCAGTCCCTCTCCCCTCCCCACCAGAGCAGGACTAAGAATTCATTTGTGAACCTCCCTTGTTGTCCCTCCATATCTTTTTTTTTTTTTTTTTTAATGTGTGTCACATCTGTTTGTTCTCTGTGCTGGTCAGATGATGACATGAACGACTGAAAACTATCTTCCAAATGTGCATGTCTCATTTAAACTACCAGGAGGTGTTTAATTATGGCTTAGCTCTGGCACACGCTGCTTCTGCTGCTGCATCTTATTTTATAGAAGTGCCTGGGTGAACCCCAGGTGTCTGTGCCCTCTCCTATTCTGCATCACTGGGATCACACAGGGATGCAGATAAAGGATATTTACAGTGCCCTCCTCCCCCTATGCCCTTCCTCTCTCTAGCAAAACATATTGCTTAGCATTGTTTATTCTGTATATTTTTTACCATCACCTTACCAGCTTCTCTGGTAATAGAGAGGCAACTTGCAATTAGCAGCCTCCCTTGAAGAGAATGCAAATACAAACATTCAGTTATAGGTAGTACAAGAGGTAGAAATAACACTGCTCTCACACTGGCCATACATTATCCCTACCCATGTTACTGCCCACAAAGCTTCAGCAGAAGCAGTGTGAAGATTTTTCTCTGGAACAGCAGCTGAGGGCAAAACCCTCAAACCCAGTTGGCGTGTGCACAAAACCCTACTTGAGTGAGCCCAGTGGGTGTCTGCATTAGCAGGTATTGCTTGATGCACCCTTCTTGCCCATCCCCATCCGTGCTCTTCAGTGCTCCTTATGCACAGAGCTATTTGCCTTAGACTCTGATTTTTCTGCAGGTCACAAGCCCCACTGCTCTAATCTCTCCACATCACACTGGTTCAACTCAGTCTTGATGTGTTTGTTATTCCTCTAATTTTAGAGTGAGATCAAGGATGAAATTACACCCGAGAGATACCCACCATGAAGTATAAGCACTGAATATAGGGGTGGGGTTTTTTTTCTCGTTTAGTTTAGTTGGCCAAAAACTTATTGGGAATATTTAAAAAAAGCTTTGCCCTGAGGATTGCTGATAGCAGATGTTTCTCTGGCACCAGAATTTAAGAATCACCAGGCCCTCCCTAAGGACAGCGTCAAATCCTTCTCTTTTCTCCCCCCCCCCCCCCGCCCCTACTCCATGGAGTAAGGAACAGGGTGAAGTTGGTTTGAATTCAAATTGTTTTACTCAACAGACAATACAGACAGACCCCTTCTGAAGGAGGTGAGAGTCCTGCCAGGGCTTTGTCAGCTCTTTTGGAAGCACAACCTCCCCACCTTATTTACACTACTCCCACTTCCCATAGAGGCTAAAATCAGTCCACGCCATGGAGATCACACCCCTGTGGCCAAGCCTGGATGGTCCAGACTGCAGCAAAAAATGCAAATTCACAATGTGGTAATTTGGGCCTGAAAATGCTTTCACTTCTCTATTCCAGACACGCTCTTCTCATAGGCACTGGGACACTCATAAAGGCAGAGCTGGGCTGCCTGCACCAGAGCATGGCCATGGCTCAGGAATCCCTGAGCACAGAGCAAAGCAACTTGTGTTGCTCTCCTGGGCCATGCTTACAGACCCGTTTCTCCATAGGATTAAAAGGGGGAAAGGATGAGAAAGCTGGGAAAGTCTAGAGGTAGATGGCTTCTGTCCCACCGTTCAGAAGGAGGGGAGCAGCAAATGAAGACAAATGCATGGAGGAAACTGAATGCAAAGTCACCACCCAAGGGTCAGAAAGTCTGAGCCAGGTCCCAGCAGGCTGGGAACAGGTTTGGAAAGGTATCCCAAAGGCATGCTCATTCTCTGAGGTATAACTTTGTAGGAAGAGCCAGAGACCCAACCTCTGCTGCCCAAGACAGGCTGGCAGTGCAGCCCTGCCCTACTCCACAGTTTCTACAATTCCCATATGTTTATCCAAGACTCATCACTCCATACAAAATCATCCCTGCCTGGTGGGTTCAGAGGACAAATGGCACAGGATGAAGACAGACCAAGAGCATGGGAAGGCAGCAGAAGACCCATGGCTAGGTTGATGGCAGTGAGCTGGGAACCCCCATCCCAAGTGACTTTTCATGGACACCAGGGCACAGAGGTCAAAGACAGTCTGTGGTGAAAGAGGTGAGATGAATGACCTAGCCAAAGAAAGGGTGATGTGATTCCCTAGAGACACACAGATCACATTTTATTTCACTTAGAGAGGTGAAGATTCCAAATAGCTCCATGAGTTATGGAGTGCTCTACAGCAATCCATGCTGTTATCACCAAAATAAAAGTGGCTCCTGTCAGCCAGAAGCAGGGCAGGAGGCAACACCCTGGCAAGAGGCTTCCAGGGAAAGCTGGAGGAGGAATCCTCCATTGGTCAGAAAGGCAGGAACCACTGGAGACTGCCTGCACACCTCTGCTCTGCTGGCACACTGCAAGTCAATCAGCCTTGGAGTACTATCCAATGATGAATTTTAATCAGTGTTACCACTGGGCCACAGGGACTAGCTGCCAGGAAGTAAGTACAGCCCACTGCTGGTCACTAAAAGTGACACCAAGACCCATGGTGTGGTGGAAAAAGCAGATCATGATAGACTGCTTCCCTGTCAGCCAAGCCTGACTCCATCTTTCTGATGATCACTCTACTGGCACAAATAACAAGCTCACAAATCCAATCAAACCCCAAAAGCCAAATATTACAAAACCACCAGATGAGGAACCAGGAAGAGGAAAAAGAAACTTTTTTTTTTTTTAATTTAAGCCCAGAGTCAATCTGGGAGAGCCCTGTAACAAATATATTACCCAGCTGTACAGTGATCCCAGCACTGGTCTGCTTAGCTCTGCAGTACCTCTGCCACCTTGCTCTGACATGAATTCCTAATGCAATTGAATCTGATTTCACTTCCCAGGGAACTCATTTGAGTCAACGCCACATATCCCACCACTGCCCCACTGCAAGGAGCCCAATCTGAAGCTGGGGGGGAGGTTGATGGTTCTACACCCCCCTGCCAAGGGCCTGGCCCTGCCCGGTGCTGGGCTCTGCCCACGGGGGGTGCTGGGGTGGCTGATGCATGGCAGAAGTCACTGTTGGTGACTCTTAATGAAGTGTGAGTCAGCAGCACCACTGTAAACCGTGTCCTGAGGAGAACTTAAATATAGAAACTCCTGCCCAGGGTGAAAACAAGGGTAGTCAGGCTGTTGTGAGGGAAGTAAAAGCAAATTCAGACTTGGAAAGCGTGAATGTTTTTACAGTGGGATTTTTATTTGTGTCCTTCTGAACAAAATTATCATTTTTTTCCCCTTTTGTGTTCTCAGATGACGGGAGGGAAAAACAAAAAAATCAACAGGCAGGGTACCCTAACCATACTGTGTTCTCCCCTTTCTTTTTGTGTTTCAAAGCTTTGCTTTCAGTGAATACTATGTTATCCATGCATAGAATTGTTGCACCTGGAAAAGCACTAGGACTTGAAGAGACCTCAAAAAGTCCCTCCCCAAAACCAGAGGTTCTGGACAAAGGGGATGACAGGGAAACTAAGTGAAAGAGATCCAGGGAGACAGAGCTTTGAGGTAAATTTCTGCATCTCTCACACACATCCAGTAATGGTGAGTTACATGGGGAAAAGGCTGGGGGTTATGCTGGTGTTTTTTAACAGACAACCTGAAGTTTTTACAGGCAAGAGAAATACAGTAAAACGTTCTGAGGCATCCTCACTTTGGGGGGTGGGACACTATAGGGAAAGCAGTGAGTGTTTAGACCCCTCAAGTTCAGCCCCATGGTGCTGTGTTCTGGTGCACCAGGCACGTACAGGCAGGGGCCCTGGAGCTCAGAGATACAGAAGTTTCTCATATCCATGAACTTCAAAAGGATCTGAATGTTGGATGACATTAGGAACCCAAGCAGCAGGTCCGAGCTTCCATTTTCTTACCATGGATGCAAAAGTAATGTGCTCAGATGGATCTGTAGAGGCAATGCCAAAAGGGCACCCAGTGTTCTGGTAACACCTTTTTTGCATGATAACTTAGTGGGAATTGGGCTGCCCTAAGCTACGAAAACAGGGATGATGCTGGGATTAGCTCCAAGGGCTCCCTTTTGGCAAGACCCCTCCCACCAGCACCCCATCACCCAGTGAGCCTCCACCTCCTCCGAACCCCAAAACCCCCGCTCCTCAGAGCCTCTAATGCTCTGGATGCTGTCCCCTACTTCTCCCTGTGGGGACGCTGAAGAAGTCAGCCAAGCCGAGCAGATCACCGGTGGTATCACTCCCTGCCTCCATCCCTCCTCCATGGCCACACAACTCCCCCTCTCTTCGGCCCCGTCCCCGCAGCCTTTCCCGGCAGCGCTGCCGTTCCCGGCCGTCGCACGCCCTCTCTTGGGGAATGACCCTCAAAGCCAGCCTTATCCCCAATGCATTCAGGGGAAAAAAAAAAAACAAACCTGTCCGGGGGAAAAAGAGAGCTGGGAAGATCCTAACAGGCAAATCTAGCCCTCCCAAAATGGAGCCATCAGAGATGTAGTCACTCCGGTGTGCGGTGACAGCATCACCCAGGACACAGAAACACACCAGGCTCCATTTTCAGAGGGCTCTACTACAGACAGGCAGCTGGGTGTGTACAGAACTCTGCAGATACACAGAGAAAAAAAAAAAAAAAAAAAAAAAAAGGGTGATGGAAAATCGATAGTGCATATGATCCTGAGGAGTCATCTGGCTTGGCTCCTCATCCCACCCCAGCTATGCTGCAGCCAGATCTGATGGATGTCTAATGCACTCTTAGACACCTTCTGTGCTGGACACCCACAGCCTTCCCAAGCAACCTCCTCCCACGCCTCACCATCTGAAAGCTTCTCTTTCTATCTGACCTTGCCACTGCATCTCAAGGCCCTTACTCTTTCCTATCCAAAATAAGCACAAACAACACATTGCCATTCTTCTCTTGAACTTAAGGACCATCCCCTTGTGTGCCTTACACCAGCTTCTGCAGGGTGAGCAGCTCAATCCATCCCTCTTTCCTCTCAGGTTGCATTTTCCAGGTTGCCAGGCTGGAAATATGGCCCAGCCCCAGCCAGCTCACAGCTTTCTGGTTGCATTCTGCCCATGAGTGGAGACCTGCTCCAGGTGAGATCTTCCCAGAGCCCAAGAGAATGGGATTACTTTACGACCCTTCAAGGCTCCTCTCCAGTTTGCACATCTCAGGATGTGCACACCTCAATATGTACTCTCTGGCCTTTCCCACATCATACACAGTCACCTCCTGCTTGGTCAGTGCTCCTCCATATCCTCTCTGAGAAGCAACTTCTTGGCTACTTTTCCAAACCATCCCCTCTGCTCCTCTGGCTTTCCAGCACATGTTCACTGTGTGGACTGCATCCAGACAGAGTAGGTAGCTTGCACCTCTTCAATTCTCTTTTTCTTTTTTTTTTTTTTTTCCTTTTTTTTTTTTTTTGGCCTTTTCCTCTGTTTTTCAAGGTCATTTTGAATTTAATCCTCTTCTCTGCCTTTATGGCATATGCAAATTTAACAGACAGGTCTTCTACTTAATCAGTCCCAGCACTAACAACAACACGGAATAGAGCAGAGCACAGGACACATTCTGGCACCATCAGACCACACTGGTTCTCCTGGCAATGGATCATCATGGCTGGTCTCATGGTACCTTACCCAATGGGCTGTGAAATCACTGTACAGGAGATTCATCTTAGTTGTATGACCAATATTTCTATGAAAAATTGTTAATATTTGTAATTTGCAATATACACATTTGTAATTTGTCTGTCATTAGTAATATTTGTAATGTGTAGTATTCCCACAGCTGTTTTTAATGCAATTTGATGCGACTGAAGATCATTTTTTATTTATCAGCAATAAAAGACAGCAAAGAAGAAGCTTCACATCTGTTAAATCAGCATTATCTGATGCCAGCTCTGATGCCTGCCCAAGGAATTACCACCAACAGAGAAGGCAATAGGGAAACACGTGGGAAATCAACAGCCACTCTACCCCAGAAGACCTGTATTTGTGTGTTGTAAATACAGCAAGTTTAAAATATCCAAGGGCAGTGACTGACCTGGGTCTGCAGACAGGAATGGTCACCCAGTCTTACCCCAAGATGAACTATCAGCCTTATTCCTCCTACTCCACTCTTTCCCACCACCAGTCTGTGGCAGTTGAGGCAAATTTTAAAAAATTCAGCTCTGCTATTGTCCATATTTCCATTTGACAGCACAGTTCATTGACTTTACAGGCCAGGGGGGACTGTTACATTCACTTTGTTTGACCTCTTGAACCAATCCAGGCTCGCCTATGTCACTTGGAGATTTCCAGTAGTGGATCAAGTGATAAACACTTACAGATACCTCAGAATTTAGCTGTTGCAATGAATCCCTGCCTCCCTGACAAGTTTACTTTTCTACTGCTTGGAGAAAGTAATTTGAGAAATCTAGGATGAGAAGCAAGCTCTATTTTTCAATTTAAAGACTGCTGGAATACAAAGGTTTCCAGTAGCTACAAGCTGGCATAAATTCATTCTCCAGCATCTAACTTCCATGAAACAAAGTGCTTCCCACTTCCCATTTAAGACCCATCTGAGAATTAAAGGGGAAAAAAAAATAAATTACATCGTGTGGTTAGTTGTAGGTAGGTAGTGCACTAACTTGAACAAAAAATATCTTGGTCAAACTAGAAAGAATTCTGCTTCGTTGTTGTGCCTGAAATCAAAGATGTTATCTCTGGAATCTAAGATAGCATCTTTATATTGTTCATCTTCCATTTTCTAAAACCATCATATGGGTTCTGTGAACATGGGAATCACATTGGTCTGTAATGTTTTTTTCACCATTTTACTGGCTTTTCTTTCCCTTTGGAGGAATGGTAATGGGAAACAGAAGAGGAAATCTGAACTGCAGTTCTCAGAAAACATCAACCACAAATTAATTCAACATCTATGTATTTGATTCGTGGTGTTCTGAAGTAAAAGCACATCCATCCCATGCTCTGCTCCACAGGCTTCAAAGCCTGTACATATCAATAGAGAGGTTTATTGATTATGCCAAGGCCAAATTGAATAACTTCATGAGAACGGAGAACAGTAACAAAAAGGACCACTGCTGCAAAAACCCAGCCAAAGATTAATCCTAACCTTGATCCTGGCTCCACGAGAGCCACTGAGCACCTGCCCACCAGTTTTGATCAGAACAACCCCACGGAGAACACCCAGCTCAGCAGCTCATTCCTTTTCTTGAACCCTTCCACCTGGAGAGTACGGCACTTACAGGCCTGGGGAGATTAATGCTGGGAGAGCAGGCACTAAAATCTCATGTGGATGTTCTTCTCAATTAAGTATTTTGAGGCTTAAGAGCCAACTGTGCCTTACAATGTCCCCCTGATTTTGCCACCTTAGAGAAAGATGTTGGGAAAGGTTTGAGCAGAACTTATTTTGATGCTGCAAAAGGCAAGTTCAGGCAGAGTCAGTGCAGGGTTCAGCAGTCATTGACTCTTGTCCTGCCTTAGGCTGCCAAAGCAATGTTCCCCTGGAAAAGAGGGAATCCCAAGAAGCCTCCTGTCCCATCTCCCTTCTGAAGCCTCTGAACAAACTTTGTTTAAGGAAAGATTATTTCGATCATCCAATCAGTAGTGAATTGAAGCTAAGACTCTTTTAAAGACCTGCCTTGCTTTGATCCAAATACATATTTCCTTTACGATCAGTTTGTCTTCACATTGGTTTAAGCCTGTTTGTTTAGGATCAGCTGGATCACTTCCTCTCTTCCACCCTAATTTTGAAAGCAATTTAAAGTGCAAGTAACCGTTGACACACAGCACACAGTGTGTGCTCAGCAGACACTGCATGGGCTTCCTACCCCTCACTGTCAGGCAGGGCTTTGGTGGGACCTGATGCAGCACTGTAGCTCCCCCAGTCTGTAAGGGTTTAACTGGGACCACAGCAGCTTTCTTACTGTGCAGAGCAGAGCCTTTTGGAGACTTCACAGCATATGTCATCAGTCTGTAATAACACCATGCAATGGGAATTATGGAGTTGTTGGAATCAGTGGGGTTTTGCATATTAATTGCAAACACACCCAAAAAAACAAAGGAATTTATTGGTTTAATCAATGTTTCAGCTCTAATAGTGTTCAAGATGCAGTCCCTCACAAATTGATAAGTAGCAGCACAGTGTCACTCCTTGCTGATGCTTTGCCTTTTGGGAGGGTTGCTAAAGTTTATGGCCCAAGCTCCCTCAGCTGCAGTGTTTGCACCCAGTAGGGTCTGGCAGGAGTTGAGCTTCAGAGATATTTTGACACCTCTCTTTCCTAAGCAAGTTGTTAGGTGCTGGCAAAAGGAGCTGCTCCACCCTGTCTGCAGATGCTAATGGTGTTTTCCCTGAAAGGGATTTATATAGTGGCACTTCCTGAGCAGGATTCAACATAGAGCATTTCCACCTCTAGGGTACAAAGTCTGAGACTCATGATTCCACATCTCCAAACCCTACAAAACAGGACACAGTTGCCACACCAGCAATCAGAGGGTAGCTCAGTGTAATGTGTTTAAGGATTGGTTCTGACTTCATGGATGCCGAGAAAACATCTCAGTCTGAGGAGAAATAAATCAGTGTATTTGCAAGCAGACTTTGGCCCCTGGGCTCCCAAGAAGGACACCTCCATGAAAAACGAGGGGCCAGGAGAAGGAGAAACAAATGTCAAGAATTCAACTGTGTGCCCAAACAAAACAGAGAGAAACCCATCCAGATCTGATCTCCATCACCTCACACATTCACTGCAGCACTGCACGGCTGATGCAAAGTTTCAGGAACAGCATTACAATAGAGAGGGAAGAGCAAATCACTCCCTGAAAAGTAGCTTCCTCCCCAGGGAGTTAAAACCTTTTATCATACCATCATTATCATACCATCAAAATTTCATCTTAAAACCAAGATTGGACAAAGAATCATTGTTCATAAAGCCTGTGCAGAGGATGGCTCACATCTTCAAACAAGTTATTCTCCTGGGCATGTTGCCTTCTCATTCTCAGCAGCAGGTCTCTGCTCTTTGGGATGGGGAACACATCACAACACCTGAGCAATAAGCAATTTGTTGACAAAGAGAAATGGCACCAAGAAAACATTTCAGCTGCATTCAAGAGCGGGCTTGGATATTTTTTTGTTTGTTTTTCTTGACATGATCTGGCAGCTGCAAGCAAAAAGAAGAGCCAGGATCATGTGAACATCCCCTTGCTGGGAGGAGTGCAGCCAAAAGCTGCAGGCAAGCCATGCTCTCCATGTCACTGTGCTCACAGCACACTGGAGGAAATAATCCTGCATTAATAGGACAGCAGATCTCAGGCATCAAACAGGCCTTTTCCATTTCTACCTTAGACCACGAGAAAAAAAAAAAGAAAAATAAAAAAAAACCAACCAAAACCAGGAGCAAACAAAACACAAAAGAGGGATTTGCCATCAGCCCCCTGTAAAGAAAATCTACTCCCTTTTATTAGAACATAGAGCTGTGTCACACAGCGTAGTGGTTTATTCAGGCTATTTTATAATTGGAAGAACCCAAAGGAGATGGGCATTCATGGCTTTCTCTGCAAGGAAACAGGGCCACAGCTCACAGCTCCTTCAGAACTGTGCTCAATAAAACCCTGAGAGGAAGATCCCACCAAGCACAGTGCAGCACAGGGCCTGGGCACAGCAGTGGCACCTTTCAGGCTGTGTCCTGAAACCAACAGCTCTCAGCCTGACACACGTGGGCAAAGAAGGGGAATTCTGATGTATGTTCAAGCCTAGGATATCAAATTGCACCTCAGCCTCAGCTTCTTGCCTACCCAGGAGGTACCTACCTCAAATTCTGTGTTCAGCTCTGGGCCCCCACTACAAGAAGGACACTGAGGTGCTGGAATGTGTCCAGAGAAGGGTGATGAAGCTGGTGAAGGGTCTGGAGCACAAATCTTACAAGTAGCAGCTGAAGGAACTGGGGTTGTTTAGCCTGGAGTAAAGGACACAGAGGGGAGACCTAAATATTTCTCTACAGCTACCTGGAAGGAGATTGCAGCGAGGTGTGAGTTGGTCTCCTCTCCCAAATCACAAGTGATAGGACAAGAAGAATGGCCTCAATTTGTGTCAGAGGAGATTTAGATTGCTTATCAGGAACAACTTCTTTACTGAAAGGTTTGTCGGGCACTGGGCCAGGCTGCCCAGGGCAGAGGTTGTCACCATCACTGGAGGGATTTCAAAGTCACATAGATGTGGTGCTAAGTGACATGGTGCAGTGGTGGCCTTGGCAGTGCAGTGTTAATGGTTGGACTTGATGACCTCTAAGGTATTTTCCAGCCAAAACCATTCTATTAGTCTATGCCTCTATAATGCCTCTGCTCCAAGGCTATTCCAGGGAACCAGCATTACCCTCCACTGCTTCTTCATAACTCATTAAGGACAGTAACAAACTAGCTTTAAATCAAGAGAAATTAGATTTTAGGCCCCTGTTTTAATCCCACACACAGGCTTCAAAAATGAAGCTCAGTTGTGGGCAAGTGGGCTCAAGAAATAGCAAAGCATCTCCAGTACATCTGCTGACACTTGCTATGGAACCAAGGGTTTAACTTCTGACCTGGCACAGAAAAATGGGTCCCCATTTGCATGTTAGCCACAGCTTATAGTCAAGCTGAACCTCTTTCTGCCATTAGATGTGGAACCAGGCTCTCACCTGTGAGTGCCAGGGTGTCCATACAGTAACAGTTTACCTCTCTTGTCTGTAATTAATCTTCCAGTGTCTGCACCATGCAGACATTCACAGTAAAAAGGACCAAACTGCTTGCAGTCTCAAAGTCAATGAAGATTCAGTTAGTCTTTATTTTATTCTGACAGGCTCCTTTATCCCAGAGACAATTCTAAGACACAGGATCTTAGCAGGATTTTTTCCCAGAATTCAGTCCAATCACAATAAGGGAAAACACATCATGTTACAAAAAAAAAAAAAAAAAAAAGGTATTTAACAAAAACATATTTCAAACAGGCATATGATACCATTTTGCCTCTAACTGCCACAGACCCTTTTAACATCAGTCTGTGGCATAAAAAGATCAAAATTAACCAAAGTCATCCTCCTTGCTTTGTGAGTCCACAGAATAAACTCACCCAGGCACCATAAGCCACCAAGCAAGCATTAAACCACCACGAAAAATACTCAGAGGGAGTTTCCAAATAGTAAGCCCAAGACCAAAGTGGGGTTCAATGCACATGTGTAAAACCATGAGGTACAAAAAGCAGCACCTTGTTTTTCTAACATCAAAACAGAAGAGGAGAACCCAGATGTGGGGCTGTTCTGGTCTCCTGTGGTCCAGTGCAGCCTCACTAACCCAGACCTCAGTAGCCTCACCAACATCCATAAGGAGGGGTGCATCAAGAGGGAAGTCTGCAAAGCCCAGATCCTGGATAATACAGACACACCAGACTCTGCACAGGACACCAGACTCCAGCTGCTCTTGCAGCACAGGTTCCTCAGAAAACTTTTCCTCTACACTGGCTGGCAAAAACTCAGCCCCAGCAGCTAAGCTGCTCCACTCAAGCCAAGGCAAAATTTCCTCACCCATCTCCCTAGAGACTTGCCAAGAGCTCCCTGAGCCAATGAAGGTCAAAACAGAAGGAAACAAGCACCCAGCTAGCAGCCTGCTGACTTCTGGGAGAGATGAGGAACCTGAACACCTTCCTCCAGGGGTCAGCTGCAGACAAGGGGTGTCTGGCACCCCTGCCAGGGCTCTCAGCACCATCCCTGCTTCCCCTTCCACAGCATTTTGTGTGCTTGGATGTCTCCTTGCTCCCCTCTTTTCCAGAGATTCCTTCCATAGCCAGTGCTGCTCAGGCACAGTACAAGGGTCAAGGAGTCACATCAGTAGCACAAAGATCAGGGATTTGTCACTACAATATCTAAGTTGCTTTGAGAGCATGAACACCTTTTTTTTTTTTTCTTTTTTCTTTTTTTTTTTTCCTCAGTCTTTTAAATTATTATTTTAATTTGAGCATGCAGCTGGGCACAAAACAGAAGTACCCTTTTCCTGAAACTCTGACCTTCCATTCCTTCCAGGGAGGTTTCCTTATTCACATCACATCTGATCACCTCACGATTCTTAAAAATATTTGCTTTAGTCATCAAGCAAAATAACACCTCTGAAGGGTCAGACATCCAGAGCAGACACTGGCTAATGGTTGTTTGAAATTCCAGCATCACTTGGGAAAGCCAGTCCCAGAGAAAGCTGACTCCAGCCTCTGAGTAAACATTGATTCTCTTCCTCCCATCCAAACCAGGGGACCAGAATGTCCCTTTTATTTCTGCATGAAGCATATAGAACCCATAAGGGGAGGAGGATTTAGTGGAAGCCCAGAGGCTCAGGAGCCCTCAAGCTGCTGCCTGGGCTGTGCCTGACCACACTCTGACCCACAGCCCAGGGACTGCCATCCCCACCTCCAACGCTGCCTCTGCTTTTCCGGACAGCTGCACCACCAAGCACTGAAGTTTTTTTCATCTCCCAACTGCTTTTCTCTGTGTTACTTCAGAAAAAAACCAAAAAAAAAAAAAAACCAAAAAAAAAAAAAAATAAACCACACACAAAAAAAAAACCCACAAAAACAAAACAAAAACAAACAAACAAACAAAAAAAAAACAACAAAAAAACAAACAAACAAAAAAAAAAAACCAAAAAACAACCCAACCCACACGTGTAGCTGTTAACTACGATGACTGGGATGGAGGAGCCCATCCAAGTACCACCAGCAGGGATGCTTGGCAACAGCCATCAACCCCCCACAGAGGCAATACCGGAGGTCCCTGCGATGAGAAGAGGAAACAAAAAAGCCTGCGGGCAGCTGAGGGAGACTTGATTCTATCGATTGTGTAAACTGTCAATGGAGTGGCAACCAGCTTTTTTTTTTTTTTTTTTTCCTTTTCCCCTGTTTCTATCCTGGGGAATAATCCAGCCTGATAATTAGTACATAAGAGATAAGTGGAAAATGAGACATCTAGCCAGGGTGGTTCAAGCCTCCTCATGACATTGATAATGTGCAGATACATAGATCACTGTCGGGGCAAACTGCCACTGTGAGCCTGTGTCTTCCCATTGCCTCATCAATCCATCATCCGCTTAGCTACTGACACCTTGGCAGGCACACACCACCAGCCCTGCATTTGAATTGAGAGGAGCAGGCTCCACCAGGGAATACAGATTTAAAAATCTAAGATTCAAATTTGTTTAAGTATTGTGAACAGCAATTCCCTTGCAAGGCATCTTCATTGCCCTTTTGCCAAGGGGGAACAGTTGGGTCTTTGTTAGAAGTACAAATTGCTTCTTAATGCAAAGGATAAAGCAGAGCCCGGGCACCTCCTTAGAATTCCTCCTGGCTCCTGCTAATGCTGCTGCATGTCAATTTTAATTTTTTGAAATTTAAACCGAGGGCTTTGTATCTAAGCTCCATTTCGTCAGAGGGTAGGGGAGGAATAGTCAAAAAGGATTACAGATCCGTGGGGAATTGAGGATCCATAGCAATTATTCTTCATTTGGGTCTCAGGCACCGTTTTTAATCATACTCTAAATAGTAGAAATGAACAAGACATTAGAGATTGATAAGTGTCTAACACAAGTAGCTGGTTATGAACTCTGCTTCCCTCAGCAGGGGGTTTTTTGAGGACAGGATGAAGGAGGGATTGCTTTCTCTCTCTGACCCTCCAATGAGAAGACAAGACCCACTGAGGACCAGGCAGGAGACAGAAGAGACCATCAGAACTTGGTCATCACCGGGCTACCCTAAAGTGAGGCTGGAAAAAGTTCATCCCAGCTGTGGTTGCCTTTCCTCCTGCAAAGTCAGGGGCAAAGCTCCAGCCTTGGCAGTCCAGCTCCTGTCTCTCTTACCTGTGCAGCTGCACTGATAGCAGTAAGCTGACAGGGAGGTAAGACCTTCAGGGGGGGAAAATGAAATGACAGGACAATAAAACGAAAGTAAGAGTATTTGTAAATCAACTTGGGTCTTTTAGCTTCAGCAGAGCAACCCCAATTTGCCCAAACTGAGGAGATTACCTGCTGGGGTGATGATGACAAATGCAACTCCTCCACCAAAGTCCTTGAACAGCCTGCACTAGTTACAAACACATGCACTTCTAAAAGGACACAGAGTGGTTGGGATTTACTACGGACCAGCAGGAGAAAAACCTTTCCAAATGCTCTGAATCTGTCAGTCTTCTGTGCACTTTTTCTCCCAGCCTATCTGGGGCAGACCCACCTATGGTCAGGTGGGGTTTCCAACCCATATACACACTGGGTAGCATCTCTTCTCCACTGTTTTTTACGTTTGTCATATTACAGAAACATGGCTTTCCATAATCTCTGATTAAACCACTTTTCTTCTACTTCACTAACCTCTGGATCAGGCTCAGCCCCAGTAAATCTGTTTATGAGATCTGCTTCACACTCTCACCTCTTGATGACTGCGTGCCACTTGTTTACAAAACTTTTTCCTCACCCTCTGCTTCTTTCCAGCTATCTTGAATCATAATGAAGACCTAGCCAAGGTGCCCCATCCTCCCTTTAAATGTTGCTGCAAAGGACTGAAGCGACCCCTCCCCTTTACCTCCCACCCTCCCATGGCACCACCACAGTGCTCCTTTGCAGCACTGGTAGAGACAGAAAGCAAGAAGACATCATCTAAAAACATAATTTAATGTGATATTTTGGTGATCATGGACAGCAACTGAATTTTTTTGCAGACAGGAACAGGTTTGACGTTAATGACACCATCATTCACACGAGCATTGCATTGCACAGGAAATAAAAGTTTACGCTTGACCCCATACAAACAAAGCAGCAAAGGAAAAGTCAGTCATGGTCCAGCCCCACTTCATGAAAATTATCTGAAAATTCAGCATAATCGTAATTAGTACTCATCAACAAAAAAATGTGACTGGTTCAAATTCCATATGCGGCACAGTCTGAACTCAGGGATCTTTTACACACCCCCCAGGAACCACTCGACCGAGAGTTTGAAGCTGAGGAGTTCCTCGTGTGACACACAGAACACTGAGGCTGACAAAGGGAGAGCGAGGTTCAGAGCAAACGTGGGAGAATAAAGAAGGGGGTTGCTTTGTAGCACTTCTATTTCGTTTCCGCGGGGGTTAAAAAAAAATAAAAATCAAAGATACAAACTGATAATGAAGCTAAAGTGACCTGCAGAGACAGGGGACACCGGCAGGAACAGCAGCACAACGGGGCAGGGGCACAACCAGCCCCGTGTGTGCTGGTGGTGGGGCCAGTCATGTCGCATCGCCTGTCGTGTGTTAATCGGGGTATAAAAGAAAGCCGGAGAAAGTGCTGTACTTATTGTTGTTGCCTCCGTGCGCTTTGCCTCCGTCCAGCTTGACGTACACCTCGTCGCCGGAGTCCAAGTGCAGCACCACGCTGTTGCTGGCGTAGTCGTAGTTCTGGTCTGCATCTTGGGCTATGGCACTGGCCCGCACCTGACAACACAGCCGCGGGCTACTACAGATCCTAAGCGCCTCTTCCCCAGCCCTTTCATCAGCACCCTGAGCCCTTCGTCCCCAGGCTCTACATCAGCCCCCCGAATCCCTCTTTTCCCCCTCCTCCATCAGCCTCCCCCAGCCCCTCTTCCCCATCCCCTACATCAGCCCCCCGAGTCCCTCTTCCCCCGCTTATCCATCAGCTTCCCCGCAGCCCCTCTTCTCCAGACCCTCCGCTATCCCCATGCCCTCCGTCCCTCCCCCTCCTCGATTCTCCTTCCCCCCCTCCAGCCCGTCAGTAAAGTTTTCAAGCCGGGAGTACGGATCTCATCGCGGCTCTACAACTGTTCCCCGTCGTGCACACCCCCTACCCCCTCCCGACGGTCGGGAGGATGTTCCGGGTGCTCCAGTCCCCCGGTACCGGCGGCCGAGAGAAGGGGTCCCGGGGCGGGGAGGATGAGGAGGGGAGCGGAGGGGACCCACCTGGCCGTTCTTGCAGAGGTCGGCCCACATGCTGGTGCCGTCGCCGCCGCGCATGAGGATGTGGTAGGTGAAGAAGTAGATGCCGCGCACCTGGCAGGTGAACTTGCCGCTGGCCGGGTCGTAGTGGTTGCCCAGGTTGGTGACCACGTCGTCGAACTTGAGGACCTCGTAGCCCTCGTGAGGGCTCTTCAGCCCCACGTAGAAGGCGATGCGCGGCCCGCTGAAGGCGGCGCTCAGCCCGCCCGCCGCCTCGCCGCCCGCGGCCGCCCCGCCGCCGCTCCCGCCGCCGCCCGCCCCGGCCAGCGCCAGCCCGGGCAGCCCCGGTTTCCCCGCCTCGCCCCGTTCCCCCGGCGGGCCCCGCGGACCCGGCGGGCCCGGTTCCCCGGGGGGTCCGCGGGGACCCGGCTTGCCCGGCCGGCCCGGCTCCCCCTTGGGTCCCTGGACGAAGGGCGGCGGGGGGTTGGCACCCAGGTCCTGCAGGGCCTCCACGGCGGCGGTGCTGCCGGGGCCGGGCGGGCGGCCGCCGCTGTAAGGGTCGCAGATCATGCGGCAGGTGCCCATCATCTCGTAGTGGGCTCCGCTCTCGGCGGGCGCCTGCAGCAGCAGCAGGGGCAGGGCGACGAGCAGGGCGACGGCCATGGCCAGGGCGAGCCCGGCGGCGGCCAGCAGCCGCCTCCTCCGCTGCCAGAGCCGGGCGGCGACGGCGAGCAGGTCCTCCTTGCCGTGCGAGGCAATGGTGGCGCGGGGGGGCCGGCCGCTCCCTGCGGGGGGGCGGCAAAAAAAGGCGGTGAGCCCCTCGCCGCCGGCGCCTCCCCGCCCGGCCCCCGGCTCAGCCCGCCCGCCGCCCGGCCGCTCGCCCCGCCATGCCGCCGCCGCTGCCCCGCACCGCTCCGAGGGGACGCGGCTCCCCGACCGCCCGCCGGGGCTGGGCCGGTTCTGCCCCGCGGGAAGAGGTGCGAGGGGAGGGGGGAGGGAGGGAGGGTACGACGACAAGGGATCGCCCGCCCTCGTCGCCGCCCCGACGTGGGGAGCGCGGAGGGGAGCTGGGCAGGGCGGGCGGACCCACCTGCGGGGCCGGGGCGGAGCCGCCGGGGGGGTCTCGGAACTCCGCTGCCGCCCGCGATGCGCCCGTCTGCTGCCAGTGGCCCTCCCGCTGTGCCGAGCGCCGGTGACAGGGCGGGAGGAGGGGAGGGGAGAGGCGGTGGGGCGTCCCGCGTACCTCCCGGCTCTCCGGTCCCCCGACGGCTGGCACTGAGGGGGGAGGGAGCCTCCCGCCCACCCGGCATCGGCTCAGTTCCTGCGGGTACCGCCCCAAATGCGCCCCACTGAAAGCGGGACAGTCGGGAAGGCATCGCGTTTCCCCGTTCACCGGCCGCCCTAAACTGCTTTCTCCTTCCATCCCTATATTCCTTTATCCCTATATTCCGCGATCCCTCCGCCCCACCATCCTTCCATCCTTCCCTGCCCGCAGCGGGACGGTTCCTGCGCGACTGCCCGGGTCGAGCCCCCGCATCCCACCGCGGTGAGCTCCGTTCCACCCCCGAGCCGCTCCGCTTTCTGCGGGAGGGTTATCCGGCAAAGCCCCTCGCAAGGCAACAGGTTGCCCGGCTTGTGCCCACCTGGCTCCCTCAGCCTCCCCCCGTCCAGCCTCGGAGGTCCAAAGCCAAGCGGGGCAACATCGCGAGTGGATCTTGCTCCTCAACACATCCAAGTGCAATTAGATTCCTTCCACCCGTCCTGATTTCCCGCAGTCACGCAGGGTTCGCCCGGTGGAAGGGGGACCCTGGGAAAAAATGGTTTTAGCGGGATTTAAGCGGGGTTACAGCACAGTGTTCTGTAGGGTTCCCCCCGTGTAATGATGGGTCAAAGTCAAGCGGGTGTTGTCAATCGAGAAACTGTGATTTATTGCCTTTGATTTTCTGAGTAAATGGTGGTAGTACAGAGGGATCTCTTGCCTCGTTAACTGCCCTACAGGGCAGTTCTCCCTCTGGAGAACAAACTGTGATCTTACCCACACATTCTCAGATCAGTGGGTTAAGGAAGGACCTGACCCGCAGAGTGGTACAACGTTTACATAGATTTCCTAAAGGCAACATTTCAGTGTCCTCCGCTCCCCTGGTGCATCAGAAAGGTGACTTCCCAGCAGGTTCATCGGAGTTGAAGGCATTCTGGTTTGTCTTAAAGCTGCAGGTCGAAGGAAGCAAGCCGCTCAGCTTGATCCAAGCCTGCTTGAAGCTGATGGCCTGGAGGCATCATATGCAAATGGTGACATACAAGCTTCTCCCAAGAAGTGCAGAAATGCCCGAAAAGGATTTGGGACTCTTGTTAGCTTTTCTTCATATTTAAGGAGGGGACATCAAGGCTTTGCCATATGGCATGCACACACTTCAGGACCAGATCTCATTTCAGTTACAATCCCTGTATGTGTTAAGCATTTTTTCCTGGAGTTACTTGGCTTTGCTCTGCTGCTGTTGCTGAGATCAGGATTCATCCCTGCCCCTCCAAGTCTCTCTGATTATTTTTTTTTCTCCATCTCTGTATTTGAAGCTGCAAGGGAAATTAACCTTGTAAATTAAAGCCTTTCCCTGAGAATTGTATATATTTATATATAGATAGTATTCGAGTAGCCATGTATATTTCTTAGCACAATGCAGCTAAATGTTTTAAGAGATGAGATCGTGACAAAGATGTAAGTCCTGTTCCTCTCCTCTGAATTAACCGTTGCATCCGACAGTTATTACAAGCCCCTACACTTGCCTAAAGCCTTGTAAAATTATTTATAATGGTTGTTTCTGTTACAGCCTTAGTATAATTTTCCATATATTAACTGTGCTAAATACAAATAAATTCACAACTAAATTACACTGCTTTGCCGATCATCCCTACTTAAGCTTCTGTTAATTTCCCTTTTGTTCTGGTATTTGTCACTAGCTTGGGTCTCCACGTGCATGTGAATCCTTGCTATTCCCCCGGAGCTCCGCAAACCACTCTGATGTGTCTTCTTAATCTCCTGTTTTCCAAAGGCAGCAGCCACACTGTAGCTTTTCTAACCCTTTTCTGAATAATTAAGTTCTTGTATTATTTGGGCTCTGTTGCAACTTTCCGATTTGCATTAACGCACTTCTATAATGAGGTGACCAGTGCAGGGAGCTCAATTCCAAATGGAGGCTCACCAGCCCCTTCTGCAAAGCCAGAATAATATCACTGTGGCAGGCTCTGTTATTCCCAGGGATCAACAAGGACATACAAAGAAGAATAAACATATTCTAACTTTCAGAAAGACAAAATTTGCCCAGTTCCTAATGAGGATGGTTTAGCACTTGAACAAACTGGCAGAGATTAGAGAGATCTCTGCAGTTAGGTTAAGCATCAAACCTTTGCAATTTTATTTGGGAATAATTTAACTACATGTCTGTGATGCAGGGAGGCAGGCTGATCACCTACTTAATCCCTCCATTGGATTGCTTCAAAGTAAACACAGTGTGACTTTAATGTATAACACATCATATCCAGCAGGATCTGTACTGTGCCATCCTGGACACCTGGAGTTATGGGCTGACTGATGTAATGCATCTTGTGTCCCAGGAAACAGCACTCTGATGGGTGAGGCAGCTGGTACCACCTACTGATCCTACAATAGTAGTAAGTATTTAGGAATATAGTTTCAAAAAGTGCATGGCAACACTCAGCTTACAATTTTTATTCGTTCTCCTGTGCTATGTTGGGCTCTTGCTTTCTGTACTCAATGGGATGCACTGCAGAAGCACAGGGAGCAGGAAATAACCAGGTTAGTTCATCAGGCAGTGTCTCAAGTACCACTTGATCTGCAAGGAGATGCCTCTTGTCCTTTGAGGTCACAAGTACCAAAGCCTCTCTTAGAGTCAGGCACTTCACATCTTTTAAGGAGTGGGTCAGGTTGGGGCTCCACTACAGGCTGTTTGGGGCTGGAAAACTCCAGTTCCCCTGGGTGTGCCCAGAGAGATAAAGACACTCTCAGAGCATCCCTGGTGAAACACAAGGTGTGTCTGGACCTTGGCACTAGATGATGGCTGATCAGGAGTTTTGCTGGTTGCTGTTGTAAGTCAAAGCAATACTTAAGCACCTAAAAGCCCACATGGATCTAAATTAAAACTCCATTTTCAGATGTGGTGTAAGGACTCAGGCACCTGACCTGCTCAGGGAAATGTTTGACAGGTCAGGCACGATTCCCAGACACTGTGCCAGTGTCTCACCACTCTCACACTAAAGAATTCCTTCCTAGTATTTAACCTAAATCTCCCCTTTTCCAGCTTAAAACCATTATTCCTGCCATTACACACTCTTGCAAAAATTCCTTCTCCAGCTTTTCTGTTGCCCCTTCAGGTACTGGAAATTATAAGGTCTCCTCAAAGCCTTCTCTTCTCCAGGGTGAAGTTCATTTCAAGAACTGAAGCACATGGTTTTCTCCAAAGCCAACAAGAACTGGACTATCCAAGTCCATAACCCTCGTAGGACACAGTAGGACTCAGACCTGTGGAGGTGGTGAGGGTTCTGGCCACATGTGCACATTGACCACTGTATATTTTAGCTTCTCAGAGACTGAAGGTCGGTGTCTCTCAAGGCAGGTGCTTCCAGGATTCAACAGGAGCTGAGGGAATATTTTTGTTTCAAATTTAGGTGCTTGAATTCTTCTTTAACCCCTTTTGGATTTGGCCCTTAACTGGAAAATGTAAAAAGAGCTGTACCAGCTTAGGGCTCTTATTTAGGGAAAATATCAGGATCTAAGTAATTCCATGGTGATACTTCCCTAGTATTTTCCTTCAGCCTCCATCAATCCATGGCTTAAGAACTTCCTGAGCCATAGTGAAGTACTTTTTAGAAGCTGAAATCAAGATTGCTGTGAGTGCAATCCGAGGATGAGTACCCTCACCTACCCCAGTGAGTAGCTTTGTTTCACTATCTTTTGTGCTGATTGATGGAAGTTATAGATAACATTACTCCCTGATCCTCTGAAGTGCTTCATTCATTGCCTTTCTCACATGACAAGACTCACAGATATTTCTCATTGCCAGAATTAACTATCTGGAACTCCATGTATTCAACAGCTAGTAAAACATAATATATATAGTCCTTATGCTAAAGGGTTCACATTTCTGGATGAAAGCAAATTCGCTGAAGTTCAGAATGTGTAAAATATTATTTCCATTCACAAAACAGAAAATATAATGATACTGATTATTTCTGCTTAATGGAGAGAAAATTTTAGAAATGGTTTGGCTTATTGTATTAACTGCCATCACTCCCCACAAATACTTCTTGACCTAAGATGGGTTTTCCAGCCAGACTTGTTTTACAGCACAATGCTGAATTTACTTGATGGACCCAGAGGGTACACAGGGTCTTGCACAGCAGAAAAAGCATTTTATTACACAGAACATGGCCAGGAGCTCTTGTGTTACTGCCTGCCAGGCAGAGTTGGAATAGCTGTGGCTACTCCAAGCAGAGGCTTGTGCTGCTGTAGCAAAACAAAAATCAGGGGTAGATTTAGGTTAGATATTTGGAAAAAATTCTTCACCATGAGGGTACTAAGATACTGGAATAGGTTGCCTAGGGAGGCTGTTGATGCCCCCTCCCTGGAAATGATCCAGGCCAGTCTGGATGGGGCCTTGAGCAACCTGATCTACTGGGAGATATCCCTGCCCATCCAGGGGGGTTGGATCTTGATGATCTTTAAGGACCTTTCCAACACAAACCATTCTGTGATACAGACAGAATCAGGGCTCCTGTTCTGCCACGGTACCTGTTAACAGATCCTGCACACAGAGAAGTTCTGGTGCAGCTGGCCAGGCTTTATCAGGTGTATGGTCACACCATGTGTATCACCAGCACTGTGACCTGCTGGTATTTGCACTTTACCATATCCACTGATGTACAAGGAAGGCAAAGGAGCCACTGCTGCCTCTTTCTTAGCATGTGGGGTGTTTCAGCAGATACATCTGTCTGGTTAAAAGAGAGCAGTTCACAACTTCCAGATCTGCCCTCAGGGCGCTGCTTGGAGTGATACCAAAAGGTGTTGAGAGAATCCCTGAAAGGCAAATCCTGTCACACCCCCCAGACAGGTACTGTTCACCAAACCTGGGAGAACTCAGCCTCTATTTTCTGGCAAAGAACAATCAGAGCAAGTGGAACTTGCTTCCCACTTTTGACCAAATGGGATTTTCACCCTTACTTTTCTCAGAGCAGGGCTACACCCTGATGTTAATTCATCAAAGCTTGGATAAACCCTGTGAGAACAGAGAAACTTCACATGGTGACTGAAGCTGGTGTTGAAGGTCCAAACATATTCTTTTCCCCAAGAAACTCTTAGGAAGTTCACGGGAGCAGCTGCTGACACCTGGCCCCAGCAGCCAGGGTGATGGAGGAAACATCGCAGGAGCTACAGGTTCTTTGGAGCTTCCTGTTCCCAAAGCAGATCTTCAGATAAAGTAGGTTTAGAGGGAAACAAAAGTGTCCTTAACAAAGGGCAGGATGTGAGCAACATCACCCATAAAAGTAGCAGGTCTGAATGACATCTTGCTTAAAAACACTAGAGGAGAATGAAGTGAGAGGCTAAGTTTGCTTGCCCTTAACCAGCTGAAGGCTGGAATTTGGGTCACAGGGAGAGCAGATTCAGCTCTCCTTTCCTATTTCTCTGCTTCTCAGTGTGTGTTTACAAACTGCTTGAGGAGAAACAGGTTGGGCCTAGATTTGTCTTGTTCAATTTATCTCCTCAGATAACGAATGCTTTTGCAGCGTGACGGCTGGAATAGCTCTGCACTATCTATACAACCAAGCATCTGCTTTTTAAATTGAGCCTTCTGTACAAAGTGCAGATAATGAAATAATAATTAAGCACATTTGTGGTGGGCATATGAGTAACCCAAATTTGGAGGCCTGGCTGAAGAAAGAGATCCTCCCCTTGCCTTCTGAATGTAAGAGCCAAGCTGCCCAGCAGTGGGTTTGTGTGTCTGAAACCAAACCCCGGGCAGACTCTCCAGCTGAAAGTCACCCAGCTCCCTTCTGAACCCTCTGATATGCCCCATGGGACTCAACTCTCAAGCCTTTGTGATTTCAGAAGAAGGAAGGAGGGAGGCTGGAAGGTCAGAGCACTACAGTCAGTCCCTTTATGCAGATCCCTTCTCTTAGTTTAGCAAAATTTCCACACCCACCACGAGGCTGATTATTTCTATTCTGTAAAGGGAAAAATTGCTGCGAGGAGATGATGTGTATGGGCAGCTTTGTTTCACCAGGATGACAGACACACATTAAAAATGCTTTTGAAGTGTGTTCAGGCTTCCCTGTGGGAATTTTACTGAACCTGCAGTCAGGTACCAGTGAGAGTTCGTTCCCAGAAGGCAAAGACAAAAATAAAATTAGTAAGAAATAATATCAAAACCCACAGGTGTGCCAGATGGCATTGAATGGACATCTGCTGGAATGATATTCAGTTATCATGATGAACTTTTACCCTGTGTCCCCCAGAACTGAATGGGTTCCTCTGTTAATCATGTAGCATGATGAGGAAGACAGGAGGATTGGAAACCCAAAGCTAAGGATGTCAGGAATTGGCTTCACACCTCCACTGGGTGCTGGAAACTCACAGCAAGCAAGGTGTAGAAGCTGAAGAAAGGCATATGGGCAAGGTGGGGCAGATGGTCCCTGGCTCCACCATGCCCTGGTGTCGTTTGCTGGTGACCAGTGGAGAGGAACTGTTCAGCTGAGCAGAGGCTTTGTGAGGTTTGTGCAGACACAAGTTGCTTTATTACATTCAAATAGCCCAGGATGAATATTATTCCTTGTCACTTCTGGAGGAAGGGTAACTTGGGGTGTTGCTAGAGAGGAGACAGAGGTCAAGGAGAATCAGTATTGGCACAGTGTCATGGATCAGCTGGGCAAGGTCACCTACTTCTGGGATACTCAGGAATTAATAACTAGTCTAACTGTGATCATTGTTTTTGAAAAAGCCTGGTTCAGCTGAAAGAAAAAGTAATCAAGAGAGATAAACATGGCTCTCTGAAAAAAATGAAGCTTTAAACAAGCACTAAACCAAAGTAGGCAAGATGGCTTTGAGAGATTAAAAAAAAAATGCTTTATTAAAAATAGTGAAATTGTTCTAAAATATGTAGCTATCTATGATGACTCTTCAATATAAATCCAAATTAAAAGCGTGACAATGGGCTTTATTTAGAAATGTTCTGACCTTTCTCGTATGACTCGTGTCCTGCTTTCTTGTTACTTGTCATTCTCAGTCACTGTATCTTGCTTAAATGAAAAGTGTAAGCTCTCCAGGGCATAAGACTGCATCTTGTTGGGTCTTTTATCTGCTCTGTACAACAATGCATGCAAGAGGGAGACTCTTAAAACTGTTAAATAAAATAATTCATCTCCAATTTTGCAACTTCACTGAATTTGCAAGAAAAAAACCCAACACACCCAACAGTGTAGCTATTAGTAACAAGTTATTGTCTCACATAAGTAATAAGAGTTAGGTTGAATAATAATCCCAGAAAAGCAGTGTTGTCCGTGGTAATGATGATTATTAAATCACAGAATGGTTCCTGGGGGAGAGGGGTGGAAGCCCACAGCTTGGGGTTTGGAGAGCAAGGTGGGGTTCTTTTTGGAGGTTGGGCAAAGCCAGAGCCTGCACTGCAGGGCTCAGTGCCCTGCTGGCAGGAAGACGAATGAGAAGCCCTACCAGCCTTCTCTATTTTGTTCTTCTATGATCCTTATAAGAGAGATTGATGCTGACAGCATCCAGGTGGTATGTCCATGACTCAGCTGTCACGTCACTGCTTAGGGCTTAAAACCAGTGAGTCAAGGAATGAAAAACAGGTGGAAGGAGGAGGAGAGCCCTCCTGAGGTGCTCACCTCTTCCTCAGTGAGCAGGGCCAATTGCAGACCACAGGGACCCAGAAGAAGGGGAGGCAATGACAGAAGGAATGGCTGGTCACTGTCCTCCAAGGGCAGCAGGGTTGCAAGCCATTCACCACACCTTACGTGGTGTGGAAGAAAAGCCTGGTGTGAGTTAATGGGATTCTGCAAGCCAGAAACATCCCCCCTGTGGGGTGGGTTTGAGTCCTGCTGACTTGTGTAACTATGATCTGTAGGCAAAGCTGCAGATGGAGTAAATCCATCTAATTCAGTTCATGCTAGAGAGGAAAGGTACCACCACAGACATCTGGACATGTATTTCCATCAATATAAAGTTTATGATTATGGATCTCATTTCAAGTGATGTCCTAGATCCTATTCTGAGAATGGGTCCTCAGATGCTCTGAAAACCAAGGAGTCCTAGAAAACGTAAAGAAGACTCATTGGAGGTAGAGTCCTAGGTTCAGGTAGCTTCTGAAACACTGGTTCCTGTCTGGGAAAGTTAAAAAATGAAATCTGCCACTGCTGACATGTAAACTTGAATCTACTTTTTCTGCCACTGTCTTGATTGGAAGGGCAGCCTCTTGTAAGTCACAGTAGCAGAAGGTCAGTGGCCTCTCTGGGTGGATACTGCACTTCTGCCTTTGGGCATGATCAATGTCTAACCCCATGGAAACCTCTTCAGGGATGGGGACTTCCTGACCTCCACAAGAACCTTTTGCAATACTTCATAATCTCTGCTTTTCACAAAACATTTTCCTGTATCTGAAATTAATTTCTCTGCTGCCATTTAAGCTTCTAATTCCTTCCATTATCCACCATGGCCAGAGAGAGCAGGTGGTTCCTTCCCTTCCTTTTGGTGGTAGCCTTTCACACTCTTGATGATTGCATCCTTCCAAATTTTTCCCCAAAAGAAAACTCCTGCTCCTTCCTTATGAGACTTCACACTGAAAAGGAGAGTGTTCATTCTACAAACCTGTTTTATCACAGAATTAGAAGACCTAGGAGTCCCAAACAAGTAGTTGTTAGTGGCATCATCAAGAGCCACATCTAAGGCTAGATTTTAGCTGCATTAAGCTTTGCTTGAGGCTCAAAGACATCATCTGTCTGCAACCCTCTCCCAGTCTGCTCACTCCCTGTCTGCTCCACCCCAGTTGCAAGTCAGGCAGTTCTGCAGTTTTCAAACCTGACTGCTTCCAGTCTAAGTGACACATCTTATGGTGACACAGCTGCCGTAGGGTCTGCAGGAATTGTCTGCAAGCCAAGAGCTCTGTCCAAAGGAAGGAAAAATGGCAAGGATATCATTGTGTGAAGTGAATGAGTAAAAGGCATCTACTTCAAGACTGCAAGGCATGGTAACTGAAAATGGCATTTTGCACTGTTTCTGCTCTGCAAAGTAAACCAGCTTTAAAAAGTGCTAAATCATGGCACTGGTTCTGGCAAGCAATGAAATTTGATCTTATTTTATGGAGTTTTGATCTTCACAGATGCCAGCAAAATGGTTATCAAGCTAAAGTATTCCAGCCAGCCAGTCTCTTCCTGCGTGTTTGCAGAGCTCCTGTGACAGCAAAAAGCTGTTGCTTCTGGAACCAAAGAGTTAGTAACAACTGATGTTGTTTATGCATGCAAAGCATTTGGAATTAATGACAAATTTGTGCTTGATTTAAGTGCATTTTTAATTACTTTTGATTAGGCTCAAGAGGATCATTTTCTTTTACCAATTTTCAGGATATTCAGAACATCTGGAAAATAAACCAATTCTTTGCACACCAGGTTGTTGGTGTAAATTTCAACATTTCCACAAAAAATCCTCCATGAGTGGGGAATGGCTGAGGCATCTTGCTTGGCTTGAATGACCTGGGTGCCATGGAAATGGCTGAACATGCAAACCTTTCCCTGCAGCAGAGAAGGGAGAAGGGAGAAGGGAGAAGGGAGAAGGGAGAGGAGAGGAGAGGAGAGGAGAGGAGAGGAGAGGAGAGGAGAGGAGAGGAGAGGAGAGGAGAGGAGAGGAGAGGAGAGGAGAAGAGAAGAGAAGAGAAGAGAAGAGAAGAGAAGAGAAGAGAAGAGAAGAGAAGAGAAGAGAAGAGAAGAGAAGAGAAGAGAAGAGAAGAGAAGAGAAGAGAAGAGAAGAGAAGAGAAGAGAAGAGAAGAGAAGAGAAGAGAAGAGAAGAGAAGAGAAGAGAAGAGAAGAGAAGAGAAGAGAAGAGAAGAGAAGAGAAGAGAAGAGAAGAGAAGAGAAGAGAAGAGAAGAGAAGAGAAGAGAAGAGAAGAGAAGAGAAGAATCGCAGCAACTGTATCATCTTTTATTGTGGAAGAGCTACACTACAGTCAGGGATGAAGCTGGCTTTGCAGCTGAACACAGCTCCAAGGCTCCATGTGGGACCTCTGACCACCAGGCTGCCCCAGTGGATCCATGCTGATGGAATCAGGAAGCAGGCACAGATGCCAGTGATTTACTGGGAATGCAGGAGGCTGCTCTCTTTAATATATGGCACATATGGCATGAGAGCGTTAATAGAATTTATACTGTAAAAAAATTATCTCTGCACCAAGTATGGAATTCCTTGGGAGGATTTATTCAATAGACATAAAATCCAGTGGAAGCAGTCTAACCTTTCTGAGACTTATTATTTTTTCTCTTCGTTTATGGAAATGTCTTAATTTATGCAAGTTGAATATCAGAAAAAATTGCTATATATTTAGTAATAACCTAGCTCTTGCTATTTATATACTTTCACAGCTATATTCTGCTCTCGTTTATATCAGGAGTAAAATTATTTAAAGCCACTGGGTCCAATCCAAAATCATCTATATGACTCTTCTGAATGGGTACCAGCACTATGGTATCAGTTGACCCCAAATTTTTTCTAATAATGAGGAAAAAGTGAAGAAAAAGATGTCAGAAACAAAGAATGTTAAAAAAAATTTTGCTTTGTACCTCGTTTACTCCTGTATATGTTACATAAAATATGCATCAAAGTTACACTCTCCCATCCTTTACCTGCATGCAAAGCAGTAAGTTGCAGGACTTCCTGAGGACAATAGGGCTTCCCTGGGGCCCCAAGACACCAAGGTGCTGACTCCTTGGTGGCAAGGAGGATCTTTAGCCAGGTTACTAAGTAAAAGACAACACTTCAGTAGCCACACCATCTCTCCATCTGTGCTTACCCGATACCCTTTGTGAGCCAGTTTCAACCAAACTGTGACAACATCCTTCAAAAATCATGTTCCTACAGATATCATGAACATCAAAGAAGCCTTAGTCACTGCTTTGGTGAGAGGAGATAAAGTCTGCCCAAGGGTTACACCATATCTGACAGGGCTGGCCAGCTGGGAGGACACTTTCAGCCAGACATCAAGAGTCTCACACATGGGGTGGTGTTTGTTGCACAGAGGGAGGAGGTGGATGGAGGGGAATAAAACCACAAATCCATTGGAAAACAGGCTTCTGTTCTTCATCAGTCAAGACATCTTGCTCGGTGCATCTAAACCCCACACAAATTTCATCCTGTACTTTTCCACAACTGTATCACTGAACATCTTCATTGCTTACAGACACTAATGAATGCAATACACCCCTGAGGCCAGCTGGGGTTATTAAGTGGAGGTCGCAATTAATGAGCTCCACCAAATCTTGCTCCGGTGGCTTCCAACACCATCACCCCACTCATCTGCTTCAGCTGCTCCCCAGAGTCTCCCTCACACAGCTTCAGATTTTTTCTGCTTTCAGTTATACTTTTCACAATTATTCCGAAGGATGTCCTTGTGCTACCAAGCAGCTTCAGCATCCCCCACCCTCCCCCCTCTCTAAATTCATCTGTTTTCCCTTTGCCATTATCTCACCAAACTGAGACACCGGTGCCTCTGCCTCTTCCGTAACACAAATTGGCTCAGAACAAATAGGGGGAAAACATTGGTAAATGTGATTCCTTTAACCAGGATCTTATGTGTGCTCTCTAAACAGTATCTGGTGTGGCACGTGTGTAAATCTGTGAAATGTCCTAAGTGATCCCCTTGCTTTACTGAGCAGTTTTAGTCACAGGCCCCACAGGGCCACCATGAAATCCCACCTCAAATCCCATCCCCACTGACAGCAAAACATGTGGAATGAAGGTGCTGAAATGAGCTACTGAGCTTTTCCCTCTGACCCATCAGAGGGGTTGTGTCCTACATGGTGCAGAAGAGAAATTCAGCTATTACAAGGATGTGGGATCAGATGGTCCCATCAAGCCCACCTTGTCCCAGGTGCTCTGCTCCCAGATTCAGCTGAGGTCTTGCTTGTCTGCTGACAGAAGGCCCAGAAAGGTCTATGTAGACCTCTTGGTGGTTTCAGTACCATCCTTATAAGGAATTCTCCACACTTTTACATTGGGCAGTGTTTCACAGGATGGGTAAAGCCAAGGCAAGGGGTCTGCCCCAGTTAAGGCAGGGTGGTGACCAAACCCCATCACTCAGTGGCTCCAGTGAGTGGACAAGCAGGTGGCACTTTGTATAAAGACCCTACAGCACAAGCACCTGACTCTCTGAGCCCTCCTCACATTCCTACTGTATATTCTTATATATTGTATGGATATCTATGTTTGATGCTCATATTGTCTCATGCATTCATACAGAAATTATCAAGCCCACTTCAAGTTCTACAGCACTACCTTAAGCGGTGGCCATCAGAGGTGGAACTTGTCACAGCCACATCCCAGTGTCACACCAGTAATTCTTTTCCAGGATTGTGCAGCCTGGATGTGCTGCACATACCACCTCATAAAGCTCTGGTTTTACCTCTCCAGCAGCCTGATCCAAAAGCTGGCTTTGCTCCTGGGCTGCTCTCCTTACCCTGGCAGTGTGGAGCCTCCCAAGCTCAAGCGAAACACCTCGGCACATTCCCACCAACCAAGTAGAGGACTGGGTGTCAGGATGAGTGCAAACAGCTAAAAATAGTCCAGAAATTGTGGAACCGGGGCTCTTTTTCCCTCTCCTGGCTGTGGGATGAGATGCTTCCCCAGCACAGAGCCCCCACTCACTGGCTGCAGTGGAACTGCTTGTGTGGAGTGCTGGTGACATGTTGTGGCTGGGCTGGTTAATCACACGTGTTCCCAGGAACTGCCAAAGCTGGCTGGGTAAGAGATCAGATCTAACACAAAATACTCACACTGTCCCTCCAAAACCTACACAAAGCAGTGAGGGTTGTGGTTACCCACCTGTTCCAAGCTCAGCCTTTCTGCTGTGGTTACAGGGTGAAGCCTGAGAGGTTCAATACTATTGAAGTGTAGTTATATACATACACGGAGTATTATTGAACACACTATCTCAGCTTCAAAAATATTCTGATTTAAGCTTGCACCTGATGATATGTACACAGAAAATTCCCCTACAGGTCCTACAGTTCACTAAGACTCTTAATAAAGGCCCTAATGGTTGTCTAAGGCTGTTCATAAGAATATTGACTTACTAAAATGAAATACACTTCAGTATTTCTTCCTAACCAGTGCAGATACATATGGGTAATCCATTCTATTCACACTCACCCTATCCCCCTCTGGGAGCAGACCCCATCTTTGTGTTTAATATGTGTACCATCAAACCAGGCTCTTTGGGACTACAAATAGGATAATTGTTTAACTGGCAGCATCATACTCATTTAAATAAAAAAGACTGCATACATGCTAAAGCACATGCATACATTGTTACCTATTTATTAATTGTTATTGATTGTTCAAGCCTGTGCTTGTGAACCCAGAGCTCACAAGCCCCATGGCTGCAGGTCCAGGGCAGATGCAGCCCCTGTGAGTGCTTCCAGCAGAAGGAGTTCAGGCTGCATAGCAGCACAGTGACACCCAGAAAATATCCCAGTCCTTCCCTGTGCCCTCATGCCAAACTGACCTTTCAGAATTGTGATATCAAGTTGTTTAAATACTGCCAGTTTATGCAGGATCTCTCTCATCCTTTAACAGTGTATTTACTTTTTTCTCAGAAGAGAGAGAGTGGTGTCTAATCATGTCAGGATTTTCTTAAGTAATTCTGCCTCGGGGTAAAGAGTATTTTTTAATACAACAGCAATGGATCTATATGGCTTTAAGAGGCAGATTCTCCTACCACTCAGGGCCTGGCTTAGAGGAGGCTTCTGAACTGAATCTGTCAAAAAGGGTTTGCATTTTCTTTAGGGCGAGTTAGAAAAGGGAAGAAACCTAAATGCTTTTGACAGTTGTATTTCAAGTGCTATCTGTCAAATATGCCAGGACCAGATCACAGATTTCCTGAAGACTGTTGTGGCTATCTTCAGCCTATCAATAGCAATCTGGAGAGCAGAGAGGATCCAGGTGGAAAGGCACGTTGATGGAGTGCAATGACAGATTTTGCATTAGGACAGAAGAAGAATAGGGAGCAGCTAAATTGCACATGGGTATTCTAGGTAAGTGAGGTCTGACAGGCCAGTTTGCAAAAAACCAGAGAGGAAACAGAAACCAGAAGGTTGCCTGAGGCCATGGCTTCGCTACCTGGAGCTGATCACATGAGTATTTGTCCCCTAAGTTTTCTGATGCTGTGGGAAAAAATATTGTGCAGGAAGCCTTGGCCTTTTACTTCCCATTTATGTGTTATTTTGAAGCAAAGGTTCTCTTCCAGTGCTCGTTTCTCTGAAACCAGCTAGGGGCAGAGGGACCAAACAATGTCATGGGGTAGTGAGGGATGCTGAGGAGCGGAGCCGTCCCAGGACAAGTATCCCACCTCCTCCAGAGCCACATCCCAAGGACCACCTGCAGCACCAGCCTGGGCACCTGCTCCAGCAGGACAAAAGGCACTTACAGAGGACATCCAAGAGCAGCCTTGCACATACCTTTTCAAAATCAGTGGCAGCAGAGGACAGAGGCTGCTTAGACTTTACATGGCTTCATCTATTTAGCCCCCAGATTTGTTATTGATTCCACGTGTGACATTATGCAAAAGCCCCCATTGACTGCAGGACCATTTAGGATGATTTCTTATACTCCAGCAGCATCAAATCAGATCTGCTTCAAGGTGATCTGCCAGCTCTACCTCTCCATTACCCCACACACTGCTGTTTCTAAAGCACCCTATTACAGTACTCTGCTTTAATGCCATGCAGAGAGGTCCCATTATTCTATGAAATTGAAATTCTTTGTGCTGGTTGCACTCCTAGGCTTAATGCACTGGTTTTACAACACCAAGAGTCCACCAAAAGCAAGATGCCACACATTATATTGGCTACACTGATTTGTAGATAAGGAGTGCACAAATTGATGGCACACTGTACCCTGATATTGCAACAAAAATGCCAGTGAAATGTAATGCTGTGTGGAGAGATGTGAGCTGTTCCCAGCTGTATTGTCAGGCTGAACTAACGGGAAGAAAGTGTTCTTGTGTTTGTTGTTGAATGTTCTTGGGATCCCGTATGGTAAAGTGATGGTGGTCTGTTAGACCACAGGTGATATTATCCATGCTGAGAGGCTGCTTATCCCAAGGTATTCCAGGGATTGTTGATACCCTTAGTCCTGCTACAGGTGCTGTCAACCATGTAGTTATGAATGCTTCATCACTGGTGGTGGTTACCCCTGGGTTAGCTGCACAAGGACTTGCATGCAACAAAGTTGAGTTTCAGAATCCAGGAAGAGAGCCCCAACATAGCTTCCATTTCCTGTATGTTTTTTTCTGCACCACAAATACCTTTCAGTTACTCCCAAGTGGATGGGCACAGGCAAACACCTTGTTTGCTTTTCACATAGTGGATCCTTGTTCAGAGCCTGAGCAGTGCCTGCAGGGAATGCTCTGCAGTGAGCTGCATTTTTGCAGGGCTTGAGAAATTGCTTGAGTATGGAATGAACTGGGGGAGCAATTCAATATTGCAGGAGGCACCAGAATCCCCCCTGTGTCATATAACATGGAGCAGATGTGCTGTATGCATCTCACCTCCCCCGGGGTTCCTGGGAAGGATGCTCAGCACTGAGTCTTAAAACCAGTTGATGCTGAGCACCAGCCCCCCCTTTTTCCTTCCCAGTTTAATTCCAGCCTGGTCCTGGTAGCTCCTGCCCCTACAACCTCTAACTTATACTGCATACAAACACTAAGCTGTTGTAATCCTTCCTCCCCAATGGGTCAAGACATTAATCACTGACACTGCAAACAGGAATCATTTGCCACCACAAGATTGATGGAGTCCCCAGAGGGTAGGTGGGATGGCCAGGTGGCACACAGAATGACTCTTAAAATATAGCTATCATATATTTCACAGTATTGATATATATGAATATCAGCTGGGTACCTGTTAGGAATAGTTTACTAAATTTAAGGGACTCTTAATACCACTGCCCTAGCTGTAATCCCACTTTCCTACCAAAATATGATGTCTTCTGAATCCCATGTCACTGCTGACATAAACAGCTCCTGTTTCTACATTCCAAAGAAGCAAAAATAGCCCATCAATAACAGTGAAATACAAAGGGTAGATTCATTTTTTTAGCATCATCAGGATGCCAGGGCCAGGCTAAAGAAACAGATGCAAGTGCCATGGCACAGCCCCATGGCCTGTGCTGCTGAGAGGCACCACTGCAGAGCAGAAGAGAAACATTTCTCTATTTTTTTTAGTATTGTGGAATCAGAGGGTTTTACAGGCATCATAACCACTGGGAGTAAACCACACAGGACAGTAATGGGTCATTTGGAGAGTCAGCAGGAACAGCCCCAGAGGGGATGAAGGGATGTCCCCAGCAGCATGCCCAGGGCTGGGTGCTCTGCCAGCCTGTGCAGAACCAGCCTCATGGGCTGTGAGATGGTCCAGATCTGCCCTGCCACTGTCAGGCTGAGCCAGGCACTCACAGAGGTACCTTGGCATCTGCTTTAAAATACATTAATGCCCTTCCTCTTGATGGACACATTTGCAGTATAAATAGTTATGTCCTCTTTATTTCACTCCGAGGCTTAATTAATATATAAATCAAATGCTTATAAAACTCACAAATGCTTGGGAAGATGTAAAATTTAATTAGTTTGCCCACACAACTCCATATGTCAACTGTTAGCTCAATTACTCTTTGCCATGAAATACTGACTTCACTTGCTCATATTAGTAATTTCCCTCTATCTCAGAGTCATGGTTAATCAACACCCCAAACCCAACACACATGCTTGTGTGAAATTAAATACTGAGCACAAGGAGCCAGAGCCCCTCCTTAATGAAACCACTGCTGGGTTTTGCTCAGAAATAAGATTCTCATGCAACACTGGGGCAGATGATAATCTCTGGTGTGCAGGGCAGGTTGTCACCACACTTGGGGACGTGTTCCTGGACCAGCTGAGAAGAGGTCCACCACTGTGCTCATGTTGTCACATAGAGGGATGGAGAAAATACATCCCTGTCAGCAAACTCATCCCCCTTTCCTCACACACACCCTCCCACCCCCCCTGTTTCTTGTCCTCCCCATTCCCATCACACAGGCTCCAAAAACCCCTTCACTGGAGCTGGGTGGGATCCAGCCAAGCCCAGCAGCATTTCCCTGGCCAGAAGTGCTGGTGGGGGACTTGGAAGGAACCTTTGCTGGCTCAGCCACAGCACTGGGCAAGATGGGCTGGTCCCAAGCCAGTGGGACTGTTTGGCGGGGAAGAGGATGCCAGGGGCTGGATGTGCTGCAGCAGAGGGTGCAGCAGCCAAGTGGAAGCTGGAAGGGGATGCACCAAACCATTTAGCTGCCATCAGGAGAATTCCCATGGATCAAAGATGCCTCTAACTCTAAAAAATACTTTAAGCTCTTATTTCTTCCCCATGCATGCAACTTGCCTGCACATAATTTTCCCATTTGTGCTGTGAATACAGACTATTAATTTTCCCTAAAACTAGTTTCTTACCCATGTCAAAAGCCAGTGCAGGATCAGAGCCTGACCATGACCACAGTGCATGAGCCCTCAGCACTCTCTGCCCTATGGCTTCCCCGAGGAGCCCTGGGCTTTTGCATGCCTGGAAAAGTTCCCACTCACTGTTGTTCCCAAGGCAAGGGCACACTTGTCACTGACCTCCTGGTTTGGCCCTGGGGTTTGGGTTTTTCCCCCTCCCTGTAAGGGGGGAGCTGCAGACCTCAGTACCAGAGATGCTGCTGGGAAGCTGAAAGCCTTGGATCAAGATTCACCCTACACAGTGCAAATCCCCCCTAAGCCCATGAGATCAGGTGAGAGGCCCATTTCTCTGTGCACGTGACCATCTCAAAAAAAAAAATAAATTCAAGCATAACACCCCTTTGGGGTGGTGGTGGTTGGGGAGGGTGTTCTATGCCACCCTGATAAACACAAAGCTGGAACCCAGATGCAATATAAAATAATTTTCATTCTCTAACTTCTTTCTTCAGGCAGTCAGCTTGTTTCTTTAGTTCAGCTTCGCTCTCTGTATTCAATTCTCATTATATTTGATCTTATTTTTCAATTAAATTCAATTGTCTGTGATCTTCTTAACTTCCTATGCTTCCCTGCATGCCTAATACAGACAAATTTTGTGTTTGTTCCTTTCAAATTTTTTTTTTCTCAAGCTGATGATGATTTGCTTAATAAACCCATCTTCTAGCAAAGACAACCAGGTACCAGGTGGGAGCAGAGCCATGGTTCACTCCAATCCTGGAGCACATCTGTGTCACCCATACACAAGCAAAAACAACTAAAATGGGGCTGCTGGGAGGGGGAAATATCTTATCTGGCTGCCTCTGCTTGACACTGGGGAGCAGGAGTAGGCAGGGAGGGAGCCCAGAGCTGTGGGGTGAAGCTGGGCAGGTTTTGCCCCTTCATCAGCCAGCACTGGGACAGAGGAAAAGGAACATCCCTCTGCTTTTTGATGTGTCCCTTCAAAACACAGCCTTGATTTCTTTAATTTTTCCAGGGGAATGAAAGGAAGTGTTTCATGCAAAGTGTGATGTTAAACACAGGTCACAAGCACCTGGGGGAGTTCAAGCCAAGCCAGACCCCTGGTTCCAGGTGTCCAATACTCAAAGCATTGCAATGCCTGCAATGAAGCCACGGAGTAGCTCCAAGCTACACATCAGATGTTTTTTAAGAAACCCTTTCACAGAGCCTTCCCCAGGGCACCCAGAACCCAAACACAAGCAGAGCCCTACCTCGAGTCCAAACTCATACCTCCTGTGAGCCATGCAGCAACTGCTGCAGCCAGACCCTGCCCTTGGTCAGGATGGGGGGACCTGGGGAAAACTGGGACCTGTTCAACAGAGAGAGGAAGGAGCTGTCAGTAGATAGGAGAACTTCTAGGACAGTTTTATCCACAGCTGTGAAGCACCCAGGGAGCAAAGTGACGAAACTGTTCTGGGAGGCCCTTCCCTTGGAAGTGGTGAAGCTACCACCTACGAAGAAAGGAGCTGGCAATGGGCAGAGTTCAGACATCACTTAGAAAGAGATAATGTCAGGAGAGGTGCAGCAGCCAAAGAATAAACTTCAACATACACAGAGGTGACGTATATTGTCAGCAGCATCTTTTTATCCAGCCACTTCTCCAAGGGTAAAAGGCAGCTGGGAGCACTCTGCCCTGCCCAGTGACAGCCAGACCTGGCATTTGCAGAGGAGATGTTCCTGTGGGGTTTTCTCAGTTATTGCATTTGGGGTGTTTTGTGGCTTTTATACCACAGCAGAGGCTGGCTATTTCACTGTTGGTGTCATCATGATGCTTTCAGTGCTTCTGGAAAGGTTACAGGAGCCAGAGGACCAGTGATCAGGTGAGAAATTGAGTTTCCGCCATGTTTTTAAATACTAATAAATGCTCAGTCTCTCTGGTTATGATAAAAAGCTGGGAGCAGCCCTCAAGTGTATTTCAGAGATGGAAATACCAGAAGGCAAAGAAAAAAGGCCCCCAATTTTATTATTTTGTATAATTGGAGAGCAGACGCTGTCTGTAGCACGCTGCCATTGGGGACTGCAGATTTCTAATAAGAAATCCTCGGGGGAATTAGATGTTGTTTCAGTGGTGCTGTGGCTGATTTACAGAGATGCACCTGGAGCCAGAATCCATGTCCTGAGTCACTGTACTTCACTGAAAGCAAAATATTTTGGTGTTGGTTTGTAAATCCCTGCAAAAAACTGGGTCTGCAGTGGAAATAGTGATGGTCCCTTAATTATAGCAGAGCTTGTGGGAGCTGTGATAATTAGGAGTTTCTGGTGTTCTGGAAATCAAAGTGGTTTCTATTTTCTTCTTTAATTAATTCAGGCTTTTATCTGTGAAAGCAGAGAGGAATTAAGGTTCTGCTCTGGGCAAAGTGTAACGATGCTACTGCAGTCTCTGGCAGGGTGATGCCATTAATGGACCCTAGGACTTGGGTGATGTCCCTCGTGCTGAAGCATCCCTGGACTCCACTTCTCAATAGTTCAGGAAAAGAAGGTGAAAAGCCAGAAGAAGACATAACATGAGCAGGACTTGCCATATCACACAGATACGGTAGGGAGCTGCTGCACAGGGAAATGTGTCTGTGTGTCCATGGTAGAGGACAGACCTCCTGCCAGCAGAAATTCTTGCATGGCAGATAACAGACACTCAGCTTTACCACCTCCCCACACTGGAAAGGGTTACCCAAGCTGTGTAAAAATCATAGGATTGGTATAAAATAATTACTTTTTGGGTTATTTTGTTTGAAACAAACTAATGATACAGGTTGCTTTTATTTCACCCTGGGAGGGGGTGATTCTGGGAGGTTTTCTCTGGCAAAGAGAGTTCCCTATGGCTGGGAACTCACACTGAAAATCCATAGGACTGTTTGGAGATGATGACATAAGTACAGGACTTGTGATTAAATCATATGAGATAATCAAAACTAATCACTTCACAAAGGAAAATCACACATGCATGGATGGCAGAGTGAAGTTTTTCACTGCAAGTAAAGCCTCCAGCTGATGGGATGACCTCGGTGCTGGAAACAGGAGCATCTGCCACCCAGTGGAGCTGAAAGTGGCAGCCCAAACCAGGATATTGCAATTAACCCCCACAGCTGATCAATTGAATCCAGCCCAGACAATGTTATTGAGGAGCTGCCTGAAAATGATCCTTTAGATCAAATAAATGAGGACCCTTCCTGGACAAGCCATGCTCCAGTTGGAACACCTCCATACCCTCATCATTTCCCATTCAGTGAATTCTGCTACAGGTTCCTAAACCACGGGCTCAGCACTAGAGCTGTGCCCCAGAGCAGCTTTGTGTTGGATTAAACCGTTTTCCCGGGAAGATATTGCAGTTCCACATCCACTTTGTTTTTTTTTTTGTCTTTTTCTCCTTTTCCTACTAGATGGCGCCTGCATGACAGGCGGGGACGAGTCCCGGCAGCGCCAGAGCCGGAGCATCTCTCGACCAGGTTTCCTCCGTGGAAGGGCTGATAAATTACGTTTTTCTCCGAAAAAAATAAAAAAAAAAAACAAACCAAAACAACAGGCAGTTGTGAAAGAGAGAACCTGCCGGGAGCTGATTAGAAGCAGGGAGCCGTTTTCTGGTAGACCCACGTTACTTGTGCTTTCCAACCAACTTCCCCGGGGGATGCTGCCAGACTCCCGTGGGGCACAGGACACAGCCAGAAGCTGAATCTGGGGTACTCCGAAGCCCTGTATGGACACTTCCAGCCCGAGCATCCTCCAGAGCACCAGTGCAGCACGGCAGTAATGCAATAGCAGCACTTTGCCCTGCCTGTAACCTGCCCACAAGCTGCTCCCCGACCTGCCTGCTCCCGACCCGCAGCTCCGAAGATCCAGCCAGCTCTGTCCCTGGACCCATTACTATTCAGAACCACCCCAAGTACTTCCAGATAACATCAGCAGAGCCGAGGAATGACTCAAGATACTACTTCTTCATCCAGCTAAGACGCTATTTGCCCAACACTGGCTTTATAGAACCATCACAGCTCCCCCCACACTCATTTTTGCAGCCCCAGCTCACTCCCCTTGGAGTGCTCTCTGTTTCACAACTGCACCGAATTAATTTCTGGGCCCCCAGTCGCTGACAATATTTACCCACAATAATTAACCACTTGTTATCAATTCCAAACACACACACACACCTTTCACACCTTTCCAGCCTCTCAGCTCCTTTCTGAGCTCAGTGGTTTTGGCACCTCCAGGCCACCTGTCAGTCTGGAGTGCAGAGCCAGCAAACCTGCCTGATGCTTCAGTTGTACTTTTAACCCACTTTCTCAACCCAAATAGTACCACTGGGCCCCGAGAAAGTAGCTTCCTGTCTTAAATACAGCTCTGAAAGGCCTGAGGAGGAGTTATGTTCACAGACCACCCTGCCAGCCAGGCTAGATTTGCAGACCACTAAGTGCCACTCCTGGATTTCAGGGGAAAGTGCCAATCTCTTGCTGTGACATTCCAGATGCCAGGGTCAGATGGTATCCCTGAGCTCTGCTTTTCTCATGACATTTGCTCAGGTGCAGCTGCCACTGCCCAGTGCTGCCACATGCCTGGTGCACTCCAGTGCACAGCAGGCTGGCACATAAACCTCTGTGATGCACCCACAGAGAGGGAGAAGCAGCACAGGGGGGCTTGGAGACCACAGCCTTGGTGTCTGGGTACAATGATGCCCAGACATGCCCTGGGACAGGGGAGGAACACCCACCTTATCAACTAGGTGTGGGCCAGGAGGTGAGCTGGCCTGGTGCACACCTCCACAGGGTCACCTCAGATGGCTCAAGCATCCCATAGAGAGCCTGGAGACACAGGGTGGGAGGTGGGGGCTCCCCACAACTCCCTGGCCCAGGAGCCAGAAGCTGCTGAGGTTCATCTTCTCACCCATGCAACACTGTGCTGGCACACGGGCACCAGCAAAGCCTGCCAGTCCCAGCCCCCTGCAGATCCCAAGTGGCTGCTTGGCCCTGTGGTGGGGAAGGATGGGGAGGAGGGGGTGCAGGTGGTACCAGGGCCAGCAGGATGGTGGGGTCACAGCCAGCTGGGTACCAGCATTTCACCAGCCATTCCCTCTGTGAGTGAACAAAAGACCCAGAGAGAATTTATTTTTTTTTTTTAAATCCACGTGGGTTTGACCCAGTGTTTTTGCCTGAGGACACCACTCTCAGTGCCAGCCCTCAGCAGCCTAAGCCCACGCTACCGCCGGTCTATGGGATCGGGGCCGCGCATCTCCGTGAGGGGTGGCTGCAACAGGACAGCTCTTTGCCGGTGAGGGGGAAAAACCCATTATCTGCTCCCACACCCCTTGCACAGCTTTTAAGAGCAAGTGCACGGCACCTGATAGCAGGGAGCCAGGCGCACCAAGCCGCACCCTCCCATTAAAGTGAAACCCTGGCTATGTCTGAAACGCACTTTATATAAACAGAGAATTAAGGTCTGCCTCCGACTCCTGCCTGTAGGGGATACCGCATCCCCTGCAGCCCCGGCGGCGATGTCCTCCGGTCCGTGTGTGTTTGACGGTAGCGCCCAGAAGCGGGCCAGGGCTCCCTCACCCCTGGGCCGGGCACTGCTGGGCCGGGCTGTGCCGAGCCACGCCGGGCCAGGCTGTGCCATGCCAGGCAGTGCCGAGCCGTGCTGGGCCATGCAGTGAGCCTGGCTGTGCCGGGCCAGGCTGTGCTGTCACCCTGGCTGCCGAGCCGAGCCGAGCCGAGCCGAGCCGAGCCGAGCCGAGCCGAGCCGAGCCGAGCCGAGCCGAGCCTGAGCAGATGTCTGGCGTCCGCCGCGCACATGGGCGGGAGGGCGGAGCCCGCAGCCTGACATCACCGGTGCCGGCTCACCGCTACCGGACGGCTCCGCTCCCTCTCCCGCCGCCGCGCAGAGGTGAGCACCGCGGGGGGACGGGCAAGGCCGGGATTCGCCCTTGCGGGGACGTGCGGCGGGGCTGCCCCACCAGAGGGGCTCGCAGGTGGCGGCAGCGGGGCTCGAACCGGGGGGCACTGGGGCGGGCCGAGCCGGGAGTGCACTGCTGGGCGGGGATGGCTCGGCTCGGCTCGGCGCGGCGCGGCGCGGAACGGGTTAGCCGGGCTTGGCTTGGCACCGCTGGCCTCGGCCCGGCTGGGTTCGGCTCGGCATGTCAGGGAGGTGCCGCCCACGGGGACTCGCTCGGTCCCGGGGCTCCGTCCCGCCGGCACCCCCTGTTCCCCAGAACCCGGCGGCGAGGCGGGGGATCAGGGCCCGGTGTCCCCCCTTGGTCCGCTGCACCCCTGGGCTCGGGCAGGGGGATCCAGGAGCCGGTCCGGGCTGTGGCCCCGCGGTGTTGGGCTGGGGCCAGAACTTTTGGAGGTGACCCAGCCGCGTGTGATCGCTGGGGAGAGGCGGGTGGGATGCTGCTCCCCTCCGCGCTTCCCTGTCCCTGCACACACACCCAGCTGGACCAGGGCAGGGGGTGTTTTGGGGGTCCACCGGTGATGTCCTCTGGAGTGAAGTGGGGTGTTGAGGTGTCAACAGGTGAATGAGTGGGGTGGGGTGGTGCCCCCCCCGAGAGCAGTTTGTGCTTGGGTTACAGTTTTTCACACTCAGTTCTCTAAAGGAGAGGAGTGGTTTCTTCCAGCCATGGAAGCACTGAAATATAAAAAAATCTCTGGGAAAATCTTGGCCAGGGCCCACAGTCCCTCAGGGATGAGTGGGAATCAGCTGTATGGTTTCTGTACTGCTGTAGGGGCTTATTAAAGGGTTGGATGCTGAATGGGGGGACTTCAGCAGTTGATCTGCATCAGAGTAATGAAGGATGGAAGTTGTGAAGGAACCAGAGAGGTGGCTTTGTTGTAGGACCATTATGGAGTTGATGTGACCTGGTGCAGGACTGTCCCTGTCCTGTGACCCTCTGCCCAGGGGGTGTGTAGGGCTGTGATGGCCCCTTTGCCATCCAACAGGGAGCTTGGGGGAGCATCCCTGTTCATAATGCCTGCACCCCACAGAGCCCAGCAGAGGATGGATGGGTTCTGAGGACCCCAGACCATTTCCCTCCGTGTATTATAAATTGAACAAATGCACAGGAAATGCCTCCCGTGGTGAGAAAACAGCATTGAGAGGCAGTAGGAGAGGAAGGCCTACAGCATCAATACTTCTGGAGGCTGAGGAGATGGAGAACTAACAAGATTTAAATATCATATCAAGCTTAAGTTTTGTCCTTTTAAAATCACATTTGCTATGAAACAAATTTACAGTGATACAAGATCCCACAGTCACTGCACATATTTGATTTCCTCTGTAACTGTAAGGACAAAAATGTTAATGACTCAACAAGACTTTGCTTAAAAAGATGCACCAAATCCCAGGAAAACAGCATTTTTGAGAGCTTAGTAATATTTTTTGTTATGTTTTGTTTTGTTTCGCTTTTTGGTTTTGGTTTGTTTTGCTTTTTATTTTTAGGAACTATGCTTTGACTGTGACCTTGCAACATCACACTCCTAAACAGAAGCAGGGTTAGATTCAGAGGAAACACATTTCTTCTGAGGTTGGAAGAATCAGGCCAACCACTCTGCACTCTCGGGAGGTGGGGAAGGCACTGGCAGCTGAGAGATGTCACATACCAAGAGTTAAAACCCACCGATTTGTTACCTGTAAGTTCACCATCACATAGTAGCTTTTTGTCGACCCAGTGATGGAGGAAAATGCTAATTTTTTTCAAATTTTATTTTACTGCTTATTCATAGAGTAGTTTTCCCTGCAGCCCTACACTGGATTAAGCAGCCTCCTGTCTTCATCTAAGTTTTGGTGAAATGCAGCTTAACTGAAAGGATAAAATGTTTTGAAAGGATGTCAGTGACACCTACATACCAGTTCCAAAAACCCTTAAGTACTTCAGGGTCTAAATCACTTGAGCATGTTGAGAATTTTGCCCAGTGTTTAAGGAGCACACAGAAATTTCTCCCATCCTCTTCCCAGGTACTCCGATTATCAGTGACTCTCTCTAAAGCCCTGATTGTGGTAACACTTGCATATGCATTTCCATTTAGTTCATATGAAAAAAATATCCTAAGAGCTCCCCATGGACCTCAGGCTTCAAGGATCAGGGTCTGTAGCTAACCTGTCCACCACAAAAGTATCCTGATAGCAGCTACTGGTCATGTGCAAGCACTAATGGATACCAACATGCATCAGTTCAGGTACTTAGAATAAATACCTTCTCACCACAAGGGTGTCCTTGCCAAAGGTGGGTACAGGAGGCAGTGCTCCAGCAGAGCTGCCTTTAAAAAACATTTTAAAGACCATCAAAAAGGATCCCAGATGGAAGGAACTGACCAGGCAGGCAGCATCAGTTCCCTCTGCAGGAGCCAGCCTGGTGAAACCACCTGCTGCCTTCTCTTGCTTTTCCTCCAGCTCCTCCCAGGTCCAGTGAACTCCCTCTTCGTCCCTCTTTCTTGTCAGTCTCATCACCTGCTTGAAGGAATGAAGGAAAAGAGAGAAATGTAAAATAGATGGCCAGAATGGCACAGCTTTTCAACAGAAGAGACCATCCTCACCTCTCCAGGGTGACCAGGGAGAGCCCTGTGCTCCCTTGGTGAAGAGAGCTGGCTCTGTTCTCCTGGGTGCCAAACCAAAGACACATTTCTGCTGGACACAGGCAAACAGCCAAGGGAAGCAGGGGGAGGTAGAGTGTGGTAGGGTCCCAGGATCTCAGGGATGTTGCCTTTTGGTGGAGAGCATCCCTCTTCCCCCCCATGCAGATCCCCCAGCAGGCTGACCCTGTGCCATCACTTGTGTTTTCCCTCCACCCCAAACTGCCTCCTGGGCCATCTTCTCCCCACTGTGTGGTCTTGTGTATGTTCTGAGTCACTGTGAGAGGCCAAATCAGAAAGGCAAGGGAGTGCTGATCTTGGAGACCCTTCTAACAGATGCCACAGAGCAGGAATAGCCAACCCAAATATTTTCGTGCACATGCAGTGCAATTCCTGTACGTCTTTCCTGGAAAGAAATAAAGAGGATTCAAACAGCCAGAGCCTGCCAGCTCCCTGTGGTGACTGCTAAGTCAGGTCTCACTGTCTCCAAAGCCCTGCAGCTCCCAGCAGAACTGCACACACTGCCTGGAGAAGAGTGGAAGAGATTTTCCCCAGCTGGGTTCAGGCAGGAGCACCTCCTCCCATCGTGTCTGGCAGCAGGGTGTTATTAGATCTACTTGAGGAGCTTCCACCACCTGGGGGCTTGGCTGCTTCCTCACTCTCCCTGTACTTCAGGGAAGGGAAGGCTCAGAAATGGGTCATAGTGAGATAGTCATTAACTTGGTAAGAGAAACAGCAGAATTAAGACCCGAAGAGGTGAGAAGCTACACAGGACTTCAGAGCAGCACCTGAAGTTGTTGTAAACCACCCCTTTAAATCACTGAAGAACTGTGAGATGCTAAGTAGGGAAAATAACCTCCTTGCAGTCAGGTCTGTCAGAGCAGATCCTGTGTGCTATATCAGCATCAGCACTGCTCTACCAAAAAACCCCTTCTTGCTTCAGAACTGTGTTCTCCACAGTCTTACCAGGAAACCTCCAGGCTTTCAGATTCTAAATTTATGCCATTTTATTGCAGGGCATGTCCTTCTTAGGCACAGGCAGCACGGTCTTTTAGCAGAATAAGCTCTTCAGAAAAGGACTTTGCTGCAAAGAAGTGATAGTGCAAAGGAGAGCCCCTTGCCTTCAGAGTCAAATCTGGGAGAGGAGATTTTTGGGGCAACCTATGGCAGAACCTGTTGGTAGCTAAGCTTGAACGTACATAGTTCTGATGAAAAGAACAAGACAAAAGCTTGTTTTCTAGTTCTGTCTTGTAGGTGGGTGATTGTTCTGCTCAGCATTAACATTTCCCATTTAACCTTGAGAAGGGAAGTTGTGCCTGCAAAGTGACCATGGGCTGATGTATTTCTGTGGGAAAGCTAGCTAAAGCATCTGAGTTTTTGTGGAAAAAAAGTGCCTGTTTTGCCCTGGTGGGAAATTTCTCCTTTGCTTTCCCATTTTGAAAGGTGTTTTTGAATTTTGGTCAAGTGAAGAACATCCCATGGTCAGGGAGATGCCCTTGGCTTCACCCCGGCTTCCAAAATCAACATCCACAATATTTATCAACATTCAAGCCAGAGGGGGTGTGGATCGAGGAGGGTCAGTGCCTGTCAGCCTGAGTTTTCATTAGTGGGTGATGGAGTCTGGAGGCACATCCTCAATTTGTAGGTGACACTGAGCTTGAAACATTGTAGAGAATAGACAAAAAATTAAAGATTGTGACAAACTGGAGAGATGGTCTAAAAAACCAGGCCACGTGTTATGTCCTGTGTGGTAGGATTGACTGATTGCACGGACACGGGGTGAGTGACCAGCCAGGCAGTGGCCATGGGGAGCCAGAGGCCAAGGAGATGGGCACCATGGCCCGTGAGTCAACAGTGTCAGGCAGTTGTGCAAAAGCAAACACCCTGCTGGCATGAAGAAAGAGAAGTGGGACATTGGGGAAGCAGTGGTTCTGCTCCAGGCAGTGCCTTTTAGGGGCTCAGTTGGCAAATGCAGTTCTGGGTGTCCTCCAAGCCAAATGAGAGCAAGGAAGAGAGGCTGAGTTATCAGACACTCAGCACGAAACAGCTTTGAGGAGAGAGTTGGGTTTCACTCGTGCAGGAGAAACTGAAGGGATATGTGAAACCTGTTCTCAAAATACAGACTGTGCCTGCAAAGAAGGGGGCAAATAAGTTGCAGTGTCCTTTGGGGGTAAGAGAGGCAGCAGTGAGGTTAATTGGATTTAGAGATAGAGGGGAGAAAGCTGGGCTCTGCAGGAGCTTATGGAAGTGGTTTTAACAGATAAAGAGCTGATAAATGAGATAATCAGGTAAACACATGCCCTGGGGCAGGAGGAGGGATGAAGACTTTCAAATGCAAAGAGCAGTGGTGTGGAGAGAGGTGGCAGGAGGACATGCAGCAAGTCTGGGGTTACAGCAGCCCTGCAGGTACCAAGGCAGGTTTGGGGTCACAGCAACCCCATGAGTACACAGCAGATCTCACAGAAGGTTTAGGGTCACAGCAACCCCAGGAGCCCATGGCAGGTCTGTCCTCACCATATCACATGAGGGGGCAGGCTCAGCACCCAGAGATGCTTGTGCAGAGCAGGAGCATCTCCCCTGGGGCAGGTCCCTGTCCCACCTTCCCACCTGTTCCCTATCAGTGCCCCCTGCCCTGTGTGCCCCATGGGCCAAGGGGCTGAAGGGCAGTGGTGGGGGGAGCCCAGCTCCTGGTGTTTCCTCATTCTGATGGCCTGGCTGGCGTCCCAGGGAGGCTTTGCTGCCTGAAGCAATAGCAACGGGTGATTTATGCCTTTTGCCAGTTCCTGGTTTGCTCTGTTGGGGAGTTAACTCTGCTTTGGAAAGAGAAGGAGGGAAAGAGGCAGCAAGCCTGACTTCCCCCTTCCTTCCCTCATCTTCAGAGCAGAAGGGTTATTTCCAGTCAGGCTGGGCAGGATTGAAAGGTCTCTTGAAATGTGCACCAAGAACTGCAGTTAAAGCAGCTTTGGATAAGCCCTTTTAAATCTGTACCAGTCTGAACAGGTACATGGTACATGCTCTGTTTCTCAGAGGGACACTCTGGGTGTGGGAAAGAGACTAAAATATTGTATTTTCCCTGGGAAAAAAAATGGCTGTAGCCAAAAAAAAAAAAAAAAAAAAAAAAAAAAAAAGTGAATATTTCTGCTCAGAGCAAGACCTCAATGGGGACTTCAGGTGCTGAATGCAATTCTCTCACTGGGGCTTCTCAAGGGTTAACACAGCAGCAGATGCCCAGGCACAGCACTGAGCAGAGGGCTCTGCAAACAGAAGCTGTAGGGCTTCAGCTTCACGGTTCAAAGGTCCCTCCATGCAGATTGGAAGTCCCCTTGGAGCAGAGATCACCCCTGTCCCTCCAATGTGTGTTTGTGGGATCATGCTCCAGGTACCTGGGTGCCAGACATGCCAGCAGAACCAGAAGGGACCACCCTGGTGCAAGATGCAGGGCATTCCTCTGCTCTGATGCATCATTTGATTCCTCATGTGGCTTGCTGGTCTTTACACCCACGTGCTCATTAGGGGATGTAGATAATAATCATGTGCTTTATCTCAAATGCAGAAGCTGAAGCACAGAGCAGGTTCCATGATGACCTGCACCAGGTTGAGTCCACAGCCACTCGAAACTCATTTGTGGTCAGTCTAGACAAAACCTCTCCTCAGGGGAAGACACAAAAGCAGTTGTTTTAGCCAAAGCACTGCTGGCTCAGACTCTGTACACGAGACTGAGCTCAGAGATGAGCTTCTGTGTGAACAAGAACCAGTTTTGTTGCACTGGACAGGACCATTACTTGGAGCTCCTGATGGGGTTGCTGCCATGTTCTTTGGCAGTTTGTCTCAGGGATATGTTGAAGGCATTGCTTTTTTTATTAGAGTTATTGAAGATCTAAACTGTCTTTTATCTGATAAATCTGAATACCAAGACAGGGAAATGGGCCTTGATTTTTTTTAATTTTTTTTTTTTTGGACAGAACTGAAGTAAAACTCATGCCTTTCCACCACAGGTCCATCATTCTTCAGGGTTTGCAACTCAAACACCTCCAGACTGTGAGTTCCAGGACACAGCTAAGCTATCCTCCTGTACCAGAGGAAGTGCAAGGGGCCTGAAAAGATGGGCTCATTGTTAAAGATGTGGTCAAGGATATCTGGGTCCTCCCAGGCAAAGTTGCTGGAGTCACATAATCATTGGTGTCTCGGCCCCCCACATCTGCTGACAGAGGATAAGGACTAAGCCAGCTCCCTGTTCATGGTGGGGGGTGATCTGCTTGGCAGATTGACTCTGCTGTGAGCTCAGATACACCTGAGTGGGCCCCTTGCAGCCCAGCTCCCACCAGAACAGCTGTCCTGCTGCAAAACCTGAGCGAGGATGCTTAGCAAGGGCAGAGAGGCAGAAAAACCTTGTTTGCCTGGCACTGAGCCTAAGCTAACACCCTCCTGCAAAGCCTCAGGTGCAAAATACATTGAATTATCCTAGTTTTTCTTCTGTGAGAGCTCCTCCCTCCCTTTGTCTGGGACACAGAGATTTGACTGCTTCCTTTTACCCAGCTTTTGTCTGTCTGATCCCATTCTTTTGGGCAGGACTGCCCATCTGGCCAGTTTTGGTAGGTGCCTGGCAGAGCAGACCTCCTCACCTTGCTGGTTGCCCATCTCAGCCACTGTCCTGCAAACAGCAGAAATTGCAGTGTATCGGTGAGCTGCACACAGGAACAAGTGTGCTAGAGATGGACATAGCATCCCCACACAGTGATATAAGTGAGTTTTTAGTAGTCTATCTGAAGGGCAGCTTCACATTGGTTTACATCATTTAATTAGGGAACTGCTTCCCAGTTAGGATTGAAGCTGGTTTACTTGCACTGGGCTGTGCTTTAAACCATCTTGTAGTTTCCTTGGTAAGAAAATAATCTCTTTGTGAATTGCACATGCCATAACAGCAGGGGTAGAGTTCTCTTGATGGGGAAGATCATTAAATGAGGTTAATTTTAATTTAAGGCTGCAGCATCCTGAAGATGTGTCTGAACACTGTGGTATCTGCTCTAGACTTCCTCTGCCTCCCAGTGACTCTGAAGTATCCTGGCCATGGTGCATTGCACTGACTTTGTGTGGGTGGACCTTGCCACACAGAATTAGCTTTAGGAGGGAGAGTTTAAGCAGGTAACACATTGCTCAGAGGTGCCAAGAAAGCAGCATGAACACGGTAAGTCAGGGGTGGTGGTGGGAGCAGGGTGGGTGCTCCACAGAGATACAGAAGCAGAAAAAACTGTTGCCTAATCAGACACTCCATTTCCAGGCATCTGTTAGGCAGAGAGCACAGTGTTTGTCTCAATAAAATGTGTTTATGATAGAAGAGGGATTTTCTCCTCCTTCCGTGGGGGATTGCAGAGCATTGCAGCACTGCCATCCCACCAAGGGCTGTACAGTGGGGACAGGTCCTGCTCCAAACCCCCGACAGTTGGAGCACAACTGAAATATTCACACCAAAATCCACAGAAAATATTCTGAAGCTTCTTACTTCTGAACTATCCTGCTGACTTCAAAGGCCATTTCATTCTGTCATCCCTTTTAATCAAAATAACTGGAGACAGCGAAGCTGTTTATCTCCAAACATTGTTAACATCTCTCTACATGTTCAGTGCCAGTTACAGGACAAGCAAAACACATTACAAGAAAATCTGTTTGCAGCAGAACTCCCATCCCAGAGGGAGCATGGAGAGAGCTTTTGAGGTATTTCAGATGATTATATGAATCTGCAGGTAACAACCGCTTTGCCATCCTGAATGTTGATTTCTCTCCTTTTAGCTGAGAGCCAGAGATCTGTCTCTCTAGTTCAGGATAACATTTGTGCATACAGGTGGTGGAAAAGCAGAGGGGGGTAGGGAGTGAAGTGTAGGAAAGAAAGCTTGTTAGGCTGAACAGTAGCATTGGCCCTAGGACAAATAGTTCTGGCCACAGATAAACTCAGCTGGAGCAACACAGTTCCTAAAAAGTAAAGCAGTGAGTTTTTGATAAAGAGTCTGATAAGAATGGGCCAGGAGAAAAAACCCAACGTTTTTTCAGATAGAACTGCTTTACTTAACACTAGAGGTTTTGACACACAACTGGTTGTGGATGAAGAGGACTGGTCTGCCCATATTGCTCTCCAGTGTTCCCATTGACCTCAGCTCCACACCTCAAGAAACCCCAGGTGGTCTCTTCTACTTCCTCACTGATCTGTTTCTTCCCCAAACTTGCAGTCTTTGTCATCTCTCACACTTTTTCTATGGCTCCAGGTTTATTCCCTTTTTTTTTTTTTCTTTCAAGGGAATGAGCAGAACTGCAGTGTGTAGTTCAAAATAAGGATTTTTACAGTAGCATAGCAGTGTTCTCTGTGTTGTCTCAGTCCCAAACAGACTGTGAGTTTGTTGATTCTGGTCTCTACTATCACCTCTTCCAGAGTGCGCAGTGGAAAAGCTAAATGTCCTGGTGTGTATGTTCCCTGCTCCATCTCCTGAGTCCTTTAAAAATCTGCCCTTAGGGAATGGCAGATTCTTTTAGGAGAGATATGCCATTCCCTATGCCAGAAAGCAGATCTGAGCTCCTGGTGGCACAGCCCCTGTGCAGCCTGGCAGTTCCCTGCCTGAGTTTCATCTGAGCTCCCAGACTGGCTGATGTGCTGCCAGTGAATTTATTGATCTTCTTGAAACCTCTCCATGGCCTCAATACCTAATCTGTTGTGGAGAGCAGAGTATTACAGGGCAACATTCATTAACGTTTGTAAAGCTCATCAAGATCTTTCATGAGCAAATCCCATCATGTTTTAAGATATTTTTTAAATGTCACAATTAAGTTCTCATTATTCATTTAAGAGCTGAAGCAAACAGTGCTTGCCAAACCCAGTATTGGAACTGGCAAAAGCTGCAACTCTTCATTTACCACTTTTAAGACACTTCCATTTCAACTGAAACTCCCTGCCTTGATTCAGCTCTTGCAAATCAGAAGCACCTCCTGATCTTTCCCAAGTGTGGGCTCAGGGATCCCCATGGACCCCTGGCCCTGAGCTTTTCAGAAGATGCCTGGTAGCTCCTTGGGGGTGTGAGAAGTGCTGGTCCTGGCTGCTGTTAGCATTAGCCTGGCTTTGCAGTGCAGGGTGCTAGCATGGAGAGCAGCAAAGAGTGGAGGAGTGCAGCCAGGAGGTGTTGGCTCACACAAAACTGGGAAACCTTCCTAAAACCCTTTGCCTTCCAGCCCAGTGCAGTGTTTTGTCCCCCTCCAATGGTGCTTGTACATTACTGCACGCTTGCGGGTTGTTTGGCAGATTAGTCCAGGGCTGCTGGATCCAAACCCATGCTGACTTCTGTCCAAGTGGCCGAAATGGCATTTTGCCCCACAGCTACGGATGTCTCTGCAAGAGCTTCACAACGAGCTTGCGTTTCCCCTTGTTTTTTTCCCGCTAGGATGTCTGGAGGAGACATGGCCAAACCCCTCCTGGGCCATCGGAGCACGGATGGTGATGCCAGCGTCACGCCTGCCACCGGCCGTGCCATCGGGGTGCTGGGGAGCGGGGACTTTGCGCGGTCCTTGGCCATCCGCCTGGTCTGCTCGGGCTTCAAGGTGGTGGTCGGCAGCCGCAACCCCAAGCGCAAGGCCAGCCTCTTCCCTTCCGCAGCTGAAGTCTCCTTCCAGGCCGAGGCAGTGAAGAAGGCAGATGTCATTTTCGTGGCGGTTTTCAGGGAACACTACTCCACCCTCTGTGACCTGGCTGACGTCCTGGTGGGCAAGATCCTGGTGGACGTTAGCAACAACACCGAGATCAACCAGAGCAAAGAATCCAACGCTGAGTACTTGGCTTCTCTCTTCCCAGCCTGCACCGTGGTCAAGGGATTTAACGTGGTTTCTGCTTGGACCCTGCAGTCAGGTGCCAGGGATGGAAATAAGCAGGTATTGTTTTCTTCTGACAAGGGCCAAATCCCAACTATTTTGGCATCGGCAAATGGCCTAAGGCTTCCAGGAGAAAGGGTCTGAGTGCTGGCCGTGGCATCCAGAGACCACCCCGTAGCTTCCACGTTTCTTTGCTCCCAGACAAAGTACTCTCTCTTGCTTCACACTTTGTAGACTTTGGAGCCTCTGCCTAAATGAAAAGTATTATTTAATTGTATGTTTATGTAAACAAGGCCAGTGAAACAAACCGGTGGTGCACACATGAAAGGCAGCCTCTCCAGGAGAGAGGTCCTTGGCAGCCATAGTAAATCCCCACCAGCAAGGGAAGCACCATGCTCTGGAAAAAAGTAGGCTTCCCATAGCACAGCATCCCTCCCGGCATGCCTGCTCCTAGCAGCCTGATCTCTCTTTGCCCTGTGTGTATCTTTCTGTTCATTGCAGGTTCTGATTTGCTCAAATAACCAAGAAGCCAAGCGCACCGTAGCAGAAATTGCTCAAGTCATGGGATTCACCCCTGTGGACATGGGCTGCATGTCATCAGCCTGTGAGATCGAGAACATGCCCCTGCGCCTCTTGCCAGCCTGGAAAATCCCCATCTTTTTGTCTCTGGGGCTTTTTCTTTGCTTCTTCACTTACAACCTGATCCGCCAGGTCATCCACCCTTACATCAGGGAGCAGAAGAACAAGTTGTACAAGATCCCCATCGAGGTGGTCAACACGACGTTGCCTTGCGTGGCCTACGTCATGCTGTCTCTCGTCTACCTGCCCGGGGTGCTGGCAGCCTGCTCACAGCTCTACTACGGTACCAAATACAGGCGTTTCCCAGACTGGTTGGACCAGTGGCTCCAGCACCGAAAGCAGATCGGGCTCCTCAGCTTCTTCTGTGCTGCTCTGCACGCCGGGTACAGCTTCTGCCTGCCCCTGCGCCGCTCCCACCGCTACCAGTTAATCGAGACGGCTGTCAAGCAGGTAACGTGGGTACTCTCCAGGTCAGCACCTCTAGTTGTAGTCTTCTGCACACATCCAGGTGTTGGGGAGAGGGTTTGCTATCTTGGCTTTTGCATTCGCTCTCCAAAACACAGTGGGAATAAGCTGCGGGCTACACAAGGACTTCTTCCATGGACCATCCATCTCAGCAGGGTGCTGCATGTCCATCTGCAGCCAGGGCTAGGATCAGCCTCCCCCTTGCCACTGCCCCCCAGAAGCCCCAGACAGTCCTTTGAAACCAGCTTTACCCAGCACCTGGCATGTCTTGTGACTAAGACAAAGGGAGGAAAAAAATCACAGAATCATAGAATCATTAAGGTTGGAAAAGACCTTTAGGATCTCCTTAAGGTCCAACTCAACCCAGTCCTGAAGTGCCATGTCTACACCTCCAGGGATGGTGATTCTACCACTTCCCTGGGCAGCCTCTTCCAACGCCTGACCATTCAGTGAGGAAATTTTTCCTAATATCCAATCCAAACCTTCCCTGGCACAACTTGAGGCCATTTCCTCTTGTCCTCATGATTCTGCACTTCTTCTGCCCCTGGATTCCTGCTGCTCCAGCCTGCTTCCTCCTGGGATGGCACAAGCTTCATGCAGAGGAGTGGGGAGCCAAGTGAGGAACTGCCCCACAACCAGTCTGCTTTCTGCCCTGAGATATTGCCCAAGTGTTTCCAAATGTTCATCCCAACAGAGAGGAAGGGGCAGCAGGACAGCTGCTTTCAGCAGCAGTGCCTGTTGAAAGCATCCATCCAATGAGATCCTCAGCCTCTCTGCTCCAGCCTTGAGCAAGTCCTTTTTGATTGCCACTGTCACACATTAATCTTGGGCAAGCATCCTGTATTCATTTCCCCTCTACCTCCTGTTTTTGAGCAACATCTTTGTTTAGTAAATTAAACCCATTAATGAGCTAAAGAGGATGATTCTAAATGTTCCTCTTTGCCATGCAGGATAAAACCCATCTTCCCTTCCATTATCATGAACAATTTCCCCCTAAATACACTTGAAATTAAGGTTATTAGGAGACTACTGCATATTCAAGTATCTGTATTTGTTTTCATGGCTGTAAACTGACTTCTCATTCTAATTATCTTTCCAAATGCAACTTTGGGGCTTGCTGCTGTGCTTACAAACTGTGGGAGCTGAGATCATTCAGCCATTCTTCCCAGCAGGCTTCAAATCTGGTATGGCTTGGCCAAAGAGCAGTGGGATAAAAGAGCATTTTCACACCTCCCAAAATGCAGGGGCAAATGTACACTGGAACAGGACCCAGTGCATATCAAGGAAACCTGCTTCCAAAACCAAAATGAATACATATAAAATTAAGTTCCTCTATTCCTAAGCGTTCTGTTTTAACAAACCTTCGTTGTCGTGGCAGGCTGTGGAAAAGAAGATGAATATCTGGGTAGAGGAGGAAGTCTGGAGGATGGAGATTTATATCTCTGTTGGAATAATTGCCCTGGGCTTGCTGTCGTTACTCGCCATCACTTCACTTCCATCCATCGCAAACTCTCTTAACTGGAGGGAATTCAGTTTCATCCAGGTAAAGTTGATGTTTCCCAGTGCCAAAGAGTGATTTTGCCATCTAACGTGTCACAGATCCAGGTGGGGATGAGCAGCAGGCTTTGCAGGAGGGAGTCTAATGTCTTGGCTGAAGTTATTCTCACTCTGGATTTAGCAGCATTAGTTAGAGATCCTGAGAAAAATACGGTGTGTCCTGGCTGGTGCTGAGGAGCAGCACTGCCATTCACAGCTAAAATCCTCCTGAAGTCAGACGAGGTAGAAAGGCAGAAAGTTTTAGGGTCATTCTGAGAGGGCAGCCAGGTTTGCTTCTGTGGGCAAGATCCCCTTGAAGCCTGTCGTGTCAGTCCTGGTGACTGCAGGGGCTGCTGTGGGATAGCTGACCCCATGCATGAGCTGTGTACACATCTCAGAGCTGCTGTGGGGTTCAAAAAGACCTAGACTGGTCTGTAGAAGTGCCAGAGCCCAAGAAGCACAGAGAAGTGTGTATGATTTCAATGAAAAGTCCATCTCTGGTTCTAAAAGGTGAATTAGAAATGTAATTTTTCTTTCTCCAAAGTCACTCACTAGATTGGGAGCCTTTCCACTTCCAGTGATGTCCAAGCCCCAAAAGCCAAATTCCCTTACTGGCTCGAGCCTATTACATGGGACATTCACAAATCTCCAATTCTGGGATTGCAGCATTTTCAGGGATGCACTTGGAGCCAGGCTTAGGGCTAACCAACAGGGATACCAAGTATTCCCTGCATGTTCAAGCTGCTTTTGAGGACACATTGTACACACCATGTCCCTGTTGTATCCCTTCCAAAGGGGAGGTGCAGGAGGCAGAGGTGAATGAATATCTATTATCCACCCTCTCCTGTTGAAGCTCTTCAGCACTCGTATAATTAATTCAGTGTTCATTAGAACAGGAGTTTGAAGCCTGCTTCCCCCCCCCGGTGCCCTGATCACCAAATGAGCAAGTCAGTTTGTCTTTTTTCCCCTCTTGCTGTAGGCTAATGAATAATTATTTACACTGAGTAAAAAAGCCTCACCAGGAGAGCTCAACTCCAAGAGATTATCCTTCAGGGAGAAGGGATACCTGGCTTAAAACCTCTTTCAGATGGGACAAGAGGAGCATATTAATTCTCACCTCTGTGTCTTGGGAAGGCTGCAGCCGCTGGGATGTTGGATGAAGCAACCCTGGCTTAGGCATCTCATACCAGCAATCCTAAATGAAGGGAAGTATCTCCTTGCAGTCTGGAAGGAGGCTTTGAAAGCCCCTACATTTCTCTTTGGCTCCCCAAGCAGCCTGGCAGCTCTCCTGGAGTTTGCTGGTGTTGTGTCATGTACCTTGTCATGACCACGACTGTCACATCTCCCCTTTGGGACCCCTTCCCGTGTCTCCTGAGGGAATGTCAGCACCAGGACCAGACAAATACACGATACAAGTCTCCAAAATAGCTCTTGGCTGCCCCACATAGGAACTGGCTGGCTGAGTTCATGGAAAGATACCCACACCTATTTCTGTCCATGTGGGATAAAGTGTGACAGTGACAGGAGCTCCAGCTGATCACATGCCTGAGAGGCATGGCTGGTGTTTTGCCCCACTGTGGAAATATCATGTAAAAAGAGCAGGTGACAGATCTCAGCATGTTATCTTCCCTGTGTGTTTGTTTGGTTTGGTTTGGTTTGTTTTAATGAGGACTCTTTTAAATGATTAACTCTTCACTAAGTTAGCGATGGAGTTAAGAGCAGATACAGCTGCAGCTCCCCTGAACTAACACACAGGCACAATCTAAATATGAGGGCTGAAGCATGAGACTGCTTTCTCAAATATTTGGGAAGTTTTACACTTTACCTTGTTACAGCCCATCAGAGGCATTGTGGCCTGGGCAAGGTGAACGAGAGGGAACATACGGAGAGCAACCACCCCAGCCAGGTGCCTCCCAGAAGATACTGAAGTCTCAGCTGGACTGGCTGGTGTATTTGAGAGATGCTGTAGCAAAAGCCACATTTGAGAGCTGGCTGGGGCTTGTTACACATTCAGGAGCTGCTTTAGTCCCCTCCTGTCCTGGTGCTTCCCAAGCCTGACATTTTCCAGCAGCAGTGTGTCTACCTGTATCAATGTTAGGGAATACTGCCACAATCTTAAGTTGCCTGATGGGCCAAAAATCCCATTTGGATTGTTGCAAAGGTTTTATATATAGAAAAAAAGTTAAAAAATAAATTAATTATAGGTCCTTCACATATATGAATTTCTATTAAACAGAGTTAACTTGGATACACAGTGCCCCTGTATGTCCAGTTTTGATTTACAGAAAATGTACAGGATCTAGACACTTGGTAACAGGAATGATTTCTATGCAATTCAACTTGTAGGAGACATTTTTAATGTTCCCTGGTGATTTACAAATCAGCTCTAATAGGCTGAGAAGAAAAAATTTGTATTATTGCCTTTACCTTCCCACCCTGAGAAGTCCCTCCTGGAATTTGAAGGTTGATTTGACCTCCTTTCTTTCTTAACTCATGTATCACATGATATAAAAAAAAATCTGTCATCAGACCTTTTCTAAGCCCTCTGTTGATGAAGTGTGAGCCAGAGCCACTTCCATGGAGCTAATGGCTTCACGGGGCTGACAGGAGCACAGGTCAGAAACATATTTGGGTCAGGAAGGGGCTGTTTGCTTTGGATGCTGCCCAGACATTTCTAAATGAGCCACATGCAACTGAATCACCTTCACTGATGCACTACAGGGAGCCTCACAGCCACCAAGGAGATGGAGGGAAATACAAGATTCTATATAGAATAGAAAAATCATGTAAAGCCTGAATGAGGAAAATATCATCTTCATACAGCTGGCTTTCAGAGGGCTTTCATACTTTACGTGGATGGTGGCCCCACGTTCCTCATGCTGTGACAGTGCAAAAGAAAACCTGTCACTGTTAAAACAAACAAAAAAACCAAACAAACAAAAAACCCCAACCAAACTAACAAAAGTTTCATAGCCAGCAGCTTCATCGAGAAGATAAATGAGAGCAGAGCTTCAAGACTCAGTGTGGTATCAGGGTTAAGCACACTGGCAGATCAGCCCCATGGAGTGCTCAGTGGGCCCCACACTGTAATACTCTGAGTGTACAGTCAGCTGGCTATAGGGAGCTGTATGTATACAGTGAGACAAGCTGCCATCAGCAGACTTCTTTGTTTTTCGTGCACTCACAGACCAACCTGTACCCAGCTGGCAGGTCCTTCAGCCAGAATCAGCACTGGGACCCCCCTGGGCAACCCCAACTCTCACCAGACAGCCCCTCCTGGTGTTGGGAATGGATCAGCTGCTGCACTCTGAGGAGCTGCCAGTGCTGTTCCCAGTGCTGTTTCCAGCCACTGGCTGCTTATCCATGGTTTTGGGGTTTTTTTGCCAATTAGCTTTTTTGTTTCATGTGCCCTGCCAACTGCGCACAGAGATTGGTTACTGAGCTCCCGTGGTGCCTTTGTCCCCTTTTGTCCTACTAATTGGACTTCACCCTGTCCCCTTTTTTCTGCTTTACACCTCTGCAATGCCAGATAAGCCTCAAGCTGGCACTTCCAACCTTTCCCCACCCAAGATTTTATTTCTTTTTGTCTGTTAGAGAGAGGCTCAGAGTAAATCAATGGTGGATGAGCTATAGGTTGGGTCCTGCTGCTAGGTTCAGCTGCAGTCCTGGTACATCACCCTAGATCTGGTAACGTGTTTTAGGGTAACTTGCTTCCCCTGCCCAGTCCTCTCAGCTGCCTGCATGATTAGCTCTGGAGGTTAGAGGGGTCTTGATCTAGTTCATGGGTAGCAACATAGTACATTTTTTCAAGTTGTCTGGATTTTGCAATAGTTCCTTAGCAGTCAAAAATAGGAAAGGACTGAGTAGTTTTGCAGCTGAGATTGTTTTTTTCAAGAGAAAATGATTAGTCCTTCCTCCTGTCTTGCCCTGCTCCCTTATTTCCCTGCTGTCTCCCCTTTCCTGGACATACCTTCAGGAACACCATGTTTCTTGCTGACCCCCCGACTACCTGCACTGAGTCAGATATTTTGACTTGTAACTGAAAAGTAAAATTACTGGAAAGAGAATTGGTTCTACCCTGGCTCAAACCAGGACACTTCCCTGAGCTAGGGACAGCAAAATTTTTCCTGTCAAGGCATCCAGAAATTTCGTTCTTATTCCAGGCTTAGACCAAGCATTCGAAGTAGGGCATCAGAGCAAGCTGCTACACCCACACTTTTATTTAAAAATACATCAGGAAAGGTTTGCACTTGAGACACCCCCGGGAGTGAACGCCCGGCTCCTGCTGAGTGCCAGCAGGAAACAGAGCTGGGAGGCTCAGGAGCCACCACCTCTGAGGCTGGAAACCACCAGTGAGGTGTCTACAGTTGAAAAATCCTCTTGAGGGATCTGGAAATCTTCAGGCTATGATCTGAGCTGAAAATAGGGGAAGTTCTTGTCTGTATATCAGGGGCTGGTTCCTTCCTGCCTCCCTGCATGGATAAAGGGCTCTTGACTCCCTGTTTCAAGGACTTGGTCCATCATGCAGCCTGATGGTCTGACTCACCGACCAACACACATCTCCAGGACAGGCAAGGAAGTCCTTCAGGGCTGTTGAGCATTTCTGTTTCCACAGCCTCATTTTCCTGTAGATGATGGCAGCTACCCAAAGGTTTTTTTGCTTTGTGCAAAGCTACAGCTTCCCTGACTCCTGGTGGTGACAACAGCTGGTCTGGAGCCATGGTGCTGATGCTTCACCATCCTGGTGGGCAGCCTCTCACCAGCCATGGGCTGGCAGGCAGCAGAGCTGGCAGCTGGGGCTCAGGAGGGGCATTTGGGAGCTGCCCGTGGTTACAGGTTCAGCAGGGGCTGTGGCTGCTGCTTCACAAGGAGGCAGGAGTCCACCTCTCAGCTGAGTTGGCAGCATCTTCTGGGAGACTCCTGCTGCGTTTCTGTTATCACAATTAACCTCTGATTAGTTAAAGAAAAATGCAGTCTGGCACACTAGCCAGGAAAGGTTTCCAGTCACGTTTTATTCCACCCAAGAATTGCAGGAATACTCATTGTTTGCACTGTGCTATATACACTTACAAAACAGTGTTTAAAACCAGAGGAAATTAGCCAGGCACGAGGTCTTCTGCTAACTGGCATGTGTTTTTCTTCCTTTTAGTCCACCGTGGGATTTATTGCCTTAGTAATCAGCACTCTGCACACCCTCACGTATGGATGGTCGAGGGCATTTGATGAGAACCAGTACAAATTCTACCTGCCTCCAACCTACACCCTCACCCTGCTTGTCCCATGTACTGTGATCCTAGCAAAAGTCATCTTCAGTTTGCCCTGCATCCAGCACAGACTTCTGCGAATCAGGAGGGGCTGGGAGAAGGGGAGATACGTGAAGTTTGTTCTGCCCAGCACGACGGGGGAATATTCAAGCGGGGAGACCTCCAGCAATGTCTGATAGAGCACATCCCCCACCAGCCCAGCTGTGGCAGAAGATTTCAAAGCACTATCAACATTTCTATAAAGGTGTTTCTTTTTCTTAAATATATGTATGTTTTGGTAGGATTGTATTATGGGTAAATAATAAAATATGGTGACTTTAGAAAATGGATGACCATGAAACTAGTTTAGACAGAAGTAGTTAAATTATATTGCTGATTTGCTAGAACAATTATTGCCTTAAAAATGACTGTGAAAGCCAAGCTAGCAGTAAATGGGAAACTGATGGACTCTGTTAGTCAGATCAGTCACTGAGGTGCTGACTGGCAGCTCCCTGGACTGTTCCTTCTCGGTTGCTTCCCTAGCTGCTCTCATAAATTTCAATGCTTTTTCTTTTTCATTTTAATATGAAGCAGCACAGATTTTCTGGGTTTTATGGCAGCAAAGGTATTATGCCTTTTGAGTGTCTGGATCCATCCAGGCAGTGAGGTTTTAGAAAGATGAATTCTCTCTGGTTTTGGTCTCCTAAATGAACTCTATGAACAAGTAAGCAATATCCATGCCATGTAGCAGCTGCAGATTTTACTAAGAGCATCCAAACCTGACAGCAAGTACAAGTATCCCAGTTGTCTCAGATGCACTTCTGGCCCTGTAGGCTGTGGCCTGGTGCACATTTATAAGCTACAGAAATAAAGCACCTTTTCCAGGAGCATTTGAAGAGGGGGATGTCCCTAACATCACGTCTGCTCTTCAATGCTGCCTCTGAGATGAAAACTGCTGCTGCTGCGTGTTCTCTGTTTTATTAAGCCAAAGTTTCAAGCAGTATTTGATGGAAACAGAGTGAAGATAATTAGAGGAAAGACAGGCTGCTTCACAAATTTACATGGATAAAACCAATGCTTTCCAGCTGGCCTTACCTCAAATAATAGGATGAAGCTTTTAGAAAATATTGTCACCTGGACACGCCCATTTACACACACAAAGCTGCAGGTCTAAACCCATTGGTTTCAGTAGCAATGATAAGATCTTCAAATGGTCTGGCAAAGTGAGTTTTGACCACAATGTGAAAATACAGCAACTGTAGAATTTGAGCACAGTCGTTGCCTTGCACCTTAAGAAGTAATTTGCCAGATCACAAAGCAAGTATCAAGTGTTCTTCTGACTTCACACCCTCTTTGGACAAGGTACAGGGCAATGAAGATTTCTGTCCTAATTTCATTTTCCATCTGTCACTTTCTATCCCTTCAAGCTTTTGCTCTGTATCAAAATAGTTTTCTAGGTTTTGGACATCCAAATCACCAGAGAATGGACAGCCATCCACCAAGGCTCAGTTAAAGCAAGTAATCAGGATGATTCAAGACAACTACCTCAGTAAGGTCAGACACAAGGACATGACTTGAATAGCTCATTTTCTTACACTTAAGTAAAAGACCCCACTCAGTGTTCAGTATTGCTTTGAAAAACAACAGCTGTCAGCATCAAATGAGGTCTGGACTGTGGGATAAGAAAGTACTTGTCAGGAGACCAGTTAATATAAATGACAGGGGAGCAGTGATCAATTCTGAGGCACAGAAATCCATCTACAAGGCAGCATTTCTTCTGTAACCTGGATGATTTCTACATGGACAGAGGAGCTTAAGAACTCCCTGTTTACCTCAGCTAACTACAGTGAGTAATATTCTCCAAATATTACATGGTGCCAGTGCTGATCCTGAGGGATTTCAGTTCTTGCCTAAGGCTTATGATGAAGTCTCCAAACACCATGTCTTGTCACCAAATAGAAATGAATCAGCCAGAAGGAAATACCCAGATTTCATAATCGGTTGATCTATTTTTTTTTTTTTTTTTTTTTTTTTTTTGGCAACATGAGGGAACTACCATTCTTTCATTCAGAAAGCTGCATTCAGCTTTCCCCATTCCACCTCCACAGCCCAGCCCAGCCCAAATCACTCTCCAAGCAGATTGATTGCCCAGCACTATTTATTTGTCTTTGAAGGGTGGGTAAAGTTTTCACATGGATTTGAGACAGTTTCACCTGAGTATAATTCCACCCATGCCAGTGGGTTTTCATTGAGGGAAAACAGTTCAGCAAGCATGTTCTTTTAGTCTTCTTCCATTTCACCATTAAGCAAAGTCAACATAAAGGCATCAGTTTACACAATTTCTGGTTACAGTAGTGTATTCTGATGCCTCTTTTTTCCACTTTAGCTTTTTTTTTTTTTTTTTTTTTTTACATCAGGCAAGACTACTGCCTGGTGATAAAAAAAAGAAAAGAGAAAAGCATTAGGATGCAGGGAAAGAACATCATTACGGAGGGTTGCAGACTCTGCCTTCATGGGGAAGGTGTGGTTTTATTGTGAATTGCTGCAGAGTTAAAGACTTCACCTTTCTGCCCAGCAGAAGTAAGGTTTGCACCTTTGCTTTGTTTGCTTGTCTTTCACACCCACATATCCTTACCCATCACTGGCAAAGGGACAGTTTTCATGAGCAGTAGAGTCAGGCACCCAGAGCTACCTGAGGAGCTGGCTCTGTTAGTGAGTCCCTGTGGTGCTTTTTAGGTGGACACAAGCCCAGATGAACAAACAAGCCAGCTCAAAATCCCCACAGTTGCTAAAAAAACCAAACCAAAACAAAAAAATACTGGCCAAGTGCTCCAGGGTTGCCTGTGCCAATGTACTGTCCAGCCAGTCACTGTCCCTTTTAAAGACTGAAATCTGTTCCTGTAAATGCAGAAGAGCATTTCAGATGGTGCCCTCTGTAGGCATCAGGTTCTTAAAACTTGGACACAATAGCCTGAGTGATTTCTGATGATTTTGGAATGGTGAAAAGTACTTTGATGAATTTTTCAGTTATCTTTCTTACACTTTTTTTTTTTTTTTATGTGGACAGGGAGTTTAGTGAGGTTAGCTTAAAATTTAGCAGTTAACTGGTTTTGTACTTGGAGTTGCTCTGTATATTTGTACACACACACACACACACGTATATATTCTGGAATATAAATCCTTTATATTTTTATTTTCTGTATTGCCAACTCTGTGCCTCTGGAATATGTAAAAAACAACTGAAAAGCTGTAAGAAGCCAGTTTTGATCACTGGCATCTGTAGTTATATAAAAGATATTCTGAACAGGTCCATATAATTAAATCTGAACTTCTTTGAGTCTTTTTTCCATCCTCCCCATAAACAATACCATTACTCTAACAGCAGTAGTAGTGTAATTATCTAGAATTTAACCACTAGGAAATAAAATACACTACAGACAGCAGATGGTAGAGTCTTGTTATCAAGGCAATAAGTGAAAATGAGCATTGCTGTGATCCGTGGTGCCAGGGCCTCAATTACTCAGCTTCTGTGCATGTAGGAGGGCACAAGTGTGTAGACACTCATTTCATTGCAGGAGGCTCCTGATGCTGCATAGCACTTGTAGCACAGGATCAAAGAAGCTTAAGCCACTAAAGAAAAAGTGCAATTGGTCCAAACCTGAAGACAGTTCCAGATGAGGGTTTACAGGACTGAAAAGAAAAAGGGAATTTTAATACTATCAATTTGTTCTCTGTTTCTTAAGTCCATTCTTCATAGAAGTGGCATGCCCGATCAACCAACTTCTGGATCTGCAGCACTGCATTTTAAAGAGCTAATTTGTAAGTTGATTTTAATGAGTTCATTTAAATTCCTGGGTTGAAGATTAACCTCTGCAGGTACAGTTCTGTTACTCATTCTGTTTTATAATGCAAGGCTTTCAACAGTGCAATTGGATTTTTGCTCTTCAGGGATTTACTTACAAAGTGACATATCAAGCAACAATTAAATCTTTAGGGGGATGCACTTGCTTGAGCCCCTTTATGCAGCCTCTCCAAGATGGCCAAGCAGCTGCATGATCTGCAGCAACCAGCAACAGAAGTCTGGTTTTACTCTTGAGCCCAAAATTTCATGCACTGAGCTACTGGGATCTGCGGACTGTGCCTTAGGTTTGAGGAACGAGATTTGTTACACCAGGACAGTTTCCTTTTAGTCTGCCTTCATAAACAGCAGCAGCAGTTTTGCAGAATTCCTGAGCAAGGTTTCTTAGTGCAAGACAGAGCCATGCTTGTTTTAAAACTGAGCATACAATATCCAGGAGGAAGATAGAGAATAGAGGCAGCTCTTGTTAGCAGAGTGTGTGCAGGACTTTCCTAATCAAAGACTAAAAATATCTGTTGTGTGTGGCCAGGAGGATCACATATTACAAGCCAGTGTTACAGTAACCTTTCAAAGACTCAAAGTGGCACTACTGCAGTCCTCCTAGAAAGATAATCTGCTTTAGATTTAGAAACCTCAGCACTGGAGGATCACTACAGCTGCTGTTCAGCTGGTAAGTTACTCTTCTTATCTGTTTCCCATATCTGATGTGCAATCAGCCAGCTTCAGCTGCTGCTGTGGCAAGCCAGCCTGCCAGCTGGAAGAGCTGCCTACAATCAGATGTCTGCCTCCAGTAGGCAGATGCTCTAGAAAACAAAGTTGCTGTGCAAGATCCAGGTCTGCTTTCTGTGTTTATTTGACTAGGGAGGGGGGGAAATGTGAAGAAATGGCCAGGATACTAACTGCTAGGATATAGGGCTTTCATTTCTAGGCTGCTGCTTGGACTCTAAAACCAGTTGTTGTCTTCCAGTTGGACAGACATGCATAAAGCCAAAGATGTGACCTCAAAGTAGTATAAAAGATACCACATCTTCCATTTTACAAAACCTCAGTTCATTGAAAAGAGTCTTCCCAAACTGGCCTTACAGACTATGTTCCCTGGGCTTCAGGTTAGAAAGCAAGAATTAAACGTTCCCAAGATACAGGATGACAGCAGACAGCAGCAGTTCTTACACTACTTGCTGGCCTTCCTGGTACACAATACTGTAATCCACCTGGCAGAAAGCAGCAATGGACATACAAAGATAAAATTCTACATTAATCTGTCATACTGAGCTCTTGAATGTGTTCACTACCAGCTGAATCTCCCACTCTTCTGACTAGCTGCTTTCAGTCCACCACAAAGGGAAGAATCTATTGCTACCAGAGAGAGAGGATGCTAGCAAACAAACTGTACAATCCACATCTGATCAAAAATACTATAACTTTATGTAATACTATATATAACTTTATATAATACTATAATACTTTAACAGGCAGATGAAAGTTCTCTGTCCCATCCTCTCTCCCATTGCATCACCAGCCCACACACCCACCCCAGCTCCTTGCCATGTGCCAGGCATGCCATGCTTCAAGACAAGGTCCTGGTCCCCAGCTAAGCAGAACTGGGTGCTGTGCAGAAAGAAGGGAGAATAACACCTCCCAAACAACCTGCAGCACCATGCTGGCTGCCCCCATGCACACAGCAGTCTTCCCCTGCAGACTGCACAGCTGGACCCTCCCATGCATCACCTCTGGATTGTGAATGGTGTTTGAGGGTTGGAAGTGATAGTTTGCAATCAATAAGCAATCAGTCAGCAAGCTGGGGTAAACCCCTACCCTGACACCAGTGCTGTGAGGCTACAAGGAACTAAAGTAGCCCAATCAGAAGGAAGGAAGGATTTTGGTCACCCAGGCTCTACCAGTCATTTAACTTCCCCCTCTTTGATAGTCTCCCTGGCACCTGCAAGCTTGCTGACAGGAAAAGTGTCAGGAATGCCAGCAGGAAGTTCATCACACCTTGTCCCTGTGCAACAATTCAGATTTACCCTTTTAACCAGGCAGCATCTATGCACAGCTCAATGACTGACACCATAAAGCTGTGCACAGCACTTGGGTTTGGGCTCTGAAACTCATATCCCAGCTCAGCTCCTCACAGCTCAAAAAGCGTGGCCAAGAGGACAGGTTCTCCTCAGCCCCTGCTCTACAAAGAAGAAAGAGTAGGAGCTTAGGGTCAGAAGCATGGAGGATACATTTATTGTGTGTTTAAGCTGCGTTGCTGAAGATGTTTTGCTCTGCTTTGCACCTGTGCCTGTTCTGGGTGGTTCTCCTTGTGTTATAAAAAAAAAAAATAATAGGCATACTTAAAGTGTACTTCACAAAACCTCAGCAAATTAACACTGATCTTTTCCAGACAATTCTTCAAATGGATGTTCTGCAAATGCCACCTCACAGCATGCAGAGATTTAGATGTGCTGGAACTGGCTCCACAAAGGATGCTCTCTAACACGAGGAATCCAAGCACCGATACCACTTCAATTTGCCGCTTTTTGACTTTAATACAAAAATAAATACTTTCTGCAAGAAAGGCTTCAGCTTTCATCACCAGAACCCTTGTACAGACTTTGCAGGCTAAACCAATCCACAGATAAGCACTCCTCGTAAACATGACATATTTCTTGGCTTACACAGGTTCTGGAGAATGAAAGAACAGGCTGTGCTGACATCTGGTGGCTTTGTCTGCAGACAAAGACAGTTCATGGCACGGAGTCTTCACTTTTTGCTACTTCAGTACTTTTTTTTTTTTTTTTTTCCTGATGTAACTTATATCTTTTCCTTCCAAGATACAAAGCATTATGATAAAAACATTTTTGTTTCACTGGCCAGTGGACAGGGATGTCCTATGCAAATCCTCCTGTAAAGCAAAAAAATATTCTTTGTTGTTCAGTATTACCAACAGTTTTAAAAATTGCTTTATTTCAAAGCATGTTTCTTCACTAATTAAAAATAAATAAACCCACTGACTGCCACAGGAGACGCTGGTATTGTGTATCAGATGAGGTGCAAACCCAACCTTTAAAGCACCAAAGAGGTGGCAGACAACAAGAAGTAAAAGGAAGTGGCTGGGAAAACATACAAGGATGTGTCTGTTTCTCTAGCTCAGTAGGAAAGTAGGCAGAAAAAGAAATAGAATAGAAAAGTCAATATCCTGATAATATGAAAAGTAGCAAAGTTGTCTCCTGGGCATCTTTGCTTGACTCATTAATCATTTGCAAATCTGTGCCAAGAAGTACTTGGAAGGAAGCTGAGTCCAAACTGTCCAATAAGAACAAGTGTGCACTTGCCTGGAGTATTTGTCTCCAGCCAGCTGAAGTTCCTCTGAAACCATCAGTCATATGAGACCATGAATGACTATTGCATGTCCTGGTTTTTCATTCCTAATCTCTGGATACTCAGGATTTCTGTGGCTGTTAGCTTCCAAGGACAGGATCCATGGAAGTTCTCTCATGGCTGTGGTAACTCTTGGACTGTTACCTGCAAGTTCGTTTTTAAGTCAATCATCTGTCAGGGAATGTGCTGAATTCTTCCAGAGAATGAAAGTGAAACACCTCAGCTTGCAACTGGATCACCTTTAAGACAGAGTGTTTACATCAGAAAAAGCAGCTCCCCAGGTTTAAGAGCAGTGCATAGCAGATCTTTGAGGACTCCTGTATTTTTGGTGTCAACATTAAGCTTCCCAACCTATGTCAGCAGTGTCTGAGCTCTTGCTTCTTCAAGAGGCAACATAACTACCCCTGGACAGAAAAATACACAAATCCACAAAAACTGCTGCATGTAGTGTTAAGGGACAAAGCCAGAAAAAAACAAGATGTCTGTTCCAGCATCTTATGAGTTCAATTCCAAAAAATTATTAAAATGCACCAGTTTTATTCTTTTACTGCTATAAAAAGCAGCACTGCTCCAGCATTTCTGTGCTCAGTGTTGTACGTGCAAAATTTTGCATGCTTATTTAGTTACATTTTTGCCTCTTCTTCCTCTTCATGATAATTCCTTTCCTAATTCCAATTTTCTTTCTTCTTCTTTAGGAGATATTCTCCTAACCCCTAACCAAAATTCCACTCTCTGAAGTGATTCTTTTTTTTCCCAAGAAATACTGAAGCCCTACACAACACCCTTGTCTTCCATTGGGATTGCCCTTCCCCACCACAGCCCTTTAATGCAGAAGTTCTACAGGTCTGCAGCATCCACTCTGGATGCTGTTCTTTTTGTTAAAAAAAAAAAAAAAAAAAAGCCTGGTGAAAGGCTTCAAGGACATCACACTGAAAGATTAATCCTTATTACCTCATGATGTCTGAAAACACTAGCAAAGCTATATGACTTATCAGATATCTCACTCCTTAGTAATTTATTAGCCAGTGTTCATAGAGTTCCTTCAGTACTCAACAATTCTGAAATCCAGTCTACTTTAACACCTGGCTTATCATATTCCACTGAAAAATGTTGGAACAGCATCTATCTAAACAAGTTCTCAGTTATTAATTATGGCTGCTGTGGGATTTATTTATAAGAAGCATTATTAGAGGTCCAATTAAGAAAAAAACAAACAAACAAAAAAACCCCAAAACAAAACAAAAAACAAAAAACAAAAAAAAACACAAAAAAAACCCAAAACAGGGTAGAAAACCACTTCAGGAAGAATCCTGTTCCCAAGCATGGCCACTGAGAGCATTACAAAAAGCTCTACTGTGCTGCTACAGAAAGGAGCCAGTGAAATGCCACAGCCAGAGCAAACTGAGCTCATGGAGCAGCAGTTTAACTCTTCCCTTGGAAAGTGAAGCTAATCTGGAGTGCCAGACACAGCATTCGTGAATATTTGCATTAAAGCATTTATCATTTTCTCACTGATGCTGTAGAATTGTTCTTTCACTGTGCCACACTCAATGTGGCACCAAACATTTGTAACTGTACTAGCCCAAAAAGGCCAGTTGTTAAATTCTGGTGATTCTTTCAAACACAAATGTCTTAAGAGAAAAGGGATCATAAAACCAATCCAAATCTGCCTGAAAGGACTGGAGACCAGAACCACAGAACAGGAGGACAGCAGGTAATAGCAACAGAAAGGCAGCCTGGACACAAAGAGGAGGCAAGTGGTAAGTTCTCCCCACAAATTAATAAGGATATGCAGACCAGCACCTAAATCCCAAGAGAACACAGATGATTTCAGGGACAGAGGACTTCTTACAAGATAAAGAAACAATCACCATTTTAATTGCAGATGACAAAGTGCAAGACTACTGTAACAAGCCAATAAAACTCTGTTTGAAGCAAAGCTGTTGGTGAGTAAGACCAGGTACCAAAATCAGTGTAAACCAAAGAACTGTCAGAAAGGATGAAGATAATGAGGTGGGAACAGTCCTTGGCCCTACATCTAAAGTGAAAGGAACTTTTATTTAGATACTTTGGAAATCACACATCTGCTTTCACAAGTACACGTCCATATTAGAAAAAAAATAAATCATCAAAGCTCTAGGAAACAGTAAGCTTACTTCTCTAGAAAGTCTCTTGTGGAAATAGCATTGTCAGCTGTCACCCAGAGTTGAGAGTAAATGTGTGAGTCTAAAGCAATTGCACGTGAGTCTCATTTGATTTAGCAGAGCCTATACCCAAAAAGCAAGCTAAAGCAGAAAGCCAGCATAACTTCTGTTTCAGTGAAGAGAGGCTTAAAGCCACAGTGTCCCATCTTGGTATCCCCTAAAAAGCCATTTCATAAACAGTATCTACCTAAAGGTACTCGATTGGGTGTCTGATTACTTTTTCTTATTCTTGACTTGGTTAATATAGTAGAAAAGCCAGGAATTACCAAGAACAAACATATAGTAATGGAGTATTCACTCTCTACAACTCCCTGAAAGGAGGTTGGAGCTGGGGGGGGTTGGTCTCTTTTCCCAGGCAACTCTCAGCAAGACAAGAGGGCACAAGAGGTCTCAAGTTGTGCCAGGGGAGGTTTAGGTTGGACATTAGAAAGAATTTCTTTACGGAGAGGGTGATCAGACATTGGAATGGGCTGCCCCGGGAAGTGGTGGATTCTCCATCCCTGGAGATATTTAAAAAGAGACCCAGTGCCATGGGCTGGGAACTACAGCAGGAGTGGATCAAGGGTTGGACTTGATGATCTCTGGGGTCCCTTCCAACCCAGCCAATTCTATGATTCTATGATCCTATTTGGGTATTAGAAAGCAGGAAAGAATCAGTTCTAGTCTTGAAGACATGTGGCTTGCAGACTGGGCCTCTCCTCACAAAAATGCAACCATTCAGGTTTATTCTTAAAACTGAAACCATGAGCTCTGATGCCATTTGGAAACATGCCCAGTCCCTATTTATGCAGACTGATGTCCTGGCAGAACTTGGGCTGCTACCTCTTACATGAAGGTGTCTCCATGAAGTAAAGCTAGAAACAGGGGACCTGATTCTTTAACATAAAAGCCTCCCAATAGTTGTTGTCCCTTTCAGCATGCTAAAGAGGGCTGGAAGAGAACATAAAGGAAAGCATTCACCAGTGAAGGGTGTGAAACACTTGCCAGTCTGCACATTTAAACAAAAGAGACCAAACATTAAACGAGAGAAGTAAAGCTATGACTTGAAAAAGAGAGATTTGCTTCTCCAGCTCTCTGAAATACCTAGAGATTTGGTCATAAAATGTTTTCATTCTCATAAAAAGTTAGCACTGTGATGGCATTTTACTGTGCATTGTATAACCTCCATATGCAGCTAATGTCTGCTGCAGGATCACACCAGGAATGTGTGTCACAGGTCCCATTACACTGCCTGCATCCTAAGAGGCAAGCAAAGCAAAAGGAAATGCAAGAAAGAAAAATGGTCATTTATGTCCCCAGTTTTCCCTCTCTCAGTCTTAGCATATTGACAGAAGTTAATTTCAATAGGAAGGGAATTGCACTGTTTGCAAAGCAATCCTCTAGGATTTATTGATCTTTAAGAAAAATCTCATTAAGCAGAATAAGGAAAATTTACAAGTAAGGGAAAACAAAACAATCTCTTGGGATCTTTACCAGGCCGAAACAGGATTAGCTTTGTAGTTTCTGTAATCTTCCTCACAGAAGAATGCTAATTCGGTCTCATTTGCTAGAACAAATAAAAAAATTAAATATTTAGCACACCAGTAAATGAACCACCTAACAGGCAGCTACTTGGAATTTTACAAGACAGTTGGCAACTTCTTGGTCAAAGACAATTACAGATCAGCACACACTTCCCCCTCCCCCCCCCCCCGCTCATATTTTTGCTGAACAGATTCCAGTATTAAAGATGTTGTTAACAAAAATAAAAACAACACCAAGAACCTGAATATAAGGAAGTAAATATGTACACAAGACCCCATAAGATTTGTTTAACAGAGCCTTCAGATTTGTTTGTATAAGCATTCAGCAAATTAAGTGATTGCATTTCTAACACCTTCGAATACTGGAAAAATAATGCAGGTTTTTTGTATGTGTGTGCATTTCTGTTAGGAAAGGGGAAAAGAAACTATTTTTTCCATTAAATTAGCCTGTAGGTATAATAATTTAATACTTAGAGGATGAGTAGAATATTTTACAGATCACTTTACATTCTCCCTCATGACCCATCAAAATATGTGTCTGAAGAAGTTAATTTTTTGCCCTGCTGATGGTTAATTCATGAGGCTTCAACAATATGCAAAGTGAAAGACACAAATTGGCTTCTCCAGCAATACCTTCAAATACCTCTAATTATTCACAGGGGATATGGCAGAGCTAAAGGACCCACAAAGGTTCAGAGCAGTCACAATTCTTTCAACCCAGTAGGTCAAGGACTTCCTCTTCTAAAACATTAAGTCAGCAACATTACTAATTCAGAACAGAGACAAATCTGATGGAAAGCCTTCACAATTATTCAACATGGAATTCTTTAAGGTGCTGTGCCAATAGTTCCATGTTTGCTTTTTAAATTAAACCTGAAGTTAATGAAGTCTGCCTGTCTTGTTAAAAAAAAAAAAAGCAGAAGGGTTTTTAGAAAACAGACAAGACTTAGCAATGAATACTGAATTGTTTATTAACATTGTTTGTTAATACACACTCTGCTTAAAAAAAAAAAGAAAACAAACAAATGAAAACCAACCAACCAAATTAAAAGAACAGGGAAGCATTAACTTTGCTGACCAGATAATAACTGTAATAATAATCTAATAATCACTGCCACAGAGGCTTTCCTGAGGATACTATCTAATGGCCTCATAATTTATAACTCTCTGGTCCAACCCTGTAAAGTGCCAAGGGCAATCAACAGCAGCTTAGAAAAAATGTTCTGTGTGTCCCAGAACTTCCCACATTTTCTAATGGCAATTCTGTTTTATTCTGGTAAATCTTGTCAAGACTAGATATGGGAAAAATCTAGCACGTCAATAGGACATGTTAGAATCAATCTTCTTGCTGATTGAAGTGAAACTGTACAAAATGAGGACTAGGGGTGTATGCTGTCACGCTACACTTCTTGTTGAAGAGAAAAAGGAAAACCTTTAAGATTTACTAGAAAGACCCCACTTCTAACTTAGCTAATTTTCGTATCAAAATTCAAAATGGAGTAAGGACATCCTGCATTTTACAAAGTAACAGGTTCTCTTTCCTATCACAAACACTCACTATATACTAATGACTAACTGCTGCAAATTATTCTGAAAAAAATAAAAGCAGTTTTAAATGGTTTCCTGCCCTGAACAAGCCACCTCTCTCTTTGTACTGAGACACAGAACAGGCTGCCCCATTCCAGCTTCCTTTCACTAGAACATTTACTCTGGTATTTTGACACCTTTTTCAAAATCACATCCAAGTATTCCACTGCCATAGCTACAAACCTACTTTCAAAGATGGATAATACCTACACGTATTTATCAATACCTTTTTGAAAGAAGCCAGCTATGGAAAATGTTCTTCCTAATCCAACATTTAGCACTGTCATCAGTCCCTCTCCTGCACTGCCTCTTATGCCCTAGGTACATAAAAACCATGCTTAACTCAATCTGCTAATGAAATTACAAATCTATAAGACTTGAGTGCCAATAATCCTCCTTCCTGAGTCCTCTTTTTTTTTCCTCCAGGTAAAAAGACCTGGTTTAGTACAAAGAGACAGAAAATAACTATCATCTGTGTTACAGGAACACCCAGAAACCTTTAGCAAAGTTCACTGAAGGCAGTTGCAGTGCACCCCAGAGAAAAATATCAGAGAGATCTCAAGTCACTTAAAACCAGAGAAGAAATTGCAAGAAATTAAAGAGCCAAGAAATCTACGAGAAAGAATTTCCATTCAATAGCTGGGGAGCAATCAGAGGGCATGAGGAACAGGAGGGAGCTTTCTCTGCAACACCCCTGCACTTAAGAGCCAGGCAGTTAAGCTCTCCAGCTAGGCAAATCAGATTCAAATGAGATGATGTCCATATCAAGGTGGAATGCAACTACATCCCTGAAGTACCCTGCTGCCACAAAGTCATTCAGCCACATTTATGAGAAGCCCAAAGGACATCCAAGGACCATCAATTTTATCATGACAGACATTTCTTTACATTATTACCAAAAGACATGCCCTATATGTAGTCCCCCTGTCAAAATGTGAGAAATCAGGTCAAGTTTCAGCTCTTTGCTATGTTCAGCACATTCTCTAAATGATACTGCTGGAGCTTTCCTGAGCAAACTGGCTATCAGGCACTGTATGCTGCACATTAAACAAATCTAATCTTATTTCATTATTCCATGCTGGTTCCACAACTTACATTTCTAACCAAAACATCAGTTTAAATGTTACTGATAAGACTAAGCAGACACGGTACTAATAACCTATCTGTCAATCATTTAAAATTACTCTCAGCAGAATTATAAGCATACCCTCTAAAAATCACAATTTGCATTCTGAATATTTGGAGTGCAGATACCTGCTGCCCTCAGTCCAATGATTTGAATGTACATTATCCCCCCTTCTTCCCTGAATAATTATTAAGTAGTGTAAAGAGCATCAGGAATAGCATTTACTTTTCAGCAGGCTATCCAAACATAATCAGCCAGTTATCAGTTTAATGACAATCACAATGAACAGCACCTTCAGTCAATACAAATGTGTTCCTACCTACTCCAGCTGCTTTCAGTGTGCTGTCTTCTTTCAAAATCAGTGTCTCATCATCTTCCAAACTCACTACAAGCTCACCGGTCTACAAATCAGAGAATCAAAATAAAAAGATAAGAATAAGGATTTACTGACTGTCTCTGTCCCAGTCTTGTTTGACAGAGCAGAGATATGCCTGAATTAAAGCACTTAGAGGGGAAGAATACAGCTAGTAATTGTACCTTAGATTTGTGTGCTTGGTGAATAATCTTCATTGTATCTGAAAGAAAAGATAATATTTTCCTAAAATAAGGCTTAATAGGCAGGTAACACTGAAAGCTGGGTGAAGGACAGACAAAGAAAGGGGGGGGGGGAAGTTCTTTTCACAATTTTGTGTATTCAGTCTAAAAGAAAAGAGATGACCTTTATTTCCTAGTCCTGCAGCCTCTCTCTTAAACTAATAAATCCAACCGTAAGGTACCACATCCTATTGGGCTTGTCTACTGACTGAAATAAAATAACTAATTAATGATTGTCCCAATTGCCAGTCAAAATCTATCAATTTAAATGTCAGTTAGGGTGTTTCAACCTAACAGATTTTACACATGCAATAGGGGCAGGACAAGGAGTTAAGGTGACAGGCAGCAAGTGATTAAGACACAGTAACCTGACCACTTCAGATCATTTCTTGAAATTTTCGTTCTCATGAAGAAAGCACTCTCATAGAAATTTTCTTAAGCAAGTTCATTTTCCATGAGCATATACAGCCTCTCCTCTGTTTTATCCTACACCCTCTTCAGTAATATCTATCTCTGATATGCTGTGCAGTGTAGCATTTTGAGAAATGATGCTATGAAAAAAAAAAAAAAAAGAAATACTGCTTTCCTCTGGCAGCATGGGCAGGGCTTTGTTAACAGAAGGGAAAAAATGGTGGCAATAATATGCACTCACAAGATGAGTGCAAAGATCCTGAGGGAATGGAAGTAAGAGGATGCCCCTGCAGCACTAAAAAAAAACATCCAACAAACAAAAAAACCCCAAATAAACTCCAAGCCTTTGTGTTTGAAAAAAATCAGAATAACAAATCAATCTGTTTCCAGCAAAGAAGTAAAAATCAGTTCTATTTGTCTGCTCATTTTCTGTTCTAGTTTGCTTTTGGGTATTAAATTAACACTACTCATTGAAACAGTCTGGTAAGTGGAGGATGCAAGAAAGTTAAATATACAAGCTAAAACAACTCTCAAACTACTGAGAACGAGTATTCAGATATTCAGAAGAACAGAGATCACATGCCTATTGAGGAGTTTGTTTCCATACCACGCTGGCCCATTTTGAACATTTTATTTAAAATGTTTTTACACTTACATGTTTTTACAGAAGGCTAAAATCACTCTGTATTGCCACCACACCACAGAAGTCACTGAAAAAGCAGTCTTAGCTTGCTGCAATAACTGCAGTAATTAGGAGCAAGACACACACAAAACTGCAGCTCTTGGATCCAACAGATAAAAGCATTTCAAAAAGACCAAGCAAGCCCAGCAAAAACCTATTGAAATCATGAAACCTTTCTACCACAGCAAACACAATCCAGCCTCTGCCTGCTAGCTTCAAATTTCTCCATCTTCTTTGTCACATCCCCTTTTCTCTAGTCTTTGCTCAGTCATCCTCTGAACTATTGTCTCGATTTTACTTCTTCACTGCTTCACCAGTGGCATCCAGAAGTTTACTGGGTCTTTATCTTGGCTATTAAATGGCTTCCCTAACCCTGTTAGAGAGACAAAACTACAGTCTGTTTGCTTCCTAGCTAAAAAGCCTTATGTCCTCTCCATTGGCTTTCCTATTTCTTCCCAATTGAGTCCCACCCAATCATATTCCCAGATTTTTACCTTTCCTTTTCTAGTAACAGATGTTCCAAAACAACAGTCATCTAATCACATCCTAAGCCTGGATCAGTGAAGGATCTACCCTGTTGCTCCACATTCATGGAAAAAAGAGAAGCTGCTTATGAGACAAGCTGGCACCCTGGCTGCCATCATCAGTGAAAAGATGGCAATGACAGGGTGGGAACATGAGAAGATTGACTGAAAAGAGTTCCAGACCAAGGACAAGAATGATGCATACAAAGAAATGAAAAGAAAATGAAAGTCATGAACTTTGTGATGTGAGTTGGAGCATCAAGCCAAAAGGGGAAATGTTATGGTGTTTTTAATGATGAGAGAACAAAGTGATACTGGGTTCTAGAGAGAAGGAAGCTGAAACTGGCACAAGGTGAGACAGACAGGTCCAACTAAGATTTCTGGCACTGCCAAATGAATTAGAAGAAAAAAATCTAACTCTTAGGAGCACTATTTGTGCCAAAGTCTCACTGCCCCTTCAGCACCAAAATACAAGGAAGACAGTAAAGAACACAAGAGGTGCCAAAACCATGAACATGGATGATTCACAGCCAGAGGGGAAGGTGAAGAACTTGGCTTTGATTTCTGTGTGAAAACTTCCATGCAGCTACCACCATCCCACTAGAATTATGCCTCCACTTAACTGGTGTAACAGGTTTGAAAGCTCTGGAGTGTTTTTCACCCACATTATACCCAGTCCTACACAGCACAAACAGATGTTCAGCCACAAAATACACCTTCAAAAAAAAAAAAAATACCAATGCTCTCAGTGATGGAAAAGCAAGCAGCAGGGATAGACATGAGCAGGAATACAACTGGTAGCAGCAGTCTTCCATAGGAGCCCCTCACCTAGATATTAGGGGGAGGAAGGGCACTTCCTAAGTCAAACTTACAGTTACCTAGATTTTAAGACCTTAAATAATATATTAAAAATAATAGTAACATTCAAGTCCTTGCCACTGTAAATCTTAAGCCCTAACTTGTTTACTTGGGGTTTTTTTTCTTTCATTTTGCACTATGTTTCACCATCAGCAAAAAAAGAAAATGAAAGGGGTTTTTTTGATCGTTTTTTGTGGGGTTTTTTGTAATAGGCAAATAGTGTATTGGCATTCATATGTATTCAATAGGCTCCTCATTCAGTTCTTTGAATCACTGTAGAGGAAGGAGTTTGTCAACTCCAAGAACATGGGAGGCAGAGGATCACTTGCAGCAAAACCCCAAGGGAAGTTTCAAAATTGCCAAGTTTAGGAAAAGATACATTACTGATATCCAAGTTAACAAACCTAAGAAAGGAAGTAGTTTAGGGAAAGAAAGGAAGTAAGTTAGCCTAAATTTCACACTAGGCTGTTTTGTTTAAGAGTATATTTAAGAGCATTTATACCTACTTTAAGCCAAGTATCCCTGCTTCTATTATACTGAGTAAATTATTGAATACAGAAATCCTAAGCATTTTCTATTTATTGCCTTCAGCTCCCACTTCACCATTTTTCCTGACTTCACAATTAGTACATAGTGAAATACATAAGCACATAGAAAACAACAATTTCAAAGCATCTGAAATCACAAGCTGCTCATTAGAGTAAAATCAAAGTTAATTTTAGTCATTAGAATAAAATCAGCACTTGTAATAAAAAATAATTAAAAAACATCAGTACCAATTATTAAATAATGTATAACCATGCAGCCCGACACAAAGATTAATAGAGAGCTTCCAAATAATGGTCAAGATCTGCAGACGTGGCATAATCCCAGCTACCAGGGCTGAGTAGAGTTGCAAATTCAGGCAGGCACTGTCACCAGCTTGAGTATTCTACAGAGCTGTCTTTTAACTTTATAGAAATTGGCATAAACTATTATGTCTGCATTTTACAGTAAGTAACACAAGAAAAAAAACACCTACCATACTTGTGATTTCTGAAAGGAGGAGGAAGTCCTGTTCTTGAAGGCACATCTATTAAAATAAAAGCACAAAATTAAAACAAGGTTGTCTTATTTATTATTTATTTCCATTATTTTACTTTTCATTATTTTATGCATGCGTCCTGGACATCATTTACATCAAAATAAATCCACAACACAAGAGATTTGTTTGAGCATCAAATACTAAACCATAACCTTTAGCTCAGACTTTGTAGTTACTCCATGTCTGATTAACTTCACTGGAGCATGAAGTCCCTCTGAACAAAAGGATCCATGAGGACAGTGAGTGAATGCAATTAGGATATGATCACAGGAGTCTTATCCTTCAGAAATCTGCCAGGAACATCCTGTTACCAGTTTGCACAGCATCTCTCTTTACCTTATCCAAACAACTGACATCTGTCATTCATAACCAAATTGTTCATTAAACACAGCCATGCCAACCAGACACAGAAATGAACCCAAACTGTAGGAAATCAACTCTTTAAAATCAGGAAGTAATTTGGGTTAGAAGGGATGTTTAAATGTCTTCTAGTTTAACTCCCCTGCAGTGAGCAGGCAGATTTTCAACCACACCAGCCTGCCCAGAGCCCTGTACAACCTAACTTTGAATGTTTTCAGGGATAGGACATCTACCACCTCTCTGTGCCAGTGTAGCATTTTCAGCCACATGCAGGACAAAACCCATAAGCAACTGCAAGAACACAAACACCTTCCCTGACACCAGTGTTCCCAGTGACAACCAGGGACTTCAGCTGGAAGGCTCAGCCACTTGAGGGGTGCTTGGCAGCAAGGTGACTGAAACCATAATTTCATCAGTAATTTAACAATCAAACTCTTCCTTCAAAACAGATTGTAGTGAAAGAAGGAACACATCTCCTTTTGGACCAGGAACAGCACCTAACCATCCATCTGTGCAATGAGGCTCCAAAAAAATCTTCTTCAAGATACTAACTTTGTTTCAATAGAAAAAAAGCAAGTTTCTTAGCACTGTTTTTTATTCTGTTCTATATAACAGCAGCTGTACCATATGTTCTGAAAGTGCTTGTAGATTTCTAAAATCATCCTAAGACCTGGCCATGCCTCTCACTGTTTAGAAGCATGGTAGTTGCTGAAAACACAACACAGCTGAGAGGCCCAGGGCAACATCCCAGGAGTTGCTCAAATGTTATCAGCTCTAACAGGCTGAGACTTGTTTAAGCTGACTTCATGCAAAAAACTGAATTACATTATTCTGCACCCTTTGAATGTCTCCATTTAGAGGTGTAGAAATACACCTACAAAATGAGGATAACTCCCTGACTACTGAGCTGCTGCGTGGGCTGCTCTACATTAACTTTCAGATACACTTTCACTTTCAACCAGGCTTCTAAAACATAAAGCCCATAGATGAGTAAATCTGCACCACAAAGCTGAAGATGGAGACAGAAACTCAAAAGCAAACATGCACAGTGAGACCTTGTGGTGTCAAAAACAATTTTTCAAGATCCTCTCTTCTCACAAAGAGCAGCCAGACTTGCGTTTCCACATTCCACAGATTGGTGTATTTCCTAAGGATCAGAGGCTCACTAAATTCAACTAGTTTACTCCTATTAATTTTTTAACAGCTGCCTGACAGAACTACTCAGGGAGCCTGAGGCACCAAGCCAAACTTGGCAATGCCCTTGTCTCATTTTTACTGAAGATGGGGATTTGGGCAGAGGGAGCAATCTAACCAAATTTTGGCATGGCACATGGAACACAGAAGATCCTATTAACTCCAGACCTCTCATCCAGGGCTGTACATAGGGGATGTAAAAGGAATTCTGTCATCTCTACCAAAGCCACAGAATTCCCAAAGCCACAGAATTCCCATTTGTTTGCTCCCCTCCACTTTCTCGTGCAGAAACACCAATATATGGCACTGAAGTAAATGAATGAATAATACAACAGCCCCTTACCCTTCTGCACAAAAGCCATGAACTGTTTTACTGTCTGATCCAAGTTAACTCCATGGTACACCACAGGTCTGAAGTTCCGGTGTTCAAAAGAGCGAACAAGACGAACGGTGATTGTTGAGCTTTCTCCTGACATGAGAATTAATTCTGAATAACCTGGAAAATAATATTAAAGGGAGAAATCATTGCTTTTCCTCTGTGTAGGGACATAAGTCGAAAACATGGTGCAGGTGGGGCCTCATTCAAAGACTAAAAGGCAAGAAATTCACTAGCATTATGTCTTGTAGTCCTTCCTTTTTAGTGTTCCTACACAAACACTAAAATAATCCCAAAACAAATAGGGTTACCTAGGATATTATTTGATACTGCACACCAAACAGTCCAGTATTATACCTGTGGTGTGTAATACAGCATCAGAATCCCTGTTCAACACACAAAAATGTTATGCATAAGTGCAAGTACATCTTTTGGGTTTTAGGTGACTGAAGACTCTACCTGCTAAGTAACCTTGTGCTCTAAAAGAACGTACTGACATGAACAAAATCAAAACCTTTCTAATGTACTTATGTTGTAGAGAACATAATACCCTGAAAAATGCCTAAGCTCTTACACAATACTCACTTTCACCACCCTACGTGAAGTGGAATTCCCTTTCTCCCCCACATATAGCAAATAATTATCCTGGCATACAACAACGTAATTAATGGAATTAATTCAATCTATAACAGTAGGTCTCTAAGAATGGCCCTACAGGGTTTATACTACTTTACCAGAGCAGGAAAGACAATGGATTCACCTTATCAACCCAAGCCCCTCTTCAAACAAGCCCATGTGTTCTCTTGGTTCTTTCTCTCCACAGAAAAGCAAGCTATTTACTGCCTCAGCAATCTTTACTGCTTTGGGTGCTGGATATTCCTCAACAACCTTGTTTTCTGGTCACACACTGAACTGCCATGGCTGCTGCAGCAATGAGCAGACCCCAGTCTAAGTGCTGCAACATCAGCCAGGAGCACAGCATCCTCTGTCCCACTGCAGGCACTTCAGTCACCACTTCCAGTCCCACAAAAGATCCTCTTTCCTACTCATCCCTTTATTGGAAGGGGAAGAGTGGTGTTCATGGGGCTGGTTTTGACTTTTTTGGTTTGAAGATGATTTGTTTAACTGCCCCAGCATCATGCAGGTATCCAGGTACCTCCCAGCCTTAGCTGTATCCTGGTGAAGTGAAGCAGCAATGTCTGGAAATACTTTCTGCAGAATGGGGGCACAGACCCCCCACATGACAACACAACTTGCTTTTACATCCCCTTGGTTAGTAATCCAGAGAGCTCTCATTCCACCTTCTTTGTAAATAACATGACACACAAAATTTGTGTGATACACAAATAAAGGATAAAAGAAAAGCATACTTGGCACCTGAAAATAACTACATTTGTATTGAATAGCAAAAATGCTTATTTTCTTGATGCTATTTTACATGATTTTGAGATCTGGAAGGCACAGGACAAAGAGGAAAAGCATTGCAGGAATACAGATGTGAGAGCACAGGCCATGAGAAACCTCCAAATTTCACCTTTATTGCACAGACCAAACAGCCTGATCCCATCTAGGCCTGGGACCGGGTACTACCCCGCACCTCCTCCGGGGACAGCACCGCAGGTTTCCCTCAGGACGCTGCCCGGGCCAGGGGTGCTGATGGCCAACACTTCTTGGGAAGAGCCTCTCCGGGCCCGTCCGGCTCCCGTCAGCAGCACCAGACCCTCGGGCGGATCGTCCTTCGCTCCAGCCCCTCAGCCTTCAGTCCCTCAGTCCCTCAGTTCCTCAGCCCCTCAGCCCTTCAGCCCCTCAGCCCTTCAGCCCCTCAGCCCTTCAGCCCCTCAGCCCCTCAGCCCCTCAGCCCCTCGCCCTTCAGCTCGGCCCCTCAGCTCGCCCCCTGCCCCCGCCCCGCCCGAAAGCGACCGTTAGCAGCCGCCCACCTTACCGCCCGCTGCCCTTCCGGCACTTCCGGGTCCCTCTCCTGACCCCGCCTCACACAGCTCCACCAATCAAGTCCTTTCTTTGCCACCCACCTCCCCTCAGGATTGGCTGCGAGGCGCTCTGTCCCCACCCCTTTCCCCGCCCGTCCCCGCCCCCCCGTGGGCTGTGTCCGAGCTCACCCCTCACGCCAGGCAGCGTTGGGATCCCCCGCCAAGCCCGCCCCTCCGCCCTCTCATTGGCCCCTCCCTCGTTTTGTCCCCGCCCCCGGAGGGCGCTGATTGGCGGTAGCGGTGCGAGGGCGCTGCGATTGGCCAGCGAGCGCTCTGGCGAGGGGTGAAGCGGGGGAGGGGGGGGGGCGGCACGGCAGACGGCGCTGGGTCGGGGTAGTGTGGGGACGTCGCAATGAGTGAGGTAGGGTCTGCACCGTGGGGAGCCGTGGGTGGGTACCTTATTTTTCCACACCGCCGTTTGTTGGCGGCGGCAGCAGCCGCCTGCGGGTGCTCACCCCCACCTCATCCCGGGTCCTTCCCCCTTCCAGGCTGCGTTTCAGAAGGCCGCTGAGGAGGTGAAGAAGCTCAAGTCCCAACCCACGGACCAGGAGATGCTGGACATCTACAGCCACTACAAACAGGCCACGGTGGGCGACGTGAACACGGGTGGGTACTACCTCAGACTCCCGCCGGTGGGGAGGCGGGGGCCGGGCCGAGCCCCTTGGACCCTGCGCCTCTGACCGGGCCCCGGCGAGCGGGGAGGATGCGGATGGGGCATGGATGGAGCTGGGCTGGAGGCACTTCGGGGAGCAAAACGTCTCCCCTGTTGCGTGTATTTGTCGGTGCAATCCTGCGGTTTAGCAAAAATGACTCAATACCCACTTGGCATGGATTTATGTGCAGGCGGGTAGAGGCTGAGCTGATAAAGGTTTGTGCAACCCGTGGTTTTTAGATTAACCCAGCTGCAGTCACATAAATCGTATGGCAACGGTCTGAGAATCCTTTTTGGGTTAGTTTTGTGCAAATATTGGGTCTGGAGACCTAGCAGTAAGTAGCTGCCCAGGTCAAGGGATGTTGCTTTAATACAAATAAGTCTCAGTTTAACAGCAAGGCAAACTATATTAGTGTGGGATTGCAGTTCTTGCGGGGAGGGGGCAGCTTCTTTAAAGTGGATTGGCTGCTAAAAATAGTATTAGCCAAAAAAAAAAAGGGAGGAGAACTTTTATAGGACCTGCAGTTAAATACTGCATGTTGGAAGAACAGTAGCAGAAATATCTCTGCAGGTACGCTGTACACAAATCTCTCTTGCTACTTTTTTCGCTACATTTCTGCCACTGGTAGCTCAGCCTGAGAGGAACATTTAAGATGAAGCCCTCTTGACCTTGTGTAACACTTGAGTAAGTGAATTAGTAAGGTAAAAGGTCATTTGTTTGGAGCACTGGCCTCCTGACCCAGTTGCTGATGACATTTGTATGGCCCTGGCTGGTAATGAAATGTGCAGGAAATGGTAAATGTGGGCATTCACAGTCTCTTTTGGTTTTAATATGCAATCCTTTTGGTGTGGCTGGACTTTAGCATTA